>NW_023416379.1:67924806-68287306 GCF_014108235.1 Myotis myotis | reverse complement strand
TGTGCACTCGGGGGGGAGGGGGGTCCCTCAGCCCGGCCTGTGCCCTCTCGCAGTCTGGGACCCCTCAGGAGATAATGACCTGCTGGCTTAGGCCTGCTCCTGGGTGGCAGAGGGCAGGCCCAATCCCTAGGTGCAGCCCCTGGTCGGGCTCAGAGCAGGGCCGATTGGGGAGATGAGGCGCTGCCCCCTGTCATACACAGAGCAGGGCGATCGGGAGGTTGTGATTCCACCCTCAGTCACACTCAGGGTAGGGCCGATTGGGGGTTTGGGGCACCATCCCCTGTCACACTCAAGGCAGGGTCGATGGGCAGGTTGCGGCGCCACCCCCTGTCATGCACAGAGCAGGGCCAATCAGGGGGTTGGGGCATTTCCCCATGTCACTCACAGAGCAGGGCCCATCAGGGGGGTTGGGCTTCTGTACCCTGTCACGCGCAGAGCAGGGCCAATCAGGGGGTTGGGGCGCAGCCCCCTGTCACCCACAGAGCAGGGCCGATCAGGGGTTTGGGGTGTCGCCACTCTCACACTCAGGGCAGGGCCGATGGGGAGGTTATGGCTCTACCCTGTCACACACAGAGCAGGGCCCGTGTGTGTGTGTGTGGGGGGGGGGGGCGGGGGGGTTGGGGCACCGCACCCTGTCACAAACAGAGCAGGGCCAATCAGGGCGTTGGGGCGCCGCACCCTGTAACACACAGAGCCACAGGGCAATCAGGGGGTTTGGGCGCTGCCCCCTGTCACTCTGATCCCGGTGCCGGGAGGCATATTACCCTTTTACTATATAGGGTAGAGGCCTGGTGCATGGGTGGGTGCCGGCTTGTTTGCCTTGAAGGATGTCCTGGATCAGGGTGGGGGTCCCCAGTGGGGTGCCTGGCCAGCCTGGGTGAGGGGATGATGGCTGTTTGCAGCTGGTCACATATCCTTCAGGGTGGGGGTCCCCACTGGGGTTCCTGGCCAGCCTGGGTGAGGGGATGATGGCTGTTTGCAGCTGGTCACACACCCTTCAGGGTAAGGGTCCCCACTGGGGTGCCTGGCCAGTCTGGGTGAGGAGCTGAGGGCTGTTTTCAGGCTGGGGGTGACTGAAGCTCCCAACCGCTCCTTTTTTTTTCTTTTTTCTTTTTTTATTCTGGGCCAGCTTTAGCTCTGAGGCTTGGCTCCAGCTCTTAGGCCTCCACTGCTGAAAGTAGATTTCTGGCCTTTGCTTACAATGTTGCGATCCTACTGGCTGAAGCCCAGCAGGTTTCTGGGGTTTTGTTTAGCTTCTATGTTTGTTATATAGTTGCTTGCAGCTCAGAGGCCTGCATGAGCAGGAGGGAACATTGGAGTCCTCCGTCACTGAAGCAAGCAAGCTTCATGTTAGTTTCAAGCTGCCTGGCTGCCGGCCGCCATCTTGGCTGACAGTTAATTTGCATATTGCCCTGATTAGCCAATGGGAAGGGTAGCGGTCGTATGCCAATTACCATGTTTCTCTTTTATTAGATAGGATAATAGATAGAAATAAAAATCAACATATTGTGATTGCTCTGATGAAAACTTGATTATAACCTGATCAATAGTCTAAATATTCCAAAAAGATCTGTTTATTAGATGTGTGTTTGCTAGAAGTAGAGGTTTGAAATGGAGAACCATATAGCCAAATGTTTGCAAAGGGCTCTAGCATTGTAGAGGGCAGAAGCTGCTTTGAACTATTGATGTAACTGGGAGAATGGGTTCTGATATCAGAATACTTGGATTCAAATCCCGACTCTTGCAATTAATTGCAGTATGGTAGGCTGGCTTGTAAAATACTAGTAGTTTCTAAAGATCTCCATAGCCTTGGTTAATACCGTTCTCTGGGCTAGACCTAGTAACTTGGATCTAACCAGTGCAATACAGCAAAGGTGATGAGATACTATTTTCATTATTTGGTTGCAAAAGTTAATATTTTCCATCTTACTATCAAACCCAGTTTATTGCCATCGTAACTTACATGCTTTTATGAAGCAAGCTGCCATGTGGGAGAGGCCCAGGTGCCAAGTAAGTGAGGTTGACTTCCAGCCTGCAAGGATCTGAATATTGCCAGTAACAACTGAGTTTAGAAGCAGATACTTCTTCAGTGGAGCCTTCAAATTGATTGTTGTCCTTGGGCCAACACCTTCACTGAGATACCCTAAAGCTAAGGCTCTCTTCCTGACCCACAGAAACTGTGCAATACTAAATTGGTGTTACATAGGCCACTAAATCTTGGAACAATTTGTCACACACATGTGTAGATAATGCAGTGTGACCATTAACAAATTTCTTATTTTCTCAAGACCTCAGTCTTCACATCTGTAAAATAGTGATAATAAGAGTAGTTTTCCCACCATGGGAAGCACTTTAGTGTTTGGTAAATAACCTAACAATGGTTGCAAGTATTAGAGAATATAGGAGGGATTAATAAATAATAGGTATATTTTATGAATGAATCTGAAACAATTTAGAAATAAGGTAGAGTAAAGCAGATATAGGGGAAAAATTCCTTGGTACAGGTAAAGATGAATCAAAAGCATTATGGCTTCTATCTACATGCAAGTAGAGTTAAAAATATTGAATCTCAGATTTAGGCAGAATTTTGTAACCAATAATACCAATCCCTTCCCATATGAGAGGTCTACTTCTGTAAGATTTATAGCATCGAGAAACAAAGCAGTATTTGTGTCGTCTCTGCACAGAGTTCCCAAGAAAAAGAGAGAAAAGAGCATGGGGTTTTTCTAGGCATGTTAGATTTTTCCTTCTAAACCCACCAATCAGATAAGGTCGCCCTAGCATAGCAATAGAGTGCATAAAAAGACTGAAGACAAAAAGGGGCCTGAGAGGTTATACTAATAAACATACTTCCATGGAAAGGTCAAGATTAGCTAGTAGAAGTGGTGGGGTTGAGATACTGTAGTAGTTGTGGTGATAGGAGTAGTAGCAATAGCAGTAACATCACTAAATATCTAGTTGATGCAGGTTGGTAAAACCTGTCAGTGAGAATGGGCATTTCAGTGTTTTTGTAGATAAAATATACTAAACATGAATAGCATTTCACAGTTTACCTTGACAAACTCTACACATATTAAGAAACCTTATGATTGTAATTTGAATTAATACGTAGATCTATCTATAAACAAAGTCAATCCAATAAATAGTTATTATAAAATATTTATTAATATTCTGACTTTTATGCATGTCTTGAATACCACTGAGTTTGTTGCCCCGGGCTACACTAATGGAATCAACTTTTGAAGATTAACAGACATGCTTTACCGAATTAGATTGTGCTATGAAATAATAATACCAATTTACTGCCATCCTGTGGAGACCTATCTAAGTAGCCAGCTAGATTTTCCCCTGAAATACATTCTTCAAATTGTTATAAATGTTATAAGTCACATAAGTCACCTGGATTAGTTTGAGAGTACTTAACAGTAATATTGTCATCTTTACTTATATATTTGCATTGTTCCACTTAAAACATTCAACCTTACTGGTCTTAGATTTAAAGGGTAGCTCTGGTGACACAATATAATAGAAATTTCCAGGCAATGGATATATTAAATATACCAGAGCATAGAATATTAATGTAATCAAAATATTAGAAAATTATTGAAGAATCATTCTCAGACAAAAGTTATTAACTAGCACCAGTAAGATAGTAATATCGTTATGTTCCACAGAAGTCAGTCTCATGTTCACAGATGTTTAAATATTTTTTTCATTCATTATAGGTATAATCATTGATTTAAATATTATTTAGTTTTTGAATAAAGTTATATAAATGCTACAATTTTATGGATTATAAAATGGAAATTCATTACTAACAGTGATAGCAAAGATGCAAACAAATTCCTCAATCTGTTAGGTTTGAAAAAGGCAGAATTAACCAAATGTATAGATAAAAATACAGCAGTATAAATAATATACAATAATGCACAAGGAAGACTAGCATTTGGTTATGCCATTTATTATATTTCTTGTAATGACATTTTAAAAATATCTAAGCATCTTGAATGTAAGCATTGTGTTTTTCCCCTTCCTATCTCTCATCATCTTTAGAATTATGTGATTTAAGATTATAGGTGATAACGATATGTGTTTCCTTAATGTGAGTTTAGCATTGTGAAATTATTTTATTTTTCTTTTCAGTCTTTTTATCAGTTATTTGTGGCCATATAAAAGCTCCAAAATACATAAGAAATATGCATTTGTTCATTTTTTTCAAAATTCCTTTTTAAATTGTTTTGAAGTAACTTACAAAACAGCAATAAGGTCAATACAGCTGAGGTAGAAATAGAGAATTCAGACATAGGACAAGAAGTTTGAAAAACTTGAAAGGTTTGGCAGGAAGCTGCAAAAATAAATAACTTTTAGAAAATAAAGCCAATGGAAAAAAGTTCAAAGAACTGAGACTTTGAATCAGCCTGAGACAAAAAGAAAAAAGAAAAAAAAAGCACAGTTCCGAAGTCCAACTTATATCTTCAACTACCTCACTAGTTCCCATTCTTTATCTGAACAACAACAGCAACAAAAGTCAATTCATTGTTGAGGAAAGGGTAGTAAGGAAAAGATGAGTGTAATCTATCAGGAAAGTCAGACTAGCCCCTTTAGAAAATTGGCAGGACACTCAGGCATGAGGCTGGACACTGCCTTTTCGAAAGAGGTTTAAGGACAGAAAAGTCTCTATTAAAATAGCCTAGTAAGTTCCAATACTGAAGGAAGCTTTGAATGTCAACTCTGCCCATATTGACACAAGAACTCAGTTTGTACAATTAGTACAGATTGAAACTTAGGGGAGGGAAGAGAAGGGTGTTTTAGTTGCTTTCCAGGAGATTGAATGAAATACTAAAGTTGAAGGATGAAAATAGTCTTGAGAATGCTCAGATGCATTAAGCTGATTAAGATAAAGAAGGGAGAGATGGCTGCTATTCAGAGGGGATGGAGGCTCATCATTACAGAATGTCACAGGTCCAGCTTATTAATAAAGGATTCCTAAATTTGCCTCCACTGGGTTTCCAGTGATTTGTGGACCTGGCAGGGCTGCACATAAAGAAAGTAGCTCTTTAGCACTAGTAAGGGGAGGCACAATCTGACAGATTCACATTAGGAAATTCATCTTAAATATCCTCATTAATTCTCTGAATACTGCATCCCAGTACTTAAAAGTCTGACTAATTCCTCATATCCTCCTTCTACAGTGTAATATGATTGGCACCAGTGCTGAGAATCATGGTAGCATAACAAGAGGAATAATGATATCTTTTTTATTTCCTTTTTTAATATGTCCTTTTTTAAGGCAAAATAGGGGATTTCTAAAGGATATATCCAAAAACAGTTCATCATAGTTTACTAGAAACTATATTAACTATTACATTACATTTAAGTTGGTGGAGAGTTGACAGTGAAAGTTATTAGTGTTCAGTATTTAAAAAAGAATTGTGGAATCTTTCTGACAGACATTATAGTAGATACTTCATTTAAAATGCAAAAATAAACTGAATATATTATGATTTTCAACCTTGTTTTTGTGATTTAATATAGAATATAATTCATTATAGTTTAAATAATGTAATCTATGTTATGGAGAACATAAACTGTTATTTTCTTCTTTATCAGTGAAAAGGATTTTCTTATATAGCCTACGGAAATTTTATTTATGGATAGAGTTGATAGATCTATGACCATATTTTTCATATAAAATAAAATGAAATTCTTTTTTCAAATGTAAATTATAAAATGCAAGATTTCTTCATTTGAATGGATGTATATACCTGAGATGAAAAATATATGGAATGAAACATTCATTAAAATTCAATGGACTAACCTGATTTAAGAACTAAAGTACAGGCTGCACTTCATTCTGTTATAATGTTTACAAAGTATTTCTATAAAACTCAGTAACATCTGTTGAGTGATCATGAGGCTTTTCAGATTTTTCCTAAGACTTATTGCAAAAAAACCCCACAAATTTATATATATATATATATATATATATATATATATATATATATATATATATATATAATATGCTTTTATTGACTTTAGAAAGAGAAAGAGAGAGGAAGAGAGAGGGAAAAAAAACACAAAACAACATTGATCACCTGCTTCCTGCACACCCCCTACTGGGGATCGAGCCTGCAACCGGGGCATGTGTCCTGACCAGGAATCCAACCAGTAATATTTTGGTGCTTGGAATGAAGCTCAATCAACTGAGCCACACTGGCCAAGGCTCCAAACAACATATTCTAATATTGTGGATATTTTCTGGCAGGATTCACCAAGATTTCTAAGGTATGAATGTGGCTACTATTGTAATAAATTTTAATCTATGCCTTAAGTTATTGTGTCATTAAACTAGAGTTAAAGTTCCAGGTGGTAGCACTGATTGGGCTCAGTTTGGCCAACTAACCAGCATGCTCAGTGCCAGGCAGTAGAGAAACTCAGCCTGTAGTAGAAGAGAGAGTCTTGCATATTATCAAACCGACAGAATGGCTTACTGCTCCAGATGTGACACTGCCCCCCAAAAGAAATATGGCAACTGAAGTACATAATGTTGGAACTGCTAAGGAATGTGAATGACAAATATGTATACTAAATAGTTAGAAAGAAAAATTAATGTTACTCGTCAATGGTATCCACTAATAAGGCTGTTTTTACAAATCATTTTTTGCAGCCTATGCATAGTTTTATAATAAAGTGTATAAAACATATTTGGCCCTGTATCTTTCTATATTTTATATTTTATTGGCTGTAGGTCAAGTAGATACTTTTGGTTCCTGGGTCACTTATTGGATACATTGAAATGTCTCTTTGGGGGCTCATTACCATTTGTTTTATTTTAATAGCTATATGATAACTAAAGTGGAAGAATGTACTATAAATTGTTTTTAAATACACTCTATGCCATGATTTTAATTTTGACAGCATTAAGTGGTTAAAGTATCTATCATCTATCTATCTATCTATCTATCTATCTATCTATCTATCTATTGCTGCAAAAAATTTTTATGGTTTCCATTTGGTGGAATGCATGGGAGAGGGCTTCAGGGTGATTAAAGGAACGGCTAGTGGTTTTGGGGAGAGGGTCAGGCAAAAGCCAGACACCAGGGGAATGCAGAGGGGCCCCCAAAGGCCTCTGGGCTCCAAAGGCTCCCAGTCATGCTTGAGGGTGAGCCTTTCGAAGAGATACTCGCCCAGCCCAGGCTGGGGGCGGCCCAGCCTGCGGGGTGAGCCAGGTGTCGCCCATCTTCTTAATGAGTTTCACCTCCTCACCCAGGAAATGATTCTCCTGGAAGTTGTCGAGAGGGGAGTCTGCACGAGTAGAACCCAGGGCCTGCAGCTCCAAAGGGGCCTGTTTCAGGCTCCTCTCCAAGGCCAGGGCAGCTGCCATGGTGTCCTGAGTTTTGCCCACTCATCTAGGGAAGGCTCAGCACCCTCAGCTTCTTCTCTGCCAACTTGAGGAGGAAGTGGCCCACGCCCTCCAGAGCCACATCATCATGGTGGAAACAGAAGCCCAGAGACAGGTAGGTGTGGGAGGCCCGCAGGTGCAGGTTGGCCAGGCGGTTGACAGCAGCCTCCACCTCGGTAGAATAATTCTGCTGAATTTGGGAGCTCATGGTTGTTTGGCAACAAGAAGATAAGGTAAGAAAAACAAAACAATGTTGGCTGGCCTCAGAGGCTGAGGATGGCTGAGGTGGTTCTGAAGGTGGTGACTGGGTAAGAAGCAGGAGAGTAGGTGGAGGTTGGAAGAAGGAAGGGTTGTTCCTGGGTCTGTTCTGCCCAGACATTGTTGAGGCAAGAGACAGATCCCGGGACTGCTGAGGGCACTGCCAAGTGGTTAAAGCATTTAAATTCTGAAAATACCAAGCATTTTCTAAAATGAAGTAATTAAATAAATAACATTATGTTTGGAGCTTTTTTTTACGATTTCAGAATACGGAAAGTTCTTTCTACAGAAGAACTGATTTCTGAGTGAGAAACGATATGCAGTGTTATGATAAAAGAACAATATTAGTCTTAAAATAGTGTGTGTAATAAAGGTTTTATCTTAAATTCGCATTGGGATTGTATTTACTAATATAGGCACTGCTATATTGCACTAAGAATTTAACCCCAAGAATTAATGTGGCTTATCAAAACAAATGTTTATTTTTGCTTACACTGCAATGCTAATGCAATGATTGTGTGGGGTTGCAGGGGAGATCTGTGTTTCCTACACATTCTCCAGGGTTCAGACAGACAGAAGTACCATCATCTATGGCTGGGTATCTTGGCCTATGTTAACTTCTTTAGCTGCCACAAAAGAGGAAAATGGACTGGAAAATTGTGCATAGGCTTGTATTGTTTCAGCTGGGGAATGACATAGGTCATTCATCAACCTCATTGGTCAACAGTCATGTGGCTCCGCAAGGAGGGATGGGAAACACAGAGGAGTAAATAGATCCTTTGGTGAATATTTTTGTCTCTGTCACAGACAAGATTATATTGTCTTTATCATGTGATGTTATCATTTTTAAAGTCAATAAATTGGATTTTCCCTCAATTGGTGGTATTTAAGGCATATGGTTAGTTCCATTAAAAGGAAGCATTTTGTAGCATGGATTTTAGTTCTCAATTTATTATTTCATCCTGTATCTGGATAAGTTTTTTTTTCAACCTACCATTAGAGTGTAAAGAAATTGTGTAGAACATCACATACAAAAAAGCTACATAGCACTAAAAAAGGACTTTATAATCTGTTTTCAGATAATAACAATTTCATAAGTTAAATGTTTTTACAAGTGGTACTAAATATCAGATTATCTTAATAATTCATTTTAACTCCTTAGTATGTGCAATTATGTACATCTATTTATAGATCAATACACCAGGAAAAAACAGACAATGAGAAAAGAAAGTTACATTCAGGGTATTTACACACAATAAATCCAGAAATAATATTTTAAAACAGAAGACCTTTGCTTGATGGTTCTTGTTACATCCCCCTCATTTTCACACTGTCTGTTCTTTCTAATTATATGTAGTATTTATAAAAGCTTGGATGTACAGAAAAAGCATGATTTTTCATGGAGAACATAAGAGCCTGCTGAAAAATGATCAAGATGCATAAAAAATGGGAAAAAGCATTCAAAATATGTCAATTAGATGTAAATAAAGTAAATTCAGTTTTAAGAATACACCCAAATCCAAAGTCATGCTTAGCTAATTGTATTTTACATTACACATCTACATATTTATGTATGTGTATTTATACATATATCTACACTTGTGGATTTGCATCACATATTCTGCGTGTGTGTGTGTGTGTGTGGAGAGAGAGAGATTTTCTACTAACTAATATCCCAAACTTCCATTTATTTTTTAGAAAATATATAGTTCAAAAAAATAACATTTTGAAAATAAAAGATGACTAGTGTTTTTAAAACAAATATGCACTGTGGAATAATACATAGATAGATGATGACAGATAGATGACAGATGATTGATATAGATATAAAGATATAGATATAGATGATATAGGTATAGATATCTATATGAGTATACACACACAACACCGTCCTATACTAATAAAAGACAAACATGCAAATTGACTGTACTTTCGCTACACCTTAAGCCACGCCCACCAGCCAATCAGAGCGACTATATGCAAATTAACCCAACCAAGATGGTGGCCAGCAGCCACAGATCTGGAGAGAGCAGAAGGCTTGCTTGCTCCAGTGATGGAGGAAGCCAAGGTTCCCCACCTGCCGCAGCTCAGCTCTGAGCTCCACTGAAAACAACAAAGTTTCAATTATAGAAGGTAAATAAATCCCAGAATAAAAAGAAAAAAAAAAGGAGAGGCTGGGAGCTTACATCGCCAAGGTGCTTGGCCAGCCTGAAAATGGCCCTCAGCCTCTCACCCAGACTGGCCAGGCACCCCAGTGGGGACCCCCCACCCTAAAGGGGGTGTGGCCAGCCTGAAGACAGCCATCAGCCCCTCACCCAGGCTGGCCAAACCTCCATGGGGTGAGGGTCCCCACTGGGGTGGACATTCTCTGAGGGATTGTTGGGAGCCATTAAAGATATTGGCTTAGACAAAGCCATCTTAAGAACTGTAAGTTTCTGGTACCAGAAACCACCTGTGTCTTGCAATTTGGCCAGCAGTTAAAAGATAACCTACCCTCACCCTAAGTACACAGCTGCTAAATCTCCGCTGACAAGCACACATCTCCACTGATAAGCACAGCCATCCCGGGCCTAATAAATCTCTAGTAATAGGTTACTGCCCATAGACCCCTTTACCCACCCCCCGTCCCTAAAACAGTATATATCCTGCTGCTGTAGGAATAAAATTTGAGGCTTGATCAGAGCACTGTCTTGCCTCCATTCTTTCGTGTCCCTTGTTTGTCTCATTCTCCTAGGGTGTCTCTTCGTTCCCCCCATTGTTGTCCCGCGGGTCAGGGCAAGGGATCCCACACTGCAAGGGGGCATAGGCCGGGCAGAGGGACCCCCTGAGTGCACAAATTTTTGTGCACAGGGCCTCTAGTAGTATATAATCAACAAGTAAGCTTTATAAAAAGATGTATAGAAGAAAATTAGCTTTGTCTGCTAAAAGCACAAAGTTATATAAATGAGTATTCTAGTTCCTTTAATTCTCTTTGACTTGAATACAGATTACTTATGGGGTTTTGACTGTATTAGAGACATTGGTGCCCAATGAAGGAAGGAACTATTTGTACGACTTAAGAGTTAAGTAGAATCTTATGGAGCTTCATGAGCAAGGAAATGCTATGAATGAAGACACATGTTAAGAAGATTTATTTGACATTGTGTACAAAACTCATAATGATCTTCTAATGAGCTATTGTTGAAGCCTAAGCAAAAACAATTACCTATTTTATATCATTACCAATGGAAAGGAGATGTTGGTTAGGAAAAATAATAATAAAATAGAATTAACAACAGGACAACTAAGGTGTGGGGGGAATCAGAACGCATTATTTTCAGAACTAATTAGCTGACAGTATTTAGCATAACTGGCGGTAAAAAAGTGAAGCTCTTAGGGAGGAGGTATGTGCACAGAAAGAGGGAAGGGTGTAGGAAGATAAGCAATGGAGCTCAGATTTCAGTCTATCTGGTGAAGACACTTGGCATAGAGGATGACGTTTTCAGAGAAAAGAACCTAATGAAGAGAGAGAAGCAACTGTCTTGAAATCACAGAAAATGCCATAATTAATGGACTATAAGAAACTCAGTAAAATGGCACTTTCAAAGGAAGGAATTATGGGATCACATTCAGATGTTCCCTATTACTGTGTTACCTTGGGGAACTTACATAGGCTCTATGAGCCTCATTTTCTTGATGTGTAATAATGAATAATTTCTAGCCTGAATGACTCACTTTAGGATTAATTGTAATAAAGATATAGAGACCCTAGCAGGTCACTAGCACACAATATATTATAGTTATTATTATCATTAAACCCCCCCACAAATTATGTTGTACTGGAAATCAAAAAATAAGAATGCTTCTAGGAAATACAGGGAAGCATTTACATATATAAATGTGAGACAATTGACGACCTTGTGAAGAATATTTCATAAACAAAATGGAAGTGGAAGCCAGATAGCAAGGGATTGATAAGAAAGTTGAGTTCTGAGACAATGAAGTCGTAGTACAAATTATTCTTTCTAACAGATAAACAGTGAAGGAAGGACAGGTTTGGGTTGTGGTACAAACATAGTAGGTTTGAAGGAAGGTATTATTTGTTTGTTATGTTTTCCATTACGTGAGGCAAGAACAAGTTTACCTTTAAAATAGTTAAGGGTTTTAAATGTAGTTAGCGATTGTTGAAACTGGAGGAAGTAGACCCTACATAAGGGAGGCCTAGATCACACAGACAGAAAGATGCTTAGCCACGGCAAAAACGATGTGTGCTTCTTGCAAAGGAGCATGGACACTGGCATCAGACACCCTGGGTTAGAATTCATACTCATCATTAGCTAAACGTGTATGATATTCAGCAAGCCACTTGCTTTCTCTGGGCCAGATATTCTCACCCATAGGTGAGGAAATGATACTAACAGCCGAGGCTGTTTTGCGCACCAGATTAGAGTAGGCTTTCAAAAAAGTGTTTGCATCTTCCTTTCCTTCCCTATTCCTCCAGAGAAGTCAAGAATTCGCAATTAAGGAAGTTGATCAATGTCCTTGATGGGTGAGTAACAGTACCTGTGGGTGTATAAGGTAAATGGAGAGGGCTCTGGACAACTTTCATGGGGACTGTGGTGGGGAAGGCAAAAACAGATGAGAAAAGTGAATAAATTATCCAGATTTTATGAGAGTTTAGAAAATTTGTGAAGTCACTGAAACAATTGCTTTCTAAACACAGCCCTGGATACTGTCTCATGAATGCCATCGTTACTACTTATAAAAGATACCTGCTTCCTAGAAGAGTTACTAACACATAAAACCCAAGGGTAGACTAGACCTGGAAATATGCCTGCTCAAGGAGTGCATGACCAGCAGTATGTGGCTCTCTATGAGCTGTTACAGATAACAGCTCTTCAGTAAACCTCCAGGAAGCCAGTTTTATCTCAGATCATGAATTTTAAATCATTCATCATTTCTCAAAAGGGCATGTGGTACCTCCCTGACCAGTGAGTCACTTACACACTCACAGCTGGTAGACAGCACTTTGTGTCTTTGAGAGTGAGAATGGAATGCTATTTGAAAACAAAAGATGACTTTTATTTTCCCTCCTTACTGCTTAAAAACCTTGGATGGCCAGGAGGGAAAAATGTTATTTAAGCATCTGTAATTGAATGTGAGAGGAAGACTCTCCATGTTTAATGAGGAGATGTGGCACAACCCATGAAGACCACGTTTGTTCGCTGGGCTGCTTATGCCCCAGATTGTTTCATTAATATTAATATTATCCAAGGTTTTCAAACCTCCTCAGGCCAGCGTAACTCAGAGAAGAAAAGCACATAATAACTCACATAGTCCACAAACTTATCTTTAGAAGCGAGAGGAATAATGGGGGCAGAGAAGTAGTGTTTTGCAGGTAAGGGAAAGGCTTTCTGCACTGGGGAAATGTTGCCTCTCTTCAGGGGAAAATGTGGATGTATTTACAATTGTGTAACATTGACACAGAATTAAATCTGTAGCTGCATTTCTTGCCCTGGGGGCTTATTTTCTGCAGGTAAGCAATGTAACATATTGCATTAGAAATTAGGCAAAATGAAAATTTTTATTTTATATAATGTATTCTCTTTTAATGTGCATGATTTTAAAACGAAAGCGATGTTTAGCTATATGCTGCTAATAGTAGTATCTAGCATTTATTGCGCTAAGCATTTAATATGTTATATCATTTAGTCCCCATAACAACCTTATGGGGTAGAGAAAATTAGTTTCTGTATTTTAAAGATGAAGGAAGGGATTGAGGGTTAGTAAGGCACATTAACTTTGTCCTAGTGAAAAATCAGTGGAGACCAGGGCAGACTGCAAATTCATGCCCTCAAAATATATTGTAGAGCAGATTTTTATTTAATATTTATAGCAAATATCTGCATTAAATACATTGAAACAACTGTATGTCAATCTTTCATAATATTGTTTGACTTACTGTTCATTTGTTAATCCCAAAATTCACCTTCTCTACCATGATCATATGTGTTAAAGTGGTGGGGATATAGCAAACATACTATCAAAGGAACATCTTGCATTTTTGGCAAACTAGGTGTGAAAGCTATTTTAAAGAACAGAATTGATGGTATTTGGTTGTACAGTTTTAAAGCTTTGGGTATATTCCATTCAATTTGAGGAAAGGTAAAAGGTAAGCTTGCATTGCTTAAAAATAGCTTATTTTTTTAAATATTCAATTTAGCTCCATGCTTGTCTTCTCTCCAAACAAAAGTTGATCTCTCTTCACCATTGTGTTGCTGTAAATAAACTGGTAGATGCTTAGATTGCTTGATTATGAAATGTTTATATAATTACATGTTTATGTTGTACATGTTTATGTTTATGAACATGCCTTTTTCTTTCTGTAGTTAAAAGAGTTTTAAAATGCCCCCAAAATGAATGAAGCAAGTTTATCAAGATTTGAGTGCATAACAAGGCCTGCTTTATGTATTGGTATATAGGATATAGTTTTGACCTCATGATCTTTGAGAAAATCTATTTACAATGTATGTCTCAGAAATGTGATCATCAGGAAATTTGTTATAGAGAAGAACAATTATGAAGTCTCTGCAGCTCTGCATTGGGTGATCTTTAATATTTGAAGATTTTATTCTAAACTGTTACATGTTTTATGACTAGACAAGAGGCCTGGTGCACGACATTTGTGCACTTGGGGGTATCCCTCAGCCTGGCTGTGCCTTCTCACAGACTGAGACCCCTGGGGGGATGTCCGCCTGCCACAGAGGCAGGAGAGGCTCCCACCACTGCCACTGTGCTTTTCAGCCATGAGCCCAGCTTCTGTGAGAGCGCACTGACCACCAGGGGGCAGCTCCTGCATTGAGCGTCTGCCCCCTGATGATCAGTGTGCAGCATAGCAACTGGTTGTTCTGCTGTTAGGTCAATTTGCACGTTAGCCTTTTATTATATAGGATGTCCTGCTAATCAATGCCAATTTTATCTTGCCTTTATATACAGTAATTTGTTATATGGATAATTATGGATATTATAAACCAAACAATTACACTGGAAAAGGTTCCAACAAAGGTCAATTATGTACAAGCCAGTTGATTGAAATTGTGTAGATATAAACTACACTTTCAGAAGAATGACATTGAGTGTGGCACCTCCAAGCAAAGTTCCATGGATATAGTGGAACTCAGTACAAACAGAGAGATAACCATCTCTTGGGGGTGGGTTCACCTAATAAATAAGTTTTCAAATAATTTTAAATATACCAGGACAATGAATAAAAGACAGTATACTATGTATAGAGAATGACTTAGCTGGTTTGGGATGATAGAACTTAGTGTAGTTGGATTAGAAATGTGATGAGTACACAAGTTTAATGTTTTAGGATTGAAAGACAGGAAGTTCTCTATGTAACATAACACATTATCATAAATTTACTGTACTGAAAATATATACACTTATTAGCTCATAGGTTCCATGAATTGGGAGCTCTCAAAATGCTTATCTGGATCCTCTTTGAGACTGCAATAATGATTTGAACTAAGATGAAGTTCTTATCTGAAAGCTCGATTGGAGAAGAGCCTACTGAACAGTTCACTCAGGTTGTTGGCAGAATTAATTTTCTCGCAGCTGTAGGATTTGTTGCAGCTTGCTTCTTCAAAGCCAAAGATTCAAAAACAAGCAAACAACTTCAGAGTGATTCTGCTAGCACAGTTGAGCCTCACTTATCATAACATATCCAAAGGAGTGATATACCATCTCTCCTTTTAATCATATTCTATTGGTTAGCAGTAAGTCACCAACCCGGCCGACACTGAAGGACAGGCAATTATATAAGGTGGGGATGTGCAGATTATGGAGCCACCCAATGTCTGTTTGCCACAGAGAGGATACAAAATGTGATGATTTTTAATAAATTATTAGAGGATAGACATGTTACCTATAGTAAAACATTTTTATCTCTTTTTTAATAAGATTTGAAAGGTTTTTGTCAGGTTACTGACATTATCTGATCTTTTAAAAAAACTTTTGTGTATATAAAACTAATTATTGGACAGCTAACTATATCTCCTTTCCCCTATATGTTGAGCAATAGCAATTTCTATTTCAATTATTGGAGTACTTATACAACGAAAAGTAGGAAGGAATCTCATGAATTAATCCTTAATATGAGTCAGGTCCTAAGCACACTCTTTTTTTATTTAGTCCTCACAATAGCCTATATACTAAATACAATTAAATCCTATTAAATGTAAGAAAATTGGAGATGAAAAAATATTGTTTTGCCTGGTAGCATAGAGATAGTAACTAGATATGCCTAGATCTGAATATAAATCTATATTCTCTCTTCAACCATGTTATTTGCAGGAAATCAAGTTTATTTTTTAGCAAATAATGTATATATTGTTTAGGTGTACAACAATGATTATATATATAATTTACATATTATTTACATATTTTATATATATATATATATATATATATATATATATATATATATATATATAATGCAAAATGATTGCAACAGTCAGCTAATCATCATATCATCCCACAGTTACCATTTTGTGTGATAAAAAACACCTGAAATCTACTTTCAGTATTCAACATAAATTTATTAACTACCGTCATCATGAAAATTTCCAGTATTCAATATAGATTTATTAACTGTAGTCATCATGCTGTGTGTTATATCTCTAGACTTATTGATCCTAAATAAGTGCAACTTTGTACCCTTTGACCAACATCTCTTCTTCCACCTCCCTGCCCCTGGTAATAACCATTTTACTCTCTGATTCTACGTATTTAACTTTTTTAGATTCTAAAAGTGAAACCATGTAGTGTGTTTTTTCTTTCTTTGTCAGCTTATTTCAATAAGTATAATTTCTTCCAGGCTCATCCATGTTGTTGCAAATGGAAGGATCTTTTCAATGCTGAATAATATCTGTGTGTGTGTGTGTGTGTGTGTGTGTGTGTGTGTGTAAAACATTTTGTTCATCTATTAAACCATCCACAGACACTTAGATTGTTTCCATACTTGGCTGTTGTAAATAATGCTGTGATAAACGTGAGAATGTAGATATCTCTTTGAAATACTGATTTTATGTTCTTTGGGTATCCACCCAGAAGGGAGATTGCTATAGTCCCCATGTTAGTTTTTTTAGGAACCCCTACACAGTTTTTCATAGTGGCTGCACCAATTTACACTCCCACCAACAGTGCACAACAAAGAAGATATGTGTACTTTGAAAAAGCAAGCTGCAATAAAATCCACACCTATAATAGAATCAAATTTTATTGCCAATTAGCCTTCTACACTTTCTTAATTCGATATTTCTACCTTCCCAAAAGCTGAGAAAGAGAAAGAGACATTTTTAAATAATACCAGGCAGTCTTAAGTTCATAATTATATACTTATATCCAGGCTTTCTTCAAAATATATTAAAATAAAATAAAAAGTTGATCATTTGTAAACATCTGTGATCTTATGCTTATTTCAGTTACAACAACTTGCTAACTGAAGATATTCAATAAACATTTAATGATAGCTACTTATTGAAATTCTACTTCTAATAATTTTAGCAACATTCAGTTACTTGTTAGGTCACCTATTGCACTATTTTTTAACAAAAACATGTATGAAAATATTATTTTATTCTCATTTTGTAACAATTAGCTTAATATAAATCACAGAATCATGAAAAAGGAAGACAATTTAGGATCTTTTTTTAGGACACTCTTTAGAAGTAATGCATATATAAATGAATTATGAGAATACTTATCTTCCACACAAAAAAATTATTGGTATATAATCAGCATAATGAGAATTATAATTACTAATATTTATTGAGACCTTATCATGTTAGATAATGTGCTAATCATGGTTCATGTATTATATTATTAAGCCTTCATAACCATCACAGGAGCAAGTTACTATCATTATTATATTGTTTAAGTAAATTAGCCTAGGACATTTATCTAGTAAAGGGTGGAGTTAAAATATCATTGCTGAGTTTCATGTGCACTATGTATGCAGCATCTATGGAGTTCAAGATGCATCCAAAATAGTATTATCAAATATTTCTCTAACCTTTGTTTCACTTAGGTCTCTGTCCTGTCTAAGAAAAGTATAGTCTCTCTGAGGAGTACAGTACATAGAAAAGACCAAGGATAGCCTGCTAGTATCCCTTTGCATAGCTGCCCAGGATAGATACAACTGATTAATCAAAACTTATTCACATTAAGCCAGGATGGGGTCATAAACTTTTTTTGAATATAGTGATAAAGAGTTTCAATCACTACAATAGATCAGTGCTAGCAAATGCAAGATATTACACTGACTATCTTTGGACTAAATTGTAACTAAGCATGCTTTTCCCCCCATTAGAACAAAAGCTATTGAAATCAGAGGACTTGTTGAAATTTAAAGAAACATCCTAGAATCTCTGTAGGGAAATGATAGATCTCAGTGAGGATTATCTCCTCAAGTCTCTCATTCTCATTTTCTCTCATAGATGTGGAAATTATTGGATATAGAAGATGCAACTGATGGAAGGCAATAGATTTGTTTTCAGTTGTAGGTCAGAAGCAAAGTCACTTAAACACTTTTGTAAAATAACTAAAAACAACCATTGCAATATAACCCACATTTTTACCCTTGGGGAAAGTGACATTTTAAATATCCAATTGATAATTAAACTATTTATAGCTCCTCCCTAAGCCTATATTTTTGAAGCAAAATGCATAGGGATCTCTTTTGTATGTGTACATCTTTTCACTTTTTTCATGATTTAAATATTTTTAATGTAAAAGCTGCTAGCACTCATCCAATATGTTTATAAAAATTTACAGATTATAACTTGGATATCACCCTTATTTTTATTTTTAGAAAGTGAATGTCATAGCTCAACATTTAAAAAAATCAAGTGCCAAATAATTTTAAGTTAATGTGATTTAATTGTTTTTGATTCAACAAATATTTATTGAACTTTTACTGTATTCAAAATTTCTGACACTAGACAGCTTGAAATGGTAGAATGTAAGTGAATCATTAAAATGTGTTAATTAATTCTTCTACCATATTTGTGAACCCAATAACTGAATTTAGGTGGGGTTTTTTTCCAATTAAGCAGCATGTCAGGAAGGCATAGGGTTTCTGTCTAATACTAAGCTATAACAATCTGAAAATACATAAATATATGTATAGATGAAACCTCTGAAAATGTGTTCCTTCTATCCAACAGAGTGATGATAAATATCAATAAGTTTTAATCAATAAAACAGATTTTTTTCTTTGTACTGCAATTTTCTATCTGCAGAAATAATCTTATTTCCAATATTTAATTTCATATGTAGTCTTTCAGCTCATGCAATCTCTCTTGTCAAAGAACTTGCCACAAAAGATCACCATTGCTTAGTGCCATGTGCCCTCATGTGCCTGGCTTATGAAATGCATGGCTTGAAGACCTCCAACCAAATACATGTCATGAGGGCACATTCTAACACAAAACACTAAAAGTCATAGTCAAATTATATTTTCTATAATACTTCCAATGGTTCAAATAACACAAAGCACACCCAAACATTAAAACATAATATTTGAACAATTTTGAAAGTTTTTGTAATTGAGAACCACCAGCTAGATAGAGGTAGGTCACACCCCACTGGTTTCTGTTTCTATGGACATGTATAATTAATATACTCAGCACAGTGCAGAAATGGCTTATGGAAACTTTAAGAACACTTTTGATTTTACTGATTCAATCTTTTTAAACATGATGTTTACCAATATGAAGAGCTTGATAATGAGTTATTAAAATCACTATACAGTCGCTCTAGTTTGATCAATAAGGCTATAAACCCAAAAGTACAACAATATTTATTTTCTTCCCTCAGGGAATAGGAAACTCTTTAGAATAGTTCATTATGTTTGTGATTTTCAATATCTATCTTATATTAAAATTGTACTTAAAAATCTAATAACTATATTACAGTTGTGTTTTCCATTTTGCTACTTATTTAGATCAAGAAAAATCTCTTAGTCACTCTCTGTAATCAAACTAGCTTAGAATGAGAAACCTGTTAATAATTAGCCTGCATTGGTGCATCAAACATATATAATAGTTATTTGCCTGAAAAGATGGGTTTACACAATTCTAAATGAAAAAATAGTATATTGATAATGATGATGATGAAAAGAACAGTTGTATTCTAGTCACTTTATAAATCATTTCTTATGCATTATCTCACTGAATCTTTACAACAATGATATATAAATATATATGTACATATATACATATATATTTATATATAATATTTCCATTTTATAAACAAAAATAAGATTCAGGGAGGTTAACTGAACTGAGATAAAAATCCTACTGAGAGCAATATTCCAGTTATAATTCCAGAAGTTTAAAATTACTCTATATTTAAACTGGTTTTTCATCATTAGTTTTACTACATCTTATGGAACAGAAAATGATCATTATCAGAGAATGCTTCTTTATGACAAATATTGTTTCATAATGGGAATATCTACAAGCAATTTGCATATGTGGGGGCTGGAGCATGAGGATAATGTGTTTTTGTTTTTCAATCCGAATCTCATTAAGTGAAAAAGGTAGTATGTTGTTTCTAAGAGTGTATACTCAGTTGGAGGCAAATCTTGCTTTTGTAACTTTTTAACTGTGAAGTCTGAAATCAGTCACCTGTGATTCTCAGTATCCTGATCTGTAAATTACAGCATTGCATAAAACTTGCTTTATAATTTGTCTTTATTAATTGGAAAGTGTTTAGCAGAGTACCTGGCATATTATAAGTGTTCAAGTGTTAGTTATTGTTGTTGTTCTTGCTGTTGCCTTTGTTAGTAATTTTCCCATCAGAAAACCTTGGGTGGACATTTATTCATAGTCAGCTTCCTTTTTTCCTCCTTCTACATCCAAATACTTTGCTGACACCAATCAATAGTAGAGGCTAGCATTAGAATAATGAAATAAAGAAACAAATCAATATTACTTGATATCAAACAGAAAAATAACCAATTGCCTGCCATGACTGGGACACATGAGAGGACAATGATATAAGAGGAAGGCTGATATCTGAATCAGTTGTGTTTTCTATTTCATAAATTATTAATAGTGACAGCTAACGGTTGAAGAAAAAGATTGAGAATACACCTACTATTTAGAAAATGCAGGCAATCGAACACTTCTATTCCTAAATGTAATGAAAAGAGGAAAACTCAATCAAAGACTAATCACACAAGTATCCTAAATTAAAACTAATTATACTACTTCCCCAGAGTCATCTATTCTTTCAGCAGCTAAACTGCTAAAGTTTTCAATAAAAATGGGAGGCTTAATTTATTTTAATGAACAAAACTGATATTAAAAATCCTCTTCGCCATATTTAAGTGACATTCTCAAATAGACTTATTACTTACATCTTAGTGACAAAAAATTATATTTCCCTATAACAGTGATGTGTTATGTTCTACTATAACTAACTTACATTTCTCTATAGTTCACTCTTCTCCAGACATTCTACATTTCTTCAGCCCTTTTATTTACTTCCTTTGACAAGCATACATAAATCTAAAGTGTACAACATGATAACATGATATATGTATACATTGTGAAATGATTCCCACAATCAAGTTCATGGATATATTCATTACCTTCCATAGTTACCTTTGTGGGTGTAAGAATGCTTATGATATACTAGAGGCCCAGTGCACGAAATCATGCAACAGTGGGGTCCCTTGGTCTGGCCTGCAGGATCGGGCCAAAACAGGCTCTCCGACATCCCCCGAGGGGTCCAGGATTGCAAGAGGGCACAGGCCAGGCCGAAGGACCCCACCAGTGCACAATCAGGGCCAGGGAGGGATCCAGGAGGTTGGCCAGCTGGGGAGGGACCTTGGGAGGGCTCCAAGGTGTGTCTGGCCTGTCTCGCTCAGGCCGGAATGGCCCGACCCCAACAGCAAGCTAACCTAAAGGTCGGACTATCTGCTCCCTGGTGGTCAGTGCATGTCATAGTGAGCAGTTGAGCGGCCTTAGCATATCATTAGCATATTATGCTTCAATTGGTTGAATGGACAACTGGACACTTAACATGTTAGGCTTTTATTATATAAGATAACTGAAAGCTTCTACACTGTAACTAACCTTCCCCATTCCCCTGCCCACTGGGCCCCAGCAACCATAATTCTACTCTCTGTTTTAAAGAGTTCCACTTTTTTTTTTTTTTTAAGATTCCACATATAGGTGATGCTATATATTTTGTCTTTGTCTGGCTATTTTAGTAGCATAATACCATGAAGCTTCAGCCACATTGTTGCAAATGACAGAGTTTTCATTTCTAAGGCTGAATAATATTTTATTCTATATATCTACAACTTTTTCTTTATCCATTCATCTATCCATGGACACATAGATTGTTTCAATGACTTGGCTATTGTGAATAACGCTGCTGTGAACATGGAAGTACAGATACCTCTTTGAGATAGTGATTTTGTTTCCTTTGGATATATACCTAGAAGTGGGATTTCTAGGTCACATACAAGTTCTATTTTTATATTTTTGACATTTTTATTTTATGTGTTTGAAATATTGTTTTTAATTTTTCAATTTCTGTTGACGTACCACATTATAGTAATTTCAGGTGTACAAGCCTGTGGTTAAACATTTACATAACTAACAAAGTGATCACCCCAATAAATCTAGCACCTATTTGATACCATAAATACTTATTACAATATTATTGACTATAATCCTTATCCTGTACATACATTACATCCCCATGAATGTTCTGTAACTACCAATTTGTACTTTTTAATCCCTTCAACTTTCACCTATTCTCCACCCCTCTCCCACCTGGCAACTATCAAAATGTTCTCTGAATCTATGAGTCTGTTTCCGTTCCCCTTATTTGTTTATTTTGCCTTTTGTTTTTCATTCATCTGGCATTTGTCTTTCTCTCTGTGTCTTATTCCACTCAGCACAATATCCTCTAGGACAGCAGTTCTCAACCTATGGGTCACGACCCCTTTGGGGGTCGAACGACCCTTTCACAGGGGTTGCCTAAGACCATCGGAAAACACATATATAATTACTTATTGTTTCTGTGATTAATCACTATGCTTTAATCATGTTCAATTTGTAACAATGAAATTGGGGGTCACCACAACATAAAAAACTGTATTAAAGGGTCGCGGCATTAGGAAGGTTGAGAACTATAGCTCTAGGACCATCCATGTTGCTGATGGCAAGATTTCATTCTCTTTTAAGGCTGGTTCATATTCCATTGTATATATACACCATTTCTTTATCAATTCATCTATTGATGGACAATTAGGTCCCTTCCATATCTTGGCAATTGTAAATAATGCTACAATGAACATACGGATGTGTATGCCTTTCTGATTTACAGTTTTGGGGTTCTTTAAATAATTAGCCAGAGTGGAATTGCTGGGTCCATGTTTGTCTCTTGTTATGGAGCCTTTATTTAAAATCTATTTTATCTGGTAAAAGTATTGCTACCACAGCTTTTTTTCCATTTCCATCTTCATGAAATATCATTTTCTCTCCTTTTACATTCAGTGTTAGTGTGTCTTTCTAATGAAGTGAGTCTCTTGTGAACAGCATATGGAAGGGTCTTGTTTTGTTATTGATTCAACTACTGTATCTCTTTTGACTGAAACATTTAATCCATTTCCATTTTAACTAATTTTTGGTACATATTATTTTATTGCCATTTTATTATCCACATTTCTTAATCTTTTTTTCTTATTCTTCTTAAAGAATATCCTTTAACAATTCTTATAATACTGGTATGGTGGTGATGGACTCATTTAGCTTTTTCTTGTCTGGGAAGCTTTTTATCTGTCCTTCAATTTTATATTTATTTATTAATTAAATATTTTTATTGCTTTTTAGAGACAGAGGAAGGGAGAGGGAGAGAGAGAGAAACATCCATGTGAGAGTGAAATATTGATTGGCTGCCTCCTGAATGCCCCATTGGGGGTTGAGTCTATAACTCAAATATGTGTCCTAACAAGGAATCAAACCAGCAACCTTTTGGTGCCTGGGACAATGCCCAATCAACTGAGCTACAGCAGCCAGGGCTATCAATCCTTCAATTCTAAAAAAAAAAAAAAAAAAGGCTTTGCTTGCTTTTTATCGCTTTGAATATTTCATGATAATCCCTCTGACCTACAAATTTTCTATTGAGAAATCAGCTGATAGTCTACAGGGAGCTCCATGTAGGTATATAAATATCTTTAAGATTCTTTATTTGTCTCAACTTTGGGCATTTTAATTATAATATGTGTTGATGTGGGCCTCTTTGGGTACATCTTGTTTGGGACTCTGTGCTTCCTGAACTTGCATGTCTACTTTATTTATTAAGTTAGGGAAGTTTTCCATCATTATTCTTTCCAAATAGGTTTTCAACTGCTTTGTCTACTCTACTATTGATACCCTGTAAGTATTCTTTATTTTAGATCGTGTATTCTTCATTTATGACTGTTTCTTTTTTATGTTTTTTTTTTAATCTCCAGTTTTATGTTTCCTATCTCTTTGGTGAAATTCTCCCTGAGATCATATAACCAGTGTTTTGAATTCTGAATCTGGTGGATTGCTTATCTCCATTGTGTTTAGTTGTTGTTTTTTTCTGGAGTTTTTTCTTTCATTTCAGACATATTTATTTGTCTCTTCATTTTTGTTGCTTCCCTGTGTTTGTTTCTATGTATTAGGTAGAGCTGCCATGTCTCCTGGTTTTTGTAAAGTGACCTTATGTAATAGGTGTCCTAAAGGACCAGTTGTACAGCCTCCCCAGTCACTCAAGCTGGGCACTCTAGTTGTGCCCCTCTGTGTCAGCTGGGTGCACCTCCTATTGTATTTGAGCCTTGATTGCTATTGGTACATCAATGGGAGGGATTTACTCCCAGCCTGATTAGCCGTGTAGACTGGCCATGACTAGCATGGAGGACCCGCTGTGCAGGCCTGATTCCACAAAGCAGGATTCACTTCAGTGGGGCTCTGCTCTCCCCTGAGTTTGCCCGTTGGTTGCATCACTTGTAGATACAGTTGGGTAGTGTTTCCTCATGGTCTGGAGCTGTCCGTTGGGAATGCTGGCTCTGGGGCCTCCCAGGAGGTGCAGACCATGTTTAGCTGCTGCCTAATTGTTCTGCCAAGGGCCACCCAGCATTCGTTACAATGTGATCCACAGATGGCTATTACTTATTGGGGGGTTAGAGGTGCCTGGGAAAGGCTAATTCTGACACCAAGGCCAGCTGATGCTGGTGCTGAGCCTGGGGCCACTTAGCAAGAAGTACAAGGCACTGAGACAGATGCTGTCTGTTTAAGAGATTTTAGGAAAGTCCACAGCATGAGCCAGACAGTCTGTTTATATGGAAAAGTCAATGGAAACAGCTTGGATGGGCCTGCAGGCTGGGTGGGGCCAGGTTTCAGGAAAGTATCAGGGTGGGGCCAACAGTGTTAGCCAAGTTGATGGAGACAGATATGGCACCCATCTGTTTGTTCAGTGTGGAAGGGCTCAGAAAGGGAACAGTGACCTCTGCCAGCAGTTCTGTCTTGGAAAAAGCTGACTTTCCAGCCCTCCCTGGACAATTCTGTTCCTCTCAGTATGTTCCTGGTGCCTTTCGAGTTGCTGCCCCAGGGCTGGAGCTCAGAGCAAGTGAGTCTGAGTAAATCCAAGCAGACCCTTTACGAGGAAAACCTGGAACTCTACAAGTCCTCTGTGTCACTAAGGCACCAGCCTTGCTGGTTTCCACAGGCAGAAACTATGGGGATTTCTCTTCCAGGCATTGCAACCCTAGACTGATTAGCCCAGGGGCGGGCAAACTTTTTGACTTGAGGGCCACAATGGGTTCTTAAACTGGACCGGAGGGCCGGAACAAAAGCATGGATGGAGTGTTTGTGTGAACTAATATAAATTCAAAGTAAACATCATTACATAAAAGGGTATGGTCTTTTTTTTCAATAGTTTTATTCATTTCAAACGGGCCGGATCTGGCCCACGGGCCATAGTTTGCCCACGGCTGGATTAGCCTGTCCTCCACAGCAATATATCCCTCTTGATGTTTAACCGCTATATGGGGATGAGGGACCAACCCATTCCACATCTCTGACCCTCCTACCCTACTAGTCTCGTCGTGGCCTAGTCTCATCGTGGCTACTTCTTTATATCCTTAACTGTAGGACTTCTGTTCAGCTAGATTTCATGTAGGTCTTAATAATGGTTGTTCTGTACTTTAGTTGTAATTTCAATGTAGTTGATGGATAGGGTGAGTAGAGGATGTACCTACTCCCCCATTTTGACTGGAAGACCGTTCTTTATTATTTTAGGAAATGCTATACTATTTCCCAAAATGGCTGTACCAATTTACTTTCCCACTAATAGTGTACATGGATTCCTTTTCCTCCACATCCTCACCAACACTAGTTATCTCTTGTCATTTTGATCATTGGTATCTTTAGCAGGTGGGAGATGATATTTTATAGTTTTGATCTTTTCTTTTATTTTTTTTAATTAAATCTTTATTGTTCAGATTATTACATTTGTTCCTCTTTTTTCCCCCCCATAAGTCCCCTCCACCCAGTTCCCACCCCACCCTCCACCCTCACTCCCCACCCACTGTCCTCATCCATAGGTGCACGATTTTTGTCCAGTCTCTTCCTGCATACCCCACACCCCTTTCCCCCCCAAGAATAGTCAGTCCATTCCCTTTCTATGCCCCTGATTCTATTATAATCACTAGTTCATTCTGTTCATCAGATTATTTATTCACTTGATTTTTAGATTCACTTGTGGATAGATGTGTATTTGTTGTTCATAATTTGTATCTTTACCTTTTTCTTCTTCTTCCTTTTCTTAAAGGATACCTTTCAGCATTTCATATAATACTGTTTTGGTGGTGATGAACTCCTTTAGCTTTTCCTTATCTGTGAAGCTCTTTATCTGACCTTCAGTTCTGAATGATAGCTTTGCTGGATAAAGTAATCTTGGTTGTAGGTTCTTGGCATTCATCACTTTGAATATTTCTTGCCACTCCCTTATGGCCTGCAAAGTTTCTGTTGAGAAATCAGCTGACAGTCGTATGGGTACTCGCTTGTAGGTAACTGACTTTCTTTCTCTTGCTGCTTTTAAGATTCTCTCTTTGTCTTTTGCTCTTAGCATTTTAATTATGATATGTCTTGGTGTGGTCCTCTTTGGATTCCTTTTGTTTGGAGTTCTCTGCACTTCCTTGACTTGTAAGTCTATTTCTTTCACCAGGTAGGGGAAGTTTCTGTCATTATTTCTTCAAATAGGTTTTCAATATCTTGCTCTCTCTCACTTCTGGCACCCCTATAATTCTGATGTTGGTACACTTGAAGCTGTCCCAGAGGCTCCTTACACTATCTTCATATTTTTGGATCCTTTTTTCATTTTGCTTTTCCAGTTAGGTATTTTTTGCTTCTTCATATTTCAAATCGTTGCCTTGATTCTTGCGATCCTCTAGTCTGTTGTTGGGAGTCTGTGTAATATCCTCTATTTCAGTCAGTGTATGCTTAATTTCCAGTTGGTCCTTTATCGTAACATCGAGGGTCTGACTAGATTTCTTGAGGATCTCACTACATTTATCGGCGGTCTCACCAGTCTTTTCAAGGGTCTTACTAAATTTTTCAGCGGCTTCTAGAAAGTTCTTCAAAAACCTTAAAAGTGTGCTTTTGAACTCTGTATTCAGTAGTTTGCTTTCCTCCATTTCAGTCATTTGTGTCCTGTTTCTTTGTCTCTGCATTTTTTATGCTTCCCTGTGTTGATAAAGTGGTTTTCTGTGCTAAGTGTCCTCTAGGACCCAGTGGTTCAGCCTCCCCAATTACCTGAGGAGGACACTCTTGGTGCACTCCTTTGTGATCTTTGTGCACAGTCTTGTTGTAGTTAAGTCTTGATTTTTGTAGTTAACACTGGAAGGGAATGACCTCCTGGCCAATTGGCTATGAGAATCAGCTGTGTCTGCAGTGGGAGAACTTCTGTGCTGGAGACACCCCTCCGGGGCAAGACTTGCTTCAATGGGGCTTTGGTGCTCAATGGGTCTGCCCCCTGAGTGTGTCCTTTAAAGGTCCAAGGAGCTGCAAACTGGATGGTACCACTCTGACCACTGGGGGCACTCGCTCCTGGATCTCTAGGGAGGTGCTAATTTAGCCTTTGCCTGAGGCTACCCAGCAAAAGCCTCCGTGCAGGCCTTGGGCGGGGTGGGGTGGGTCCCACGGGATCCACAGGGCAGAGCGAGCAGTTATGGCTGCTCTCAGCCCTGCCCTCAGAGGCTCTGCTTCTCAGTGTCCCAGTAATCGCTGCAAGCACCTCTGAGAGAAAGCTGCCCTCGAGTTCCGACTGCTGCCAGACAGTCCCGCTTCTCCCACATGAGTCTGGGTCCCCAAAGATTCACCCAGAACTGGAGCTCAGAGCCTGAGACTCCCTCCCGATTGAAAATGACAACCGCGCCCTCAGCTGCCAGCCCACTCTGCGCTCACCTCCGCACCTTTGTATTTTCCGCACTGCACCTCCTCTGAGTCTCGGTATGCTTTTCTCTTTCCTTCTAGTTGTAGAATTTCCACTCAGCCAGCCTTCCTGTGGTTCTGGATGATGTCCGTTCCGTCTTTTAGTTGTATTTTTGAAGTGGTTGTGCGAGGCAGCAAACTCCGGTGTTTACCTATGCCGCCATCTTGGTTTCTCTCTAGTTGTCGATTTTTTATTTTCTTGATGATTAGTGATGTTGAGCATCATTTTGTATACCTATTGACCATTTGTATGTCTTCTTTGGGAGAAAAAAAGTCTATTCTATTCAGGTTATTACCCAATTGTTAAATTGGGTTATTAATTTATTTTTGCTATTGAGGTGAACACATAACTTATATATTTTGGATATTAACCCTTTATCAGATATATGGTGTGCAAAGCTTTTCACCCATTCCACAGGGTGCCTTTTCATTTTGTTGATTGTTTTCTTTGCTGTGCAAAAGCTTTTTGGTTTGCTGTAGAACCACTTATTTAGTTTTCTTTGTATGTTTTGCTTTTGTTTCCTTTGCTTTTGGTGTGAAATGAA
Organism: Myotis myotis; assembly: GCF_014108235.1. Lineage (NCBI taxonomy): Eukaryota > Metazoa > Chordata > Mammalia > Chiroptera > Vespertilionidae > Myotis > Myotis myotis. Next base: position 68,258,576 of record NW_023416379.1, on the reverse strand, counting down.
ACAATTCATTACCAAGACCAATGTTAAAAAGTTACCCTTTAAGTGTTATTTTAGAGTTTTATGGTTTGGGATTATGTTTAAGTCTTTAGACCATTTTCAGTTGAATTTTATGTGTATTGTGTAAGATAGAAATACATTTTTTTCTTTTGCACAATGCTGTCCAGTTTTACCAATAGCATTAAAGAAACTATCCTTCCCCCACTGTGTACTCTTAGTGCCTTTGTCAAAAATTAGTTATCTATATAAACATTTGTTTATTTCCAGCCTCTCTAATTCTGTTCTATTAATCAATGTGTCTGTTTTTATGCCAATGCCATACTTTTTAAATTTCTATAGCGTTGAAATATAGTTTGAAATCAGAAAGTGTTATGCCTCCAGCCTTTTTTTTCCTTTCTCAAAATGCTTTAACTATTCAGGATCTTTTATGGTTCCCACAAATTTTAGGTTTGTTCAGTTTTGTGGAAAATGTCACTGGAATTTCGACTGGTATTTCATTAAATCTGTAGATTCCTTTGTGTAGTATGAACACATTAATAATACTAATTCTTCCAATCTATGATTATGTGCTATCTTTCAATTAATTTGTCTTCAATTTTTTATCAATGTCTTATAGTTTTATGTATATACATCTTTTACCTCCTTGGTTAAAGTATTTCTAGTTATTTTACTTTTTTGATATTGTAAATGGGATAGTTTTCTTAATATATTTTTCATATAGGTCATTGTTAGTATACAGAAACACAATTGACTTATTATATTAATTTTTGTAACCTGTAACTATTGAATCTGTTTCTCAGTTCTAACCTTTAAGCTCATGAAATCCTTAGTAAAGAACTTAATACATACGAAGGCCAAGAGACATATGAAAACATGCTCAAAGTCTCTAATCATCCAAGATATGCAAATCAAATGACAATGAGGTACCATTTCACACTTGTCAGAATGGATATCATCAACAAATCAACAAATGACAAGTGCTGGTGAGGATGCGGAGAAAAAGGAACTCTTGTGCACTGCTGGTGGGAATGCAGACTGGTGCAGCCACTGTGGAAGACAGTGTGGAGTTTCCTCAAAAAAAATTAAAAATGGAACTCCCATTTGACCCAGTGATCCCACTTCTAGGAATATATCCCAAGAAACTAGAAACACCAATCAGAAAGGATATATGCACCCCTATGTTCATAGCAGCACAATTTACCATAGCTAAGATTTGGAAACAGCCTAAGTGCCCATCAGCAGATGAGTAGATTAAAAAACAGTGGTACATCTACACAATAGAATACTACACTGCGGTAAAAAAGAAGGAATTCTTACCATTTGCAACAGCATGGATGGAACTGGAGAGCATTATGCTAAGCAAAATAAGTCATTCAGAGAAAGAGAAATATCATAAAATCTCACTCATTTGTGGACTATAATGAAAAACATAAACTGATGAACAAAAACAGATCGAAAGACAGAGAAGCATCGATCAGACTATAAAAACTCAGAGGGAAGGCAGGGGAGGGGAGGGATAAGAGGGAGAGACCAGCCAAAGGACTTTTATGCATGCATATAAGCATAACCAATAGACACAGACACTAGGGGGGTGAGGGCATGAGTGCAGGGGGGTGAAAATATGGGGATAAGGACACATATGTAATACTTTAATCAATAAAGAAAAAAGAAAAAAAGAAAGAACTTAATACAAAAGATTGACATTGCTTGATGAGCTTCTTCAGCCATTGTCTCACCTAGGCTACTACCTAAATTTAATCAAATAACAAACTAAAGGGCAAGAGAAAAATATTTTTAGGTTGACTACTTCATAAGTGATTCTGTTACTATACACTTTATAATTTTTCTGTTTGTTAATCCTCACCCACGGATATTTTTCCATTGATTTTTAGAGAGAGTGGAAGGGAGGGGGAGTGACACAGAGAGAGAAACAACATTGGTTGCCTCCTGCACATGCACTTGGCTGGAATTGAACTTGGGTCCCTTAGACCCTTCAGTCTGTGGGCCAACACTTTATTCATGAGCCAAACTGGCTAGGGCTACAGTATAATTAATTTTCCAAATGAAACTCTTCCTAAATCAAGTTTTTATTTAATTTATTTTAATTTTAATATATTTAATGTATTATTATTTAACTTGGGTGTACAATATGATACCTCATCTCCTGAGTAATCATATTTGCCAATTAAATGAGCTACATTTCTGTTATATAAATGTGTGCTATGTGTTGTATTTATTATACAAGTTGTATGTAGATGTTCATTCTTCCCTCTTGCTATTTATTTTTTTTTTTAATCCTCACTCAAGGATACTTTTCCCATTGATTTCTGGAGAGAGAGTGGGAGGGAGGGAGAATGAGGAGGAGAGAGAGAAAGAAACATTAATTGGTTGCTTCCCATACATGTCCATACTAGGGCTGGTGAACCTTCAACCGAAGTACGTGCCCTTAACCAGGAATTGCATCCGATACCCTTTGGTCTGCAGGCCATAGTCCTAACCACTGAGCTAAACCAGCCAAGATTTTCTTAGCTTTTGATCTTGCTTTCTAAAATTACACTGAGTAAATTTAGCCTATGCAATGTTAATACCCTTTACTTCTTATCCTTAAATCAAGAAATTATCTTTGTGTACTCATAACTTCCTCAATTTTCTTAGAAATTTATTTTGTTTTGTTTTGTTTTATCATTCTTTCACCTGTACTTCCTTTAATGTCCTGAGAATTTCCTGCATCTTTTATCTTTAGGCTTGTACTTATTTTAATCTCTGCTTTTTGTTGCACCTTTAAGGCTCTCTTATCTTTCTTCATTAATCCCCTTTTCATCCTTCTCTTGATAGGAATTTATTCAGAATACTATCTGTTACCTGACGATTAATGCTTCACCTAATTTTCATAAATACTATGAAAATACTCTTTCCAAATATAAAATTAGGCACTCACCTTGTTATTTTCCTGTTAGTCAGGAATCAGTGATTTTTGTCTGATTTCCAATGTTTTAAAATCCATTGTTTCATATATGTGCCCTATTTTCATTAATTTCTTCAATTCTGACCAAAGCCCAAGCACTGCTTGATATATTGTATACCCTTTTTCTTTTTAATATATGTAAACTAATATAATTTTATTCTCTGTAACTGGAGTCCCTGATTACACTTTCATGCTGCCAATCAATTCTCCCCCTCGGACCAAAAATTTTCTTGTGAAACAAATCTTGGTAATGTTTCTCTCCTAAAAAGTCATATGCTTTTTATAAACATAAAGTCTATGCTCAGTCTTTTGGCAATCAAATCCTTCCATGACCTCTTCCCTTTCTATCTTTCAGGCTTCCTTTCTTACCATTTTTTTTATGCCATGATGCTGCTATGCTAAATCTCACCTTCCTTCTTGAAGATAAATACTTCTGAGGATTTGTACACGTTGTTTCTTATGCCTGAAACAATTATCCATCTAATTTTATTTTTCCTGATGAACTCTTATGTTTTAAGGCACATATCAATTATATCCCTCTTTCTAAAATCTTTCCACACTCATCAAAGAAGAATTTATCATGCTTTTCTTTGTGTAACCACTGCACTATTATTACAGACATTTCAGTGGTGGAGTGTAATTTTTGTTTATCACTATAAAGACACAGGATATGTAATTTTTATGTTTGTGTTATCAAGAAACCTGAATGTATCTACAGCATAGTACAAATTATCATTACTTTTTTCTAGTCAGATATTCCAGCTCTTTACCTTAAAGCCATATTGTAAGTGTGCATGTCATGGCTCTCTTTTGCTTGGGTGGGGCCATGTTACTAGTTATAGTCAATGGTTTATGAACAAAAAGGCTTCTGTATGTCTTATATGGATCATCTGAAGAGAATGGGAATTGAATCCAATACCCTTTGATCTGCAGGCCATAGTCCTAACCACTGAGAAAAACCAGTCAGGATTCTCTTAGCTTTTGATCTTGCTTTCTAGCATTACACTGAGTAAATTTAGCCTATGTGATGTGAATTCCCTTAATTTCTTAGTTATAGACTGATCCTTCAGCTTGAATTCAGAATGAGAAAAACATGGGTCAGAGACAGGAACTCACTTGAGATGGATATACAGCATGAGGAAAAAGTAACTTAGATGTTTTAAACTAGTAAAAGGTTAGAGATGTTATTTTTTTTATGAAACATCATTCAGCCTATGCTGACTAATATTAATTAGATTCCCAATAAATGTTCATTGAATGTACAAATAATTAACACATATCTTATGGATTCATAAATGTTATATATTAAAATATTTGAAAAATATAACTCTGTAAAATGACAATACTTCATGTTGGAATTTTTCATAATACACATGGCGACAGTCCATGTGTGAATTGATGTGCTCTGGGACACATGGTTTAAAGTGGTGGTTCCCAAATGAGAACCATAGAATACTATGAAATTTAAAACATTAAATTGATCTGATGAATAAAGGGATTTCTTTCAAATTATTAACATTAGAATATCTATGGACTGATAAAGTATCCTAATTTATTAATTTGTTTATTATTTCTGTGAGATGAGCATTGTCATGGCATAAGTTTGGGCACATTAAAGCTATTGTGCCTATGATAGGAAAATCACATAGTTCTCTTTATTATTATCTTTTACTTGTGTTGTGCTTTGCAGCTTGCAAAGAAATTTTACCATCATCTATCTTATTTTATTTCGACATCCAGTCCAGGAAAAATATATTATTATTTTCTTTGTCTCTATTCTATAATGAGGAAATAGGGGCAAGGAGATATTAACTCTCTCACCTATGGTAATGCCATATATAAGAATCCAGGGAACAAAATAGGTCTTGGACTCCAGATACTTATTACTTTATGAAGATAGCTTTCAGAATATTTTATTGTAAGGGAAGGCATATAGAAATTGCTATTTATGCCAATCATAATGCTAAAAATGTAATGCATTGGTCTATTTTCAAATTAAATAAATAATGTTTATAAACATAAACCATTAAGAGTTTTTTTAAAAAAAAGGAACTCTAAAGGGTGGAAAAACGACATTTGCAATACATAAATCTAAAAAATGATAAAGAGTTTCTACAAATCTATATGAAAAGGAAATTAAAGCTAATAAAAAATGGACATAAGACCTGAATAGACATGTCTTAGAAAAAAATACTTAAATGGCCAGCAAACATATAAAAGGAACCTTTATTAACTTTATTGGTCATTAGAGAAATGCAAATTAGGACAATAAAGTACCCCTATTATACAACACTCTGAAGTATGGCTGAAGTTTAAATGATGATAATAACAATGATAATAGTAATAATAATGTAATAACCAGTGTTAGCAAGAATTTGGAGAAACCAGAACTCTCTTACACTGCTTTTAGTGGAGCATTTGGTAAGACCTCTTTGGAAAGTGTTTGACTGTATAACTAAGATTAAATATATTGTATCCTATGCCCCAGAAATTTCATTGGGGTTATACATCTAGCAGAAATACATATATGTCTATATAATAGAATTTCTTATAATTGCAAAAACTTAGAAACTTCCCAAATGTCTAACAACAGTAGAATGTAAAAATAAAGTATACTATATGCAAATAGTGGAATACTGCACAGCAATGACAATAATCTACAAGCACATCCAACAATTTGGATGTCTCATTAACATAACATTAAGTGTAATAAAACATGGAGACAAAAGAGTACATACCATATGATTGCATTTATGTAAAGTTCAAAAACAAGCAAAATTAACCTATTGCGTTTAAAGTCAAGGGAGTGATTAACGTTGGGGGAGGGGGCTTAGTGACTAGGACAAACCATGGGGAGATGGATCTTATGGTATGATGGTAATGTTCTGTTTTGTGATCTCGATGCCTTTTAAGCAGTGATGTGAAGTCTGTGAAATTCAATTGTGAATGTTAGTTAAACCCAATTTATATGTGTATGTATATGTGCATTATACTTAAACTGAAATCAGTCATCAAGAGATGTCTTCTTTCCTGGTATTATGCGTTCAATTTATATTTCCTTTTTCCAGAAGATTGGTAAAGGCAATGATTGTCATCATTCTACTTCATAATTATTTTCCCATATATAACATAAAGAAAAGCAAATAACTTAGCATCTGAAGTTTCAGGAAGCTACATTCAAGAATAAGAAAAACCCAATGCAGTGGTACATGAGGTCAAAATATGGCGAAAATATATACTTGACATGTGAAAATACTGACATTGTTTTCACAATTCTAAAATGTAAAGTCCATTTGGGCAATATCATTTATTTAATAGGCACCTGATACTGTAATTGTCTGCTAGAGTGAAGCATGACACCACTTATAAAATTACATTATAATTAGTACAGTCCATTTGTTCTCTCAGTAAAAATATGGATCTCAGAATAACAGACACCTAGAGCTGCCAAGTATAACATCACTGAACAAAAAAACCTGTATTCTTAAAAATTATTTAAGAATATTGTTTGTAGAGGTGCAATAATTCTTATGTTCCTAATAATGAGTTCATGGAGAAAATGTGCCAACACTAAAGACAGATTTGTCCAAATAACATATCATATGTTTTCAACATATAATAGTGAGTCCAGCAGTTTTATGTTCTGAAGCACACTGACAAGTTAATATATGAAAATCACAGTCTCACCCAATCTTATGGTAGCAGGAGAATGAAAGATATACATTTACTTAACATTCAGCATATTTACAATTGCATAGAAATGTAGAACATGTGAGGTTTAATTTTACTTCAACAAATGTTATTGAGTCAGCCCCAGTTTTTTGTTTGTTTGTTTCTATGAGGTTTAGGTTTTATGCTGTTTTTGACAATGCTAAATAAGAAATACATGGTCTCTCTCTCTCTCTCTCTCTCTCTCTCTCTCTCTCTCTCTCTCTCTCTGTGTGTGTGTGTGTAGTGAGTGAGTGAGAGGGAAGAGAAAAGGCAAAATCTAAGGTGGAAGTTCCTGTTTAATCACCTCAAATACAAAAGGGAAGAGATGGCAACTTCTTTCTGAAGTCTAATTGCTCTCTTATTTGAGCTCATCTTCCATGGTTGCATATCCTTTATGACCACCTTCAATTTCTCCTTCATCTTTCTTTTCTGGATTTATTATTTTTTCAGCCTTTATCTATTTTCATTTTCCTGTAGACTTAACACAGAGTGTAATCTATAATAACCTGCTTTTCTCCTGCGATTTGTTTATTTCTTCTTTAATTCATTACGTTACTCTGCTTACTTCCAGAGAATCCTTGAAATGAAACAGATAAATCCTTTTATTTGCTGCCACCATCTGTTCAGTCTGCTTCCTACTGAGCCCCTGATGCTTGATACCTGAGCACCTCTGTCAGTCCTCTCACCCTCCCCTGCCCAGGCTTGGGAAATGCTTGCCCTCTCTGGGGTGTACCAGAGTCTGCAGACCCCGAACTCTTTTCAGATCTACCTGTTTAGTCTGTTCCCAGGTGCCTGCATGACTCCTGGATATAGAGGGATGTATTAATCCTCTATCTTTCAGAAAGTCCCAGCATTTGGGAAAGGAAAAGAATGAAAGAACTGTCACCTAAAGTATAGTTCCTCCTAGATATCAACTGCAAGTCTCGTCTCTTGTAACTACTACGTGGGAGGACAACATCACTGCAGAGGCTGCCCACCACTAGTCTCCTACATGGAATCTGCATGCTTATTACATTGCACCTTTGAGGCCTCAATTTTTGTTATGGTTTGTGTTCTTACATAGCTTTCAGTTTGGTAAAGACAAATAAGCATTGGCATAACAGTATATGCCAATTAATCCCCACACATGGGAATAGGGGAGCCATCAGAATCCAGAGAAGAGGCACTTGATGAAACTTAAGAAAGGGAACATGGATGGCTTCCTAAATGATGTGAACCCTGAGTGGGAACCTTGAAGATGAGGAGGAACAAGCCCAGGTGAGGCAGGAATAGTGTGGAGAGAAGTGAAAATATGTCTTTCAAATAGAGGACAGAATCTCATAGGCTGGAGGGAGCCTGTCACAGTTGAAGAGAGTAAATGTTTGGTGTGTCAGGGAGTTAAAAGTCTGAAGTGGGAAATACTGAGGTAAGAGAGGACTTTGGACTCCTTCCAAGGAGCAAGAAAGCATTGAAGTCTTGGGAGCATAGAATATTATCATCGGATATGTATTCTAGAAAGATCATATTAGCATCAATGTAAAGGACTGGATACTAGTAGATAAAGTAGGGGAATATGAGCATTCAGAAGCTGTGCTAAGGCCAGAGAGGCCAGCAACCTAAATCAGGATACAGGGGCAATAGCGTGCCAATGTGAATATATTAGAAAAATAAAAGAAATGGAATATATAGGACACAATGATTAAATAGATAATTGTGCTCTAAAAGAAGAGGCAAGGATTAAGATAAAGTTTCTCTCTCCAGAACTGGGCAGATGTTAATGATTTCCACCAGGAATGGGATCATAGAAGGATGTATACTTTGGCAGTGATGTTGGAAATGGGATGAACTTGGTTTTTGTGATGGGTGAATTCAGTGATACCTAAAGAATTCTAGCATTCCACATGGTCAAGATTTCCTACTGAATTGCTTTCATTGATGCACAGATGTGAAACCATGAGTAATTAGAAAAGAGTTTCTATCTTTTTTTAATACCTCTTGAATAATTATGGAGAAGATTATTTAACTGATTACTAGAAGTAACATTTCTCAAATCACCTTCCCATGTCTCTCCAATTTCATTTATCTGATGGTGGTTCTGGAGGTTTCCATTGAACACTTCCCTACATCCAATCTGCAAAGTAGTTCTCACTTTTTCTCTCACTGGGCCTGCCCTTAAATCCACTATTATCTAGATAAATTCCTCTCTTCGTTTCCTTTTGTAGTTTTCTTACCTCTTTATATTTTATTTTTTACATGATTCTTCACTAGAAGGAGAATGAGGGATTGCCATTACTCTCTAAAAATCTTTTCACCTGTTTTCATCTCTTGCCAACAGTCATCTGATAGTAGGGTTGAGTCAAGAGCAGAAGCCCTAACAAGAGACACCAAGATAAAACTGTTTAGTCAGACTATTTTATTGCCTTTATGTAAATTTCCATTCACGTGAAGCTTATAAGAAAAAAAATGAATCTACGTGAGTCTCACAGGCTGGAATTCTGGTGACTTCTGTGTAATATCAAATTAGGCTTGCAATGTAGTTCATAGCATTCTGCCAATATCAACTTCCTGGTTTTGAAAATTTACTATAGTTTTATGTTATCATTAGGAAAATCAGGATGATGGACACAGAGAACCTCTCTAGTATTTTTTTAAACTGTTTGTTGATAATACTTTCAAAATAGTAAGAGTAAAAAAAGGATGAAGCTAGATCAGGTCAGTGTTTATTATGTAGATTATCTTGATTGCATTGATGGTTTTAAAGGTCTATACAGAAGCCAAAATGTATCAAATTTTGTAATGTTAGTATGTGCAGTTTATTGTATGTCAATTTTACATCAGTAAAACTATTTTTAAATTGCATTTATAAATCTACATATATAAAAAGTCAGCGACCTGAACACTGAAATGACTGGAATTACCAGAATGACCGGTCACTATTACACCCACTGTGACCAGCCAACAGGCCCAATCAGGGGTGGAGCCAGCCAGTCAACCTCTCACAGCCCCTCCCCTAAGCCAACCCTGCCCCTGATTAGGCTCCTCCCACCCTGATTGGGGGTGGGGCTGGCTGGCCAACCTCCCATGGCCCCTCTCCCCCAATCAACACCCCTAACCCTAATCGGCTCACGGCCCCTCCCCCAGCCAGCCCCACCCCCTATTGTCTCTCTCTCCAAACCTGACCAGGGGTAGGCTAGCCGGCCAACCTCCTGTGGCCCCTCCCTATGGCCAGGCTGGCCCCAGGGCAGGCCAACTGGACCCCACCCATGGGTAATTCATGCACTAGGCCTCTAGACAATGATAGGAAGCATGTGTACAGGATGATTTGGAGCATAAGGAAGAACTGAAAGTAGTTTTGGAATAGAGAGAGGGAGAGAGAAACAGGCAGAGAAAGAGAGAGAGAGATGATACCTGCAAACTTCAGGGATAACTCAGGCGAAGACAGGATGGAGGGAAGAATGTCAAAAGAGCATACACAGCAAACAGGCAAAGAAAGAGACTGAGGGATATAGGAGTTTGTTTCTCTTGTTGAAACATTAAAGAAATTGAAAGACTATCTGTATCTATAGTACCATGAATTCAGAGATAAAGCAGATATCCTGAGACTGAAAAAAAGTAGTCAGTAGCAATAGTTCAGTCCATTTGGATTTTGTTCCAAAAAGAAATTAAAATCTAAAAAGTTAAGTTCTTGCAATCTCTGAAGTTTCTAAGAATCTTTATTTTTCAGTGGAATGAAAGACTCCATCAAGATAGCATGTCAAATCCTTAAAATGTCTGTCATATTTGTTATATATCAAATTATGTGAAAATCTCTAAAGGAAAGGGTTTTAATTCTCCTCTAATTCTCTCCTTTCCCTCTCTCTCCCTGATGACTTTTCAGCTATCTCACTGTGACTTCCTTTTTGAAATTAATGTAATCAACAAAGCCACAGCTATTCTGGGCCATTTCCTTTTGAATGGGTGGACCCTGAAAGAACATTTGCCAAGAGCCACTCCAGCAGAGCTAAGGAGAGCCAGAAGGGAGAATCTAGAGATACTGTTTCTGCAAATATGCAAATGTTTCAGGAAGTAAGGCAGGTTTCCAGTTCCCAGACTCATGTCATCAGTCCTAGCTGTTCTTTTGGAGCAGGCCAAGCAGAGGTTATCTTCAACTTTGTCACTTTAGCTGACACTTCTTTACTGTCCATGACCCATTCCCTATCCTTCATGACAATAACACCCTGAATCTCTTGAGGAACCACTACCCTACACCAATAACCATGTAGATTGGATAGGATTGGGGCTCCCTTATGACCAGAAACAACTTTTAAGAGTACAGTTTAAGACTGTCTACAACAAACTTTCTCTGGGCCACTACAATTAGTTCAGAAGTAGGCATGTCACATGATTTGTGCCAAGGATCCTTAATATAGATACACGTACAGAAAGTTCAGGGAATGGTCAGTGATGATCCAAATGAGTGTTCCTCTGTCTCCATTGTCAGGCAGGTGTGAAGGATATTGGAAAGTAGGTTAAGATTAGGCTGGCAGGGCAGGGGTAGCAGAAAGTTAGGCTGCACATACAACATGCTGATAGGAAACTAAATTTCTAATTTAATGGATACTCAAGTAAACTGAGTTTTGTTTAAAAAAAAAAAAGAATATACAACAACCCAAACTTTCTTGAAATTTTCCATTTCTAACACTGGCAGAGAAAGAATCATTGATGTTCAGTAAAGATCAATGACAGAGAAATTAAAAAACTACAGCATTTCATATTTCAGTCACTTTGTGTTTCCAGTCTATGCCTTTATATGAAACAGACTGTCTGGCTTTACTGAGAATCTGCGTGCTTTATATATCTTCTCTATGAGCTAATTAAAAACTCCTAGACCAGAACTAGGGAGCCAAATCTTTTAACATCACTTTTAACATCAGGGTTACAATCTCATAAGAGGAAGAAAATGTAGGGCAAATATAAGATAATCAGCAGGTAGAATAAAGGAAAAAGCATGAAAGATAATTTATGGGTAGCAATAGCACCAAAGATCACAATACATTTATATTAAAAGCTTAGGAAATTATATATGTACTAGAGGCCTGGTGCAGGAAATTCGTGCAGTGGGGGGATGGTGGGGAGGTGGGGTTCCTCAGCCCTGCCTGCACCCTCTCCAATCTGAGATCCCTCTCACAATCCAGAACCACTGGCTCCTAACCGCTTGCCTGCCTGCCTGATGACCCTAACTGCTCTCCCCTACCAGCCTGATCCCCCTGACTGTTCTCCCCTGCTGTCCTGATCCCCCTAACTGCCTAACTACTCTCCTCTGCCAGCCTGATTCCCATAACTGCCTAACCGCCACCTTCTCCCTTCTCCTGCAGTATAGGCCTTCTCCCTTCTGCCTTCTCGCCTGGTGCTGGCCTTCTCCCATGGCGCCGGCCTTCTCACCTTCTCCCTTTTTGTGAGGTGCCGACCTTCTCCCTTCTCCCGCTGCACCGGCCTTTTTTCTTCTCCTGCGCTGGCCTTCTCCCTTCTCCCTTCTCCCTTCTCCCTTCTCCCTTCTCCCTTCTCCCTTCTCCCTTCTCCCTTCTCCCTTCTCCCTTCTCCTGCGGCGCCTTCTCTCTTCTGCCTTCTCCTACGGCACCATCTCCAGTGGCCTCTGCTGCCAGAGTCCATTCATTGTCTTCACTAGCTGAGTTTAGACAGAGACCCCCAAAAGCTAGTAACCTTTGAAGTCCTAGCAAAGGTCAGAACTGTGCACCACCCAGTTAATCTAGGTAATAATAGTTGAAGCATCCCCACCTTAGTTCCCTTAATTCCTTAGATAATTATGTAGATCCTTGTTGATTATTGTTAATCAGATACTCCGGGAAATCTATTGATGAGTTAATCAGATACTTTGTCTATTCCTGGAAATTGTCTGCTGATCTGTGTGTCATTGAAACCTCCTTAACCTAAAGGCTACTCCGGATCAATAAAAGATTGGAGCAGCCTGAGCACGGAGGAAGTCCTTCGGGACTTGCCGCCTGGTCCCCCAATATTGCAAAATTATCTCGTGTCTTTTTCTCTCATTTGTTGTGCGGCTCCTCTTTCAGATACCGAACCCTACTCCACGCAGAACGTGGAGGGAGTATTACTCAACACTCTGCAAAAGGGACCGCAGTGCTGGACCAGCCCTCGGCCCTTGCAGCTGCTGTGGCTTTGTCTGGAAAGACATCCAGAAGATGTCCGGTCTAATTAGCATATTACCCTTTTATTAGTATAGATATCTATATATATATACACACACACATACATGCATGCATGCATATATATACTTTTTTTCACAAAGTTAGGATACTCCATATATTTGGGTCAGAAAGGAAACCCACTGAGAGTGCTAAAGCTAAGACTAGCTTGAGATCTTGGGATTTAAGTGACAGGTGTCATGCTAGCTTCATGAATATTTAGGGTTTACCAGCACTATTTTTCCTAAGTCTAAAGACTGGAATATGATGGAAGTGGCAGTACAAATTAATAAGGGATATATATTATAATAAGGGGTATATATTATTAATAAAGGTGGCCTATTTTGAGATATTTTTCAAATATGTTAGTTAAATAGAGCATTCATTATTTTATATAAATTGAAGCCAGTTTAAGTGCTATGGAGATAATAAGTGATGGTCTGCCTCTATGGTATGTAGATGATTCCATCAGAAATGGTGTTTGAGAAGTTGATATTTAAACTGAGACTTGAGTGATTTAAAAAAAAAAAAAAAAAAAGTGTCCAGCCAAGTGAAAAGGTGGGTAGAGCATTTCAGGCAGAGAAGATAATAAATATAGGTTTTAAGTGAGGAACTAGCCTGGCTGGTTGAATTGCACAAAAAGGCTGGTGTACATGTGATATTCTTTATTTGAGTAAAAGTAACATAGCTTTGAGGACATAGGCAATATCAGATCATGGATGGCTTTTTAAACCAATGTGTATGCACACTCATGTTTATAAGTCTACATACATGCTTGTTATCGCTTTATTTTTTCCCCTAAAATTATCTCCAGCTGCTATGTGGGAAACTCTTGGATGGAGGAGTAAATTAGTTCCAAGAAGCTACTGAAGTTAACTGGAACTGCTAGAAAAATACTAGACTTGAAAATAATTTAATCTACGCACATTTTTGACATATATAGTGAAAGTATGACCAACAGGCTGTGTCAATGGATTTGATATATGAGAAATAAGGGATAACTCCCAGGATTTGGACTGGCAACTTGGTAGATAGTTTCCCCATCAGCTAAAACTGGAGAAACTGGTAAGAATTATGCTCCAACTATGCTCAGTTTGGGATCCTGAGGAAAGGTTGCATGGCAACTCTATCAGTGAATCTGAAGCTTAGAAGACATGCTATCGCTAAATATAGGGCTTCATTTAAGGAGAAAATATTGATGGTTTAAAGAAGTGAACTGGACCAAAAAATAACCTTGCAATCTTCCAATACTTAGAGGTCAATCAATGGAGGAGGGGCCAGCAAAGTAAACTAAGAATTAACCACCACTGAGGATAGATGAAACAATAATGAGAAAGTTCTTTAAGAAAATAAAAAAAAGATATTAATAAAAGTAAAAATTGTTTCTAAGCAACATTGAGTAATATGAGAGCAGACAATTTATTACAGCCAGGAAAGAGATGCCAATGATACCTGAACACTTGCATTTATTTAAAAACCAGAGGGCTGGTGCACAGATTCGTGCACATTGAAAGAAAATTAATTAGAAGGTGGCCAGCAGGGTAGGACTGGGTGAGATGGGCTGGGCACACCCTAGAGCCAACCTCTCATGGTCCCTCCCTAGCTGGGGCTCGAAGCACATCTACGGAGTGAGAGGGGGGTCCCTCTGTAGGTGGGGAACCTCAGCCTGGCCTGCAGGGATCAGGCCGAAACCAGCAGCCTGATATCCCCTGAGGGGTCCTGGAGTGCAAGAGTGCATTCTGCAAAATTGCTGTTGCTCAGCAGCTCCTGCGTTGAGTGTCTGCCCCATGACGGTCAGTGCTTGTCATACATACCAGCCGGCCAGTTGGGCGGTCACTTAGCCTTTTATATATAGAGATATTTGCACAGGATTTGGTGAAACTTCCATTTCTAGAAACTACATTTGGGAAGTTTCCAAGGTTGAACAATGTAGTTGAAAAATTGCTTGGCAGTTTTGTGGAGAGCTTTAAGTGAGTAATTACTGTTTAACCCTATCTTTTGGCCCCTTAGAAGTAAACCTAAGAATATAACTGAAATGTAACAAATTTTCTATAAAAATGTGATCGTTACTTGTAAGAGTGAAAAGCTAGCCCAGTCAAAGCGTCTCAGTAGTTGAGCATCAACCTTTGATGCAGGAAGTCACAGTTCAATTTCTGGTCTGGACACATGCCCCGGTTGCAGGCTCAATCCCCAGTGTGAGGTGTGCAGGAGGCAGCTGATCAATGATTGCCTCTCATCATTGATGTTTCTATCTCTCTCTCCCTCTCTCTTCTTCTATGAAATCAATAAAAACATATTTTTCAAAAGAGTGAAAAGCTGTAAATAATTCTAGTGTCAATCATTATGAGACTGGATCAGCAAACTGGCACACCTACTTAATAGAACATTAAATATGTTATTGAAAAATGTATAATGACATAAAAATACATATATTTATAGTCAAATAAAAACATAACTACTGCATAGGATTGATCTACTAGTATTTTACTTTTTTCCCCCTAGGGAGAAAATATACCCAAATGCAAAGAGTGTTATTTTTAGGTACTTTAGGTAGTAAAATTATAGCCAATTTTACTTTTTACATATTGTATATTTTTTAAAAATTCTTAAAAGAGCAAGTATTACTTTATAATTGTAAAAAATATGAAATATATAATTGGACATATTTAAATACATTGTATCATGTTCATTTTAAAAATTAATTCTATATTATTTTCTAGAATTTTTCTGAAAGTTCCCCCTGTTTACCATACCAAATGTGACACGGATTTCTATAGGTCTGGCTTTAGTAGAATTAAAATTTATATGATTTCTGGATACAGAGAACAAACTGATGTTTGTAAAATAGGAGGATGGTTAAAGGGCTGGGTGAAAAAGTTGAAGTGATTGAGAAGTACAGATTGTTAGTTGCAAAATAGTAATGGGAATGTATGATACAGCATAAGGAATATAGGCAATAATATTGCAATAACTATGTATGGTGCCTGGGGTGTACTGGAAATATCAGGAGAAACACTTTGTAACATACATGAATATTCAACCACTATGCTGTACACCTGAAACTAATACAAAATAATATTGAATGTAAATTGTAATTGAAAATAATTATAAAAAGATGAAGGGATTAATATGTACAAATTGGCAATTAAAAACAGTCTCGGGGATATAAAATACAGTATAGGGAATATGGTCAATAGTATTATAATAAATATTTATGGTGCCAGATGGGTACTGGAATTATGGAGAGAATCACTTAGTAATTTATATCAGTGTCTAAACACTATACTGTATACCTGAAACTAAATATTATTGAATGTCAAATGTAATTAAAAATATAAAAATTTTAACTTTTCTGATTTCAATTGGAAAATGACTTTCAGATGTCTGAATTACAAATCAACTCAGGAAATTAAAATGAACCTATTCTTTTAACAAACTACACCTCCATTTCAAAAGATAATTCTGAAAGAAATAATTATATGAGCATGTAAAGCCATCTATATAAAAATCCTCTTTCAGCATTTTTATAGTAGAATATTTGGAAATAAACTCAATGTTCATCAAAACAGGATTAGCTGAATATAATGGAATGTGGTCTACTTATTAAACAAAAGGAGAATCTATACATGCCGGCAGAGCAAGCAGTCAGCAATATATTGTTGAACTGAAGAATAATAGATCATAAGTACTTTTTTTTTTTCATTGAATCTTATGAGGTAAGCATTTCCCAGGTAATTAGTGACCTTTGAAAATATTTTAATAAGTTTATAAATACTTTCTATTCTATCAATGCACAGCAATTTATTTAACTATTCTCCAATTGTAGGCTAGTTAGAAGAAAATAAGCGCACTGGAAAGGTCTCTATAAATGTAATCTCCATTAACTCTAGTGTAGAGTTGAGTGGATTAAAAATGTATTGTGTAAGTTTTTATTACCAAAAGAAACCCTATACTTTTTGGTACAGAAAAAAAGCACCAACTTGTCACTGGGAATATAAAAGGTCTGCAACATACTTTAACGTAAAACAGCTTCTTAATTATGGAGATGGCCCTAAAAGCTAAAATTGTTTCTTCATGAAATTGAGTGTCTTGAATACCACTTTTTATCATTATCAGAGTATTATGACATTGCTCAAATAAAGGAAAGTAGAATTAAGATTTTTACAAAGCCACTTTAAATATTAAAAGAAGCCATAGGTATGAGTCTACAGAAGCTGAGCAGAGCTGTTAAGGACAGAAATTGTGGACACTGCTCATCCATAGGGTCGCCAGGAATTGGAACCAACTTAACAGCACATACACACACACACACACACACACTTTAAGAAAAGTGTTGGGGATATAATGATTTGCATGTTGACTATAAAAAAGCAAATATATTTTATGAATGCATAAATTTTATATATATGTATATATATATGTGTATATATATATATATATATATATATTACTTATTCATTATTCACTTATTCATCATTCAAAAAAGTGATTTTTGAAGTGTGTGAAATTTTTGGTGAATAGTCATACACCAAGTATGAAATAATTATAAGTAGCCAAAGCCGGTTTGGCTCAGTGGATAGAGCGTCGGCCTGCGGACTGAGGGGTCCCAGGTTCGATTCCGGTCAAGGGCATGTACCTGGGTTGCGGGCACATCCCCAGTGGGAGATGTGCAGGAGGCAGCTGATCGATGTTTCTCTCTCATCGATGTTTCTAGCTCTCTGTCTCTCTCCCTTCCTCTCTGTAAAAAAATCAATAAAATATATTTAAAAAAAAAAAAGAAAAGAAAAGAAATAATTATAAGTAAATAACTTAAATTCTATTTAATTATGTATTTTGACATTAAAGCAGATACATGGTTTTTATTCATGGTTACATATCAGAGACTTTAGAGTTTTTTATTTATTAGTAAAAATTGTTATTTAAAAATATATTTTGTCCCCACAAAGGTAGAAATCTAATCTGAAAATTGATATTTTTTTAACCCAAGAATACTAAAAATACAACTTATTTCTTTTTAAATTAATTTATAAATAATACAATGTTTTAGTTGTCAAATGAAAATGTGTTACATCTGAAAAACATAGTTCATCTTATTTGTAAATATTAGTTAGGAATGGGACCTTAAGATAGAGATAAAATAAGAATGTAATTAATATTTCAAGAATACAGGTTAGATATTTTTTATCACTTTTCCTGCGAATTTTTAAATCCATTATGGGATTTAAGTATTAGTAAGATTCAAGATGTAACTGAATAAATTTTAATATTGAAGAGACATCTAACAGTCTCAAATGCATGAAAAAGTTTATAAATATGAGATTAATTACTGATGCACTTTATATGAAACAGACTTCTGGCTTTACTAAATCCTTTCAGTTTTAAAGATACATCTAGACAAATTTTATCTGATGCTGTCTCATAGCTTATACTTTATTACCCGATAAATGTTTAATTTATTTTTTAGTAGGACTTAGAAATAAAGTGGAGGGAAAGACAGTAAATTAAGAATGAAAACTTGATTTGCATAATTTCTGCCTAAAGTCAACTGGAATATATTTATTGGATTACCTATCTGTATCTCAGGAATTTCCATTTCCTAACTGTGGTCCATGACGAATGTCATAAGCATATCAGTTTCTATAAATTATCTTAACATAGGGCACCACTGGCCTCAAAGTCAGCTCCATATTTTGAGACCTGATGTAGCCTAGCAATGCCTCGATATCAATATACATACATGTTCTCTTGCTTTAAGCTGCTCAATGCTCTTTCAGAAGCTAAAGCACTGATGAGGTAGACTCCAAAGTTATCACAGAGATTGAATATTCATGTCGGCATGACCCTTGGAGAGAACTTTCTACTAGAACAGAAGTACTTACTAGCTACCCTTCTAAAAAATCTTCATGATGACTCATAGACCAGGGGTTTGTAGGCCCCAGGACACTCCCTGGAATAGCCACAAAACAGAAAGCCATTTCTTAAGCCCATCACAGTCTTAACTCAAAATATAACTGAAAGTGCATAGAATCACAGGGAGACAGCTCAGAGCTCAGAAAATAGAATATAGACAATTCCAGGCCACAAGGAGCTCCTATTTTATTTATCAGTCAAATAAATTAAACCAAGTAACCTATACTCATTCTTTTTTCTCCTCTGCAAATAAGAATGTTTGATTTCAGTATAAGATGCTATAGAAATACATAGATTTTGATAATGTGTTTTGCATATCACATAAAACAATATGTAATCTGCAGTAACAAAAAGTCTATGAAAATTAAAATAGATTAAAATTCAGAATCAATAAAATGCAGTTTTAGGTAAGAAAAAAATTGTCAATATTACATAAAGATATTTTCAGAGTTGGGGGAAATCATACAATGCTTATATATGTACTAGCTGCCCAGTGGACAACATTTGTGCACATTAAAAGGGAATTAATTAGAGGAAATACGCAGACAGCGTCCTGTCCCTGGCCAGGGACACAGGCAGGCAGCTTCACCTCAGCGCTGGGCGGGAATGCACACAGGCAGCAGGACGTTAGCGCTGGGCAAGCCTGTACGCACCTCTGCTGGGAGCGGAAGTCCCCACCCCTGACCCCACCCACCAGTTCCTGCCTGTGTGTGCCTCTGTCCAGAGCAGCCTCCACCTCCCTCTGTTGGGGGCAGGCCTGCGCGCTCCTGCACTGAGGGCAAAAGTCCCCGCCCTCGTACCCCCCAGCTCTTGTGCACACACAGCCTTTTGACTGGTCATGACTGGGACACTGTTAGGACCAATTAGCATATTACCTCTTTATTATATAGATATCCCCAAACTTGGGTGTAGTGGAAATGTCATAGGTGTGAAGTGAGATAAGGAGCACACTAGATTCCACCAGTGAGAATTTGAAGCTTTTAAAAGTGTGTGGTTTACCTTTTAAAAAAAATCTGAGGGCATTGCATTAATTGTTACTGACACTTTAGATTTTTCTTATCAGAGTCCCTATTAAAGTGGGAGGCAGCTGAAAGTCTTTGGAATTCAAAATTGAATATGTTCAAGCCATATCACTTTGTGGAATTTAAGCTCTCTGAACCTTGGTTTCCTAAACTGTACAAATAAAATAGCAATACCAACTCTGTTCGATTATGAAAAATAACATAATGTGGTTTTACTATGGTTATATCCAGGTGTTTACTTCTTTGAATACAAAAATGAAGATATTCTTAAATTAAGCCTTTCAATTAAATATATTGATTTACATTTTATTGTATACTCCCCTCTCAAAAACAGTTCTAGGGCAATGTGCTCTTCCTCGATTAGGTGGCTATCTTTCAATATTCTCCTGTGTCCCTAGAGATTCAAATTGCTTTACAAAATTGAGGATTGCTGTTTAAAATATGTATTTTTTTATATAATAACATTCACTATATTATAGAAATTGTGCTATATCTTGTCATTAGTAGAATAATGTGGGGCATTTTAATTTCCACCTTTACCATTCTGAAATAAATTTCTCATAATTTGAAGTGTATAAAGGAGCCAAGCACTAACTAATACCCTAAGGTTTACAATGGTATTTGTATTTAGCTGCAGTTTGGTCCTAAAGGCCAAAATCTACTTTTTAAAGCATAAATTAAGGGCATGAACAGGTACCAGAGAATATAATTTGCTTTGGCTTTACTCCATTTTTGTATCCTGGACCTTAAGAAACTCAGTCCTAGTTGATGTTCCCAAGCCCATGAGGGTTTAAGAATGAAGTCAAGAAAATGAACGTATATCTAAAATATTGGAGTGCAGGGAGAGAGGGATTTTGTGTGTGTATGACAGGATCTTCAGTCCACCTGTGTGTCTAGATACCAGAAGGCACTAAGACCAGAAGAAATAGTTTCTGTCCTCACCAGGTTCAGCAAATGATTGCTCAGCA
The DNA here is from genome assembly GCF_014108235.1 of Myotis myotis. Classification (NCBI taxonomy): domain Eukaryota; kingdom Metazoa; phylum Chordata; class Mammalia; order Chiroptera; family Vespertilionidae; genus Myotis; species Myotis myotis. Next base: position 68,237,824 of record NW_023416379.1, on the reverse strand, counting down.
GGGCTTTTCAGGTTGTAGAAAAGTCTAGTGCATCCTCCATAAAGCAGCCACATCATTTCAGTGTTCTGGGAAAACCTAGAGGCATGATTTTTCTTTTCTAAAATACCCTTTTCTTGCAGCAGCCCTTCATATCCAAGGGAAAGAAAGCTGCATTTTTCAGTCCCAGGAGAAATGACAGCACATGCTAGAAGCATCAAATAGACTCTACCTCTCAAATTGATAACATATACTTCACCCTCCAAGCTTTGTATATTTAATACTATATAGAGGGGAAAATCATATAAAAAGCATTTACAATCTCATTTATCCTCATAAAGTTTACAATAGGTATGCAGCCTCTTGGGAGGAGTTAAGCCTAAATATCAGGGAAAGATAAAACAACATATTTCAAAAATGTTGCTCTGATATAGTGACTACAATTTGTCATTGCTATGAGCTACTGGGATTTATTCAACTATGCATAGTGAGACAAAAATTTACTGACAATTAATATGTGAGAATATTTTTTCACTTCTTATATACAAATAAAAACCTTTTTGATCTTTATGAATTACTAGTTACATTCAAGATAGCATAACAACTGTTCCTATTACCTTAGCCATATTATATTAATTTTCTTTGACTATTATGTGGATATTTCTCCACCAGTAGGCCAGGTTATGTTGAAAGAAGACCAGGGAAACCATTATCAATGCTCTTGGGACTTGTCTGCATTGAACAGTTACTTATGATGTGTCACATGCCTTTAGGTTCAGGAGTAAAAAGACTGGACATGAGGATTAGATCTTATATTTAGGAGTAAGAATTCAAACTCACAAAACTAAAATCATGTTGTTGATATATTTATTTTCACAAAACCCTCAAATGCCAACATGCTTAATTCTTATAAAACCCAAAATTCTGTCATTCTTCTACTGATAAAATGTAAGAAAGCAGAAATTGGAGAAATGTTTCTCTTTATCAGGTGAAAGTCACCATTTGTGGCCAACTTAAAAAATATCCCTGGCCAGAACACCTTCAGAGGGATGAAAGTTGCTTAGGAAGGTAGTAATCCTGCTCTCAGAATATATAAGAAGCTCTAATGTCCAGTGCAACTTTGCTAGCTCCTTCCATAGTGATCTCTACAATATTAAACACACACACACACACACACACACACACACACACACAACACAAGCATAAGAGTGCCACGTGTACTGTAACTCATTTCATAAATGTGAAGCTTCAGAGGAGGAACAAAGGCATCAGCAGTGAGTAAGCCTTAATATGAGCCCTGCAGCGTGTGAGGCTTCCCACAGAGTTCTCCGTAACGCTCTGCTGGAGCTTGCTGGGAAGGATGAGGTACCAAGTACTTGCCATTCTGATGATGATTGACATTGAACCTTCACACACCCATGTATGTCATAGCATTCACTCCATTAGACAAGAGGTGCCTCCACAGATCTTTCCTAGATAATCCCATCTCCAGTTTTGGGGTATTCTGGGGTGGCTGAGGGGACCTGAGTTACACACGTAATGTTTTCACAGACTTCTGTGTGAAAGCACACTTGAAACTTTTGGTTGCCCAGCCACATGCTTGGTTTCTGTCCTACTGTCCACTTTCCCAATAATGAATCTCTTAATTTTAGCATCATTTTCAATCTGGATATGCTGCCGTTTCCCCAAATCATCTAATATGGTTCCTTTTTGTTTAACAATTCTTCCCCAGATTGTATTTTTTTATTTTGTATTTTGTCGTAAACATCAAAAGAAACTAAGATACACCTTCAATACTTTACTTGGAAATCTCAGTTAATGGCCAGTTTCATCATTTATAAATTCTACTTTTCACATAACTGCAGGGCACAGTTGTGCTAAGATTTGGCCACTGTGTAACAAGGATCGCCTTTCCTCCAGTTTTAATAACATGTTCTTTATTTCCTTTTTTTAAAAAAAATATTTTTTTCTTTACTGGTTAAAGTATTACATATGTATCCTTATCCCCCCATCTTCCTCCCCCCCCCCACACACACACACTCATGCCCTTACCCCCCTGGTGTCTGTGTCCATTGGTTAGGCTTATATGCATGCATATACTAGTAAGTCCTTTGGTTGATCTCTCCTCCTTACCCCCACGCTCCCCTACCTTCCCTCTGAGGTTTGACCATTTGATCCTTTTGAGACTTCACCAGCAGCACCTTCAACAGTATTTACCAACAGTCTATTAATGACAATTAAGCTAGTCTCTAAGGCAATACATATTTTATCTCCTATACTTTAGACTTCCTCCTGGAGTCTTCCCTTGCAGAATTTATTAACCTCCATATTTCTACTATCAGTCTGTTCAAAATAACTGGGCATTTTTTATCCTGTCCTCCCAAATTGTTCTAGCCTCTGCCCATTACCCAGTTATAAGACCACTTCCACATTTTTTGGTGTTTATAACAGCAGCACCCCAGGTTCAGGCACTAAAATATGTATAGTTTCAAATTGCTACCATACAACTTATCATAAATGTACTACTTTACAGTTTTGAAGGTCAGAACCCTCCCATGGTCACTAGCCTAATAGGAAAAAGTATGCACATTACTGTGCTCTTTTCCATGGCTTCTGGGTGGGAACAATTTCATTCCTTTTCAAGCTTCAAACTGCCACCAGTTTCCTTAGCTGGCTTCCACCTTCAAAGCCAGTCACATCAGGCCAAATCATCCTCATGTTACTATCTCTTTGGTTCTCTCTTCAAAATCTCCTTTCCACTTGTAAGGACTCTTGATTATATTGCATCTAGCTAGAAAATCCAGAATACTTTCCTAATAATAAGGTAAAATGATTAACAACTTTACTTTAAACTGCAACCTGAATTCAATTTTTCCATGTAATAATATATTTCCAGGTTCTTTGGATTAGAATGGAGACAGCTGCATGGGAGGCCATTATTCCATGAGCCACATCTAGTGCCATCAGTTCAAAAATATTCAAAACACAAGGAATTTCAGAATCCACCAGTGCTCTCCAGGCATGCACAGATTTCATCCCACCTAAGGCTGTATGGAAATTGCTGGACACATGGCACTTTTTTATGATTCTTCAATGAACTTGAGCTTGGGAAGCTTTTTGAAGGATAGCCAATCATTTCTCTGGATGCTTATCATGTCAAGAGTATTCAGCCCATTCTGGCCAACTTTTCACCGTTGCAGAATACACCACAGGAAGATATCAATCAGATAATGCATACATGGTTTATAACTATTTTTATAAATTGCTCTAAATCTTAAAGTATGCTTTGAAACATGAGCTATTATAATAAGAAATAGTTTTTATTGGTCTGTTTTCCTGGTATTTGTGACTAAAATTAACACAGACCCTTCTTAATTGAGAGAGTGCCAATTGCTTTATCTGCCAAGGGGCCAAATATGTAGACATTAGCACCATGAACACCTAGCAAAGCCCTACCCGGTAATATATCAGTAAATTTGGTAAGTAATACCATAATCCACATAGTTCATGGTTAATTCCTTTATTTGAATACTAGAAGCCCGGTGCACAAAAATTTGTGCACTCGGGGTGGGGGAGCAGGGGGGCGTCCCTCAGCCTGGCCTGTGCCCTCTCGCAGTCTGGGACCCCTTGGGGGTGACCACTTGCTGGCTTAGGCCCGCTCTCCGGGGTTTGGGCCTAAGATGGCAATCAGACATCCCTCTGGCAGCCTGGCAACCCTTGGGGGATGTCCACTTGCCAGAAGAGAGCAGGCCTAAACTGCAGGCGGACATCATTAGCGCTGCTGAGGAAGCAGGAGAGGCTCCCACCACCACCGCTGTACTGACAGCCATCAGCCTGGCTAGTGGCTGAGCAGAGCTCCTCCATGTGGGAGCTCACTGACCACCAGAGGGCAGCTCCTGCATTGAGCATCTGCCCCCTGGTGGTCATTGTGTGTCATAGTGACCAGTCATTCCCAGTCTTTCTGCTGTTAGGGTCAGTTTGCATATTACTCTTTTACTATATAGGATAGAGGCCTGGTGCACAGGTGGGGGATGGCTGGTTTGCCCTGAAGGGTGTCCCGGATCAGTGTGGGAGTCCCGCTTGGGTGCCTGGCCAGCCTGGATGAGGGGCTGATGGCTGTTTTCAGGATGGTGGGTGACTGAAGCTCCCAACCTCTCTTTTTTTATTTTATTTTTTTTATTCTGGGATTTATTTACCTTCTCTGACTGTCACTGGAGCTGAGAGCCGGCTTTAGCTCTGAGGCCCAGCTCCAGCTCTGAGACCTCGGCTGCTTAAAGCAGGTATCTGGAGTTTGTTTGGCTTCTATAATTGAAACACTGTTGCAGCTCCGGTTCTGAGTGCTGGCTGGCTGAAAGCAGGTATCTGGGGTTTGTTTAGCTTCTATAATTGCAACATTGTTGCTTAGAGTGCAGCTCAGAGCCCGACTGCGGCAGGCGGGGAATCTTGGCTTCCTCCATCACCGGGGCAACCAAGCTTCCTGTTCGCTTCAGCTGCCTGGCTGCCGGCTGCCATCTTGGTTGGCAGTTAATTTGCATATCACCCTGATTAGCCAATGGGAAGGTGTCGGAGGTACGGTTAATTACCCTATTTGTCTTTTATTAGATTAGATATCCACTAATGCTAACTTCTGAGAACACCAGAATAATAAGACAAATAAATCACTACCTAGTTATAATAAGAAGTTATTGACCAGGGAACACACATCCTTCAAATAATATTAGAAACATGAAGCATGAAGACACTGAGAATCTCTGAAAGGTTTAGAATGCAAAGCCTTTCCACCTAACCGTATCAAAAATCTACAGAAATATTGTGCCTACAGTTCAAGCTCTGGTTTCCCTCACTCATTCTCACACAACTCTATTGAACTCAAATGTATTTCCTCTTCACGAGTTTCTTCTGCACTGCATGTTTCCCATGCCATTCCCCAATATGAATCAACTTATGGAAATGGGCAGAAAACTTTCCTGAGAGTTGTAGATGGTAGGGGCCAGTAATTACAGGTGCTTACCTTGAAAGTATTACAGCCCTCACAGTTCATGATGCTATAAATCATAGAAAGATTTTACCTGTAGCCCTTCATTCACTTAATGGAGTAGTAAGAAGATGAGGTCTGTTGATTATTTCATTTCTGTTTTCCTTTGCTGAACTAAACAGAGTGATTAAAATATATTTTACAGGTAGCTTCTCCTATAAATTTTCTCCAACCTCAGATGAAAGGGATGCACTTAAATACTGTAATCTGGGAAGCTGGCAAGCAGTATGTGACAGGAAAAAAAAGTCTCCATTTTGTTAATGTCAATTATAACTGTCCATTTGAACAGATTTAACTAAAGCTCTTAAACATAATTAGTAAATTAATAATAGAAAATTTAGTGTTTTTTTCTTGACAACCTAATTCCTCAGAATAAAGTACATTAATGTAATTCCTTTTTATCAGTGGATATACTTTTATTCCTGGATAATCAGTAGATTAAGAAAAAAATAAAAGAATATGAATATATAAATAGATGACTTTATAATTGGGGTTATATGGAATTTATTCATAGATGATGGCAATGCTTATTTGGAGGGAAAATGGAGTTCATGACATTACTAAGAAATCCAAAGAAAGAGATGAAATTTAATGGTATATTGACCTCAGAATATATGAATTTTGTCCTTATCTGCTATATTCTATTGTATTTATGATGGTGAAAAGCTTTAAGCTAATATAAATTTCCGATGGAAGAAAAACAAACTAATGATGCAACATTAAATAGTTTATCAAAAATAAATAAGTTGAGATCAGGATGTTTAGAAGTCTTCTTTGGTGCCAAGTTTAAAAATTGAAGTTCTTTTAGCTCAGCTTTATAAATGGTCTGAAAATTAGTTTAAAACTTTCAAGCATAAAAAGAATCAAAATGAGAAGCAGATGGGCCTATACTTCTTTAGAGAAGAACTGTCTGTTTCTCCTTATGATCAACAGAAATGCAAGAAGGAAGAAATGGGATAGAACACTTGCGATTTCACACACATTGCTACACACTGCCTTGTATTCATTAGGTAGCCAAATATATTCAAATGAGAACATTCCTTCTTATTCAATATGTTCATAGCATCATTTTTGAGTGCTTACATTTTTTAATTGATTAAAGTTGGATATTTTACATTTAAATTATTTAGGGTAGATATTAATCTAAATTTTTTATTAGTCCGAGGCTTATGATATTCTTATAGTATTTTGAGATTGGAAATCTTCTTAAGTTTAATCTAAATCTTCTTAACATTTAATTTAATCTTCTTACATATTTCAAATGTGACATAAAAACTCTTGCAGTCTATATTGTAATAAATATAAGAATAGTTCAAAGGCATACTCACCATGTCTAAATGGTTAGTTTTTCTTTATTATGTTCCTTATTAAAAATATGAAATTCTGTATGTTTAATAATAATTACTAATCCCCCAAATTCTTAACTCTTCAGTGTGGTAGAAACATCTAGTCGTTAAGACTGATTAAAAACTTTTGGTAATGGCACCCAGACAGAGAGAATTTGCTATTAAGAAATAGAGAAATAATAAAAAGAAATGGGAGAATAACCAAAAATGAAATTTTAAGATTTATAAATCCTTTGTCCTTCAAAAAAAAAACTTCAAGTTTAGACTAAATATAGTCTGTTAAGGTACTAAAAAGAGAGCTGACCAATAAAAACTTGCTTCTCCACTCTATCACACATGTTGCAGAAATACATCTCACTGTCACGTCCCTGTCCCCAGTACATCTCAGCATGTTATTTCTCAGATCTCATTTCTGCTGTAACTTCTTTGTTCAGGCTGACAGTTTACATGATTTTCTCCATCTCATCGTGGTGTATTACTCCAATGACAAAATACATCTGTTCCTGAGACATTTATAAAACACATTTATTTCCAAAATTGTACTTTTCTTACTGAATTCTATCACAATCAAATGTTCTTATAATAGAAATGATTTTATCTTAAGCTAAAATATTTGCTTTACGTTTTCACTATTTCATGTCAGGAGATTTTGATCACTGCTAATAGACATTTGTCTTTCCCTTGATTTCAAAATCAAGCATCCTTCACAAGGCTGTGATGATCTCATTTGGATGTGTAAGTTTTCCCATGTAAATATCCCCCATTCCCTCCTGCAGTAATCTGGAGTTTATTGCCTGTACACGAATAACTCCTATTTCATTATCCATAAATCCTCTAATTCTGTCTTAAATACCTCTCAAATTCATTATTTTCTCTTTTCCTCTACTAATAGTGCTTCTTCAGGAACTCGTGATCCCCCTTTCAGACTAGTACAATAGCCTGATAATTGCTTTCAGGCCTCCAGTCCTGCCAAGTTTTCAACTACTAAATGTAACTACTAAAATGAACTTTTGAAATACACAGAGCACATTGATTTGGTGCCATATCCAAAGCTTTCTACATAGCCCGGAACAGTGTCGTCCATATTATGTGCCATAAAATATCAATTGAAATCCAAGTGGGGATTGGGGAAAAAACACACACAAATGTTTTTTGAAAAAATAAGCTTAGTCCTGGATGGTATGGCTCAATTGGCTGGGCATCATCCTGCACCCCAAAAGGGTGCCTGCTTGATTCCTGTCAAGGGCACATGCCTGGGTTTCAGACTTGAGCCCTGGTAGGGGGTGTGCAGAGGCAGCCGATCTGTTTCTCTCTCTCCGTCTCTTTTCCTCTTTGTCTAAAAATCAATTTTAAAAATCTTTAAAACAGCCCTAACCGGTTTGGCTCAGTGGATAGAGCATTTGCCTGCAGGCTGAAAGGTCCCAGGTTCGATTCCAGTCAAGGGCATGTACCTTGATGGCAGGCACATCCCCAGTAGGAGGTGTGCAGGAGGCAGCTGATCGATGTTTCTGTCTCATCGATGTTTCTAACTCTCTATCCCTCTCCCTTCCTCTCTGTAAAAAATCAATAAAATATATTTTTTAAAAAAACCTTAAAACAAATAAGCTTAGGAAATCATGGATGTCACTGTTCTTATTACAGTAGAGTTCTCAGATTATTTTGATGCTATTGGCATTTTTAAATATCCAAGAAGATGGAATGGCCTTCAGCATTTCCAAAACCTATTTGTCCATAAAATCTGTGACAGAGAGGGAAGGGGCATAAATGCTTAGGAACACAATTTATAAATGCTGCTTTATGGAATAATTTCAAACCCTCCTGTGAGGCAACATAAGAGTGCTTTTAATCCAGCCCACTCCCCAAACCTGTTCATATCAACTATTGTCTTGGATTCCTGTTACAACAAAACATTTATACTACCTCCACTGGTGCTCACACCTGCTATTATATTTGCCCAATTGGCTCTCTTCGGGGAAAACCCCTGACCCACTTTCAAAACTCAGCCCAAATATTTTTTTTTTTCGTTAATCCAATACTTTCCCCACCTATCTCTTCATTAGAATTCCTTTAGAAATCTCAAGGAGTCCTGACTTCTAAATTTTTTTTATCCCTGAATTAGATTCTGAGGGAGTGTGAGTATTTGTCATTAAATCAGGATTATTAATACCGATGTTTGTATGTCTATGCAATATTACTACTCTGATGCCAGAGCAGGTATTCAGTAAGTATACATTAGTAACTGTTTTTTTAAAAAGTTGGTCTAAATTTTAAGTTTCTATAGTGATATTTTTATAGATGTTTATTATTTGGCCTTAACATAATCGAAAAGCAAAAAACAATATTCTCATAGAAGTGCTGTCACCATAAACATAAGACTATCTCAACCAAGAAAATTAGAAAGAAAAGATCATTTTGAGAACTGTGTAAGTAGAAATTTATCTTCTCATGTTTGGAAAAACATCATAAAGCAAACAAACCTGAAAGGGCCAAATTAATAATCATAAGTGTTGAAATATTATAAATCATTTGAGTTTTGGAAAGATAGATTACACAGAAACTCAACAAATTTATTGTAGTAATAGTCTTTAGCATAATGAGATGAAAATCACTTTATGGAAGACTGCATGTGAAATAAATGATTTATTTTGCCAGAAGCACTATATAAGTTTAGAGGAATAACCATTAACAGAATAGGCTTGGAAAAATAATTGTCAAAGCAATAATGAAGAGAATCAACTCTAAGTGCAAAGAGAATGTCTGATGATTACCCTCCAATACTAGGAGCAACACTTAGGCATCCAAGTAAAGATAACAATAGCAGAAACCAGCCAGAAACATTTAAGTAAAAATAAACTCTCAGGCATAAAAACATTGAAGCAAAATTAAGGAATTTATACATATATTATCACATTTTTTAAAAAATAGTTCGTTTATAACCCAGTCCAACTGTGAAAAGAAAGTTTATGGTCCATCCCAAATTCATTGTTTTATTTTTCTTTAGTAACAAAACCCTGATTTTACTGGAGTGCCACGGTGTCCATCTATAAAACCCTGTTTACAGCTTTTAACAGAAACAAATTTTGGTCATTGAGATGTGAGTGAGAGTTTGGGTGAGGCTTCTGGGAGGCTGGATTGGGCAGGCAGGATTCTAAGGTCCCTCTACCTTTCTAGGAGACATGATATCTGGCGCTGCATGAACTACCCTTTGCAATGAGATAGCCTTGAGGATAGAAGTCACTTGCAAAGATTGAATGTTGGAGCAAGAAGGTAAATAGTTTGCGATGTGTTGGCCCCATGGAGTCACATTGACCCCAGACTTTTGGACTTACTTTTTTACAAAGCTCTTTTTTTTTTCTTCCATGTCTGTGGCTGGTAACCGAATACTATGCTAGATTAACAGATGATGCTACTTCTTGGATGACTAACATTTAAAAGGTGCCATTCGGTGCTTTCCCAAGAGCTTATGTCTAAAGATTTGCTGTACACATGTAAAAGGAGAGGCTGGAGTGATGGAAATTATAAACCTCTGGCTGTTCTGAAGGTTCTGTCTGTTTCCTGAATGATTAACATCCAAAAAGGCCATACTTTTGAAGAATTCAGCCGTTACCCATCAATAGTACCTGAGGTATACACAGTCTCTCCAGTACTCTAGTAAAAGTTACCCTGCGATAAATTAATTAGGAATCCTCAGGATGAAGAATAAACATAATCATCACCACATTTGTCTAAATCTTTTATCATTTGATTTGAGACATTCTTTATGCACCTGCAATCTGATTAAAGTGACCTAAAAATGCACATAGGGAGGCATCACTGGATTTGACAGTAACTAAGGAAACGCATATTAAAATAATTACATTTAACTATGTTCAAAGAGCTTGAAGAATATATGAAGAGAAGGGAGAGAAACTTTAAAAAATAAGAAACTAAAATATGGTAATGTCTAGCATTAGTCAGAAGAGAATGTGCCTTATTTAAATAAATAAATTTGTATTCTCTGTGAGCTTCTTTAGCATGAATTCAATTATGACAGTTAAGTGGTAATAAATTCACTAAAATAGTGCCACCCTGTTGAGATGTATTTGATTGGGATGTATTTTCTATATAGAAAAAAAAAGTATTTGGCCAGTCTTATTCTTGACTTCTATAAAATCTCCCCTCTGATTATTCTTTTCCCTGCTCTATTTCCTCTATCACAAAATGCAGCCATTCCCCGTTTTCCTTAGATTCAGTTTTGCTCCTCACTCTTCAGTTTCCACTTTAGTGGATGATGTTCTTCATCTCACAACCTTTTTTATGGCTTCCCATGTCTTATAAAAGAGTTTTACCTGCTTCAGGCCCTTGTTTCCTCTCTAATCTCATCTCCAGTCACACTGGGCTTCTCCCCATATTATTCTAAACACACTAGGCTTCTTGCTGTACCTTGAACACACCAAACAACTCTTCCTTCATAGAGAGATTTATACTTATTGTCCGTCTTTTACCCCAAATATCTAAATATTTTTCTTAAAGTTTTTACTCAGCTATCAGCTTTTCAAGCAAATCTACTCTAAGGACTCCATATAAATTGCAACTACAGTTCCTCCTCAAATCCTCCCAAATCCCAATGCCCCATTTTTTTCCTATTCAACAGAGAACTTATCACTTTGTAATAATATATAAATTATACCTATGTGTTACCTCTTTTTAGCCTGTGAGTGTCTTCTTCCACTATGATATAAACTCCATCAATAGAAATAATCTTTGTCACTTTGTTCACTCCAGTAGCCAATGCCTACAACTGATTATGGTGTAAAAGAGCTGCCAAGTAGCCTTGGCCAGTGTGGCTCAGTTGGTTGGAGTGTCATCCCATACACCAAAGGGTGGTGGGTTCAATTCTTGGACAGGGAGGTACCCAGTTTTCAGGGTTGATCCCCCCTCCATCTGGGTGGTGCAGGAGGCAACCAATTGATGCTTCTCTCTCACATCTATGTCTCTCTCTCTCTCTCTCTCTCCCCCTCTCTCTCTCTCTCTCTCTCTCTCTCTCCTCCTTCTCTCTCTCCCTCTTTTTAAAAATCAATTTAAAATTGTTTTAAAGAAAGAGATGTTGAATAAATATTTGCTGAATAAATGGTATTATCCATGCCTCTAATGTAGTTGTCATTTCTGTGATAATGATTTCTAAATAATACCTGTGATAATGATTTTTAAATATTTGTGACTACTAAGTCTAGTTTATCCAAGTGAATCATAATCTCTTAAAAAATAGTGTCCTTGGTACATACTTATTTTGAGCCTCATTGCAAGCTTATATTCCTGGACAAAGGAGGCCTTTAGTATTTATTTTTCTACACACATTTTACATTCTCCAAAAATGCTTTTTGTTCTTGTTGTTCTAAGCCAAGGCATAAGTTTATTTCAGCAATATATATGAAGAGCCAAAAAATGTTTCAAAAAGGATGCAAGCAGAGATGATTGTGGAAATTAAATGTTAATGTATATAAAGTAATTTAGCTTGGCACATAGGAGGCACTCTATACATGCTAGTATGTTAGCTCTTCAGGTGTGGCCTAAAGTTGCACAGCCATTTATCTGAGATTTCATTCTTGCTTCTTCCCTGAATAATCTCTGTGAACTTGAGTGACTTACTCAATTAAGTGATCTGGGGTGGGTTTCCTTACCAGTAAAATGAAAGATTGATCTAGATAACTCCCAGATCCCTAACATCCTAAAGATTTCTATTTCTCTGAATGGTCAAGATTAAGGCAAACTTTCCCACACCAAATTCAGCCCTTTCCCATTGGTTATAACAGCTCTAGGATAATATGTCTTTTCACATTGATGTTAATGGTTATGTTCAGAGAAAGGATGAGATGTGTAGTTCTACACTGATTAGATGGAAATGTAGTGATGTCTACTCTTATCCCCCGTCATTGCCTTTATGTTCCATCCAGAACTTTCTGGATGGTGAGAATTCTTGAAAATAGGAGGACCACCAGTGAGTAAGACACGGAAAATGGTAGTGACATAAGCAGGGATGATAATCAATATAATTAACAACAGAAATGGCACGGTCACTGATGGTGAGAATAGCTGTCAGGTATGCAGGTGCATTCCTACTGCTTGCCAGTCCTGAGTGGAAGAAATGTTGAGAAGATCAAGAAAGGTCAAAAGAGACTAGATACAGGAAGAAATAAGGAGAAATTAATATTAAATCACTCTGAAAATATTAAAAAATAAAAGCTAAATAAAGTCTGGAAAGGAGAAATACCAAGTTCTCTGGCTGATTAGTCCTTTAAAAAATACTTTGTGATTCACAAAACAGCCCATCTTACTCTGTTCAGGTTGCTAAATTTAAGTGCTACAGACTGAGTAGCTTGTAAACAACAAAACTTCTCAAAGTTCTGAAGGGTGCAGGTCTAAGATGAGGGTGCCAGCCTGCCTGGGTAGGGGCCCTCTTCCAGTCATAAATTTCTCAGTGTCCTTGCTGCGGGGCAAGGGGTCTCTCTGGAGCCTCTTTTATGAGCCACTAATCCTGTTTATGTTTATGATGGTTCCACCGCCCAGGGCCCCACCTACCAAAGCAACCACATCAGGCATTAGAATTTTAACATATGAATTTTGAGGGGACACAAACATTCAGACTGTGGCACAATACATCACATAGTCTAGCAGTTTGAGCCACCGAATTAATGAACTAACTTTTAAAAAGATGACTGTGACTTGAAAATATCCTCTAACAGGAAACAGTGAAGATACTTAAGAAGAAGGTTTTGTTAAAAAACAAACAAACAAACAATTTTTGATTTCAGGAGAAATAAGTTTACTCCGGCAGCTTCATTAATTCCGGTGCATTTATTTTTTTGGTATTATAACTCCAGTGAAGCAGAGGCCTCTTAGCTCTGCTCCTGGCTCTCATTCGTACTCCCCTCCACGAGACAGTAGTGGCAGCTTGAGTGCTCTGAGCCCCTCCACAGCTGATGCTCCCACACTCTCTCTGCCACTTGGCTCCTGGCTTCTGGCATGTCACACTGGCGAGCATGGTCCCCACTGTTTCTAGGCTCAGAGAAGCAAATGCACATAGCACGGTGGTTAAGAATGCAGGTTCTATGCCAGGTTGCTGGCATTTAAATCCTTTCTATGACACTTACCAGGTTTATGACGTTGGGCAAAATGCTTACTTACATCTCTGTGCCTCAGTTTGCTTCTCTGTATAATCAGGATAATAATAGTACCTCACTTTTACAATTGCTGTGAGGATCAAATGAATTAATACATGTAAAGTATGAGATCAGTCCATGGCACTTAGCAGGTAGGTGCTCAGTGAGTGCACTGTGGTTTATTAAGGTTCAATTAATTTCTTAATGCTAAGAACTGTTTCATAGAAATGAGTTTGCTTTTGAAGGCTTATGGTTTATTCTAGAAACAAAACTCTTTTTAAAGTCAGCAATATACCATGAATAAAGGTGAGAGCAGCAATTGAAAAATACATATAGTATAATTTCATAATAAGCAATGTACCCCTCTTTTAACTAGCAGCCTCCGCATTTTCATGATTCTTATGATTTTGCATTACGTTGGTTGCAAACACACACATGCACAATTGAAATTTTATTCCCAATATTTCACCTTTTAAATTGTAAAACTGTTCAGAATATAATACCATCTTTTTCTATATATATTTTAAAAATAAACCTGCTGTCAATGATTGGTATTAATAATATTCAAATGCAACTGTTGTACTAATGCTTAGGAAGTAGTTAAAAATGGATTTAGGGCATGCATCAATTACTGTGGAAGTATGCCGAAGTGGCTCAAACAAATTGTTGGTTACACAGAGGCAATTTTTGACCCTGGGCCTGCGATGAACTGAAAAAGAAGGCCCACTGACTTAGACACTATCTGGGACATTCATCATCATTCCAATAAGGGAGGAAGGACAAGGTGGTCACCCTAAAAGCTCATTATCTTCTGCTAGCCATTATGTCTATAATTCCAGTGGCTGCCAATCCAAAGCCAGTTTAAAAACATATATACCTGAAACCTATATAATTTCACTGACCAATGTCACCCCAATAAATTTAATTAAAAATGAAAAAAAAAATTAAAAACATAGACAATATTTCTTAAAGTCCTGTGTTTTATAAGCCCCTCTTAGGAGTTTAATTAATAAAGAAGTGAGAAAATTTTATGGTCAGAATATCAGTACAGCTTTTTTTCTCTTTGAAAATTGAATTGAAGTTTAGAATGAGACTGTGAATATGCCTAGCCCAAAATGTATTATGAAATTAAGCTTTTTTTATTCTGGTCAGCAAAACCAAGAGGGCAGAAAAATATTTTAATCTAATATATTAGGTGCAGTTCTCTAAATAAGGTAAAGTAGATACATTTAAAGTAGTGAATCAGGATTAAATAACCCTCTCCACCACTCATACAGATCTTTTGCTGAGGCTAAGGAGGAAAGAGACCAATGAGATGTAAGCTCTGCTTTGATACTGCTGCCTTTGGAAATAAAAGAAATAGTGAAAGTTGATCTGCTATGATTGGTAGGGGATAGGGAGATATTTTTAAAAGTCTGAACCCTGGTCACACCAAGGATGACTGAAGTTAAATCATCCCTGTAATAGGCCAAACAGAAGATCCAATCTTTTTTTTTTCCTAGTTAAAATAAGCAATATTATAATCATCAATTTTATTATGACAAATATTAATTTAATGCTCAAGATTAGCCAATTTTTACACTAAGGACATTCCCATCTATTATACTATTTAATCCTCAAAATAACATTACAATGCAGATAAATCTTAAGCCTATAGGTCCCCCTGGGCTTTAGAGAGGTAGAGACCTGGGTAGGTGAGACATCTCCCAGACAGAGCTATTAACCCATCTCTCACCAGAGGGCACAATCCTCCTAAAACTAAGGAAGGCAGAACACACTCCCCCTCTAGAACCAGTGACAAGAATGAAGGAGAAGGAGTTGTACAATTCATGCCACATATATCTTTTCCTTTATGTTCATGAACCCAACAAATGGCTTCTACCCCTTGATTACATGTTAAAATATGCTTAATTTGCCGAAACCGGTTTGGCTCAGTGGATAGAGCATCGGCCTGCGGACTGAAAGGTCCCAGGTTCGATTCCGGTCAAGGGCATGTACCTGGGTTGCGGGCACATCCCCAGTAGGAGATGTGCAGGAGGCAGCTGATCGATGTATCTCTCTCATCGATGTTTCTGACTCTCTCTCCCTCTCCCTTCCTCTCTGTAAAAAATCAATAAAATATATTTTTTAAAAAAAATGCTTAATTTACATGAACATGAACAGGTCAGGATGATTTTAAATTCAATATTATAAACTGAGATAGTCCAAAAGTCAATCCAGAAAATGATTACTTGGTTCCAGGACATAGACCTTCTCCAGGTAGGACAACTGATGTAATATGGACAAAAAGTAGGTATCTATTTTTTTCTGTCAATTACATTATGTTTATTAAAATAACTTCAAGATTTCCACTTCCAGTGTCTTAGTAGAGGGCTTATTTCTTCTCACTAGATGATTGCAATACTGTTGCAATTGGCTTGTTTATTTTTTGTGGGTTTTTTTGTTTGTTTGTTTTTTGCTGGGTCTCCAGTCTTTACATCAGAGTAACATCCATGACAGTTCCTCTGTGTTACCTCTGGAATCTGACACAGTGACTGGAGCAGAAGAGACCCTCAGAAATCAGGTACTAAAGTAATGAATGACCCCCAAATCAGAGCTTTGAAAATGTTGATTCTCTGCACAAATATTTTAGTGGATTCTCATTAAGTATAACATATAATTTATACTTCTTAGCATAATATTGATATCCTCTACAACCCAATCCTCCATTTTTATTCAAAAATATCTAATGCAATACCTGAAAAAATATACATTTTCGTTAGACTACACTCTCAACCCAGTTAAAATGAATAGTCCTCACAGGACACCTAGCCCTTGGATGTCATTACTGCCACCCAGACTAGAATCCATTTTCTTCCTTTTTATCCTTTCAAATTGTATTTGTACCTCTGATACCAGTGCAAGTTTCACCTAATCCATGAGTGATTCTCCAGGCGAAAGAAATTACACTGAGTTTACAAACTCTTTAGCTATAAGGTTCTCAGAAAGTATGTATTCTTCGATTTATGAAGCAGATTTTGCAAATTTGTATGCACAGCGTATTGAACAGTGTTGAAGAGTTAAGAGTCAGTGAAACATGGTAACTGCCCATGAAGCATCGAAGCTAGTAGGAAATCCAGACATGCAAGCAGATCACTATGCTAGAGATTCTTTAGGAGTGATAAGTACAGGGTTCCAGGCAACTATAAGTGATGCATTCAACCCAGCCTCTTAGGGTGTCTGGAAGAAGTAAAGCCTATTGTACCTGGGAGGGAGTAATTGTTTGAAATAACAAATGAGCTAGAAATTTAAAATGTGATTATACCAATTCCCTCCTCAAAAACTTGTGAAGTCTCATTATTGACTACAAAATAGAGCTCATGCTGCTAGGTTATAGCGGAGGAGTTGGCTACGTGAATGGAGCCCCAGAGGGGGGAAGAACAGCGCCTGCAGCATGTAAGAAGGCCTGACAGGGAGAGAACACGGCACCTACTTTCCCACCTTTCTGATCTCCATACCTTTCCTCAGTCAAGGAATGACAAAACAGGCTTATTTCCTTTTGTGTGAAAATACTGGAACAACTTTTTATTTAATTTTCTCTATCTGAAAGGACAAAGCAGAAACATACTCCCCTCCCTCTCCCCTATCTTGCCTTGTAGGGCTGGGCCCTCAGCCCAAGCCCCCTCCTTTTCTGAGTGACCACAAGAATGCCGGTATTGACCTAACTCCCCCAACCACCACCTGAGTGGACCAATGAAGCTCCAGGAATGCAGCTAAGGTCCTGATAAGGCTATAGTGGGGGATGGCCCAAGCCTCAGAATGTGCTGGTCACTTCCTGACCTTTGTGCTGTAAGACCCTGATGAAAAACCCTGACCTAAATGACCAATCTCTGTAACCCACGTCACCCCCTAAGCCCACCCAAATAACTAGCCCTATATAACCTTTGTTCTCTTGGAACTCGGGGCTCTCTCTTGCATCCAGTAATGGAGGCGGCGGGGGGCGGGGGGGGGGGGGGACCAAGCGAGCTTGTATTAAAGACTCTCTGCTTTTGCATCAGATTTGGTGCTCCCTGGTGGATCTTTGGGGGGTCTTGAAATCTGGGCATAACATATCCAATTGTAAGTCCTTTATTTGAGAGCACTTGTTATATTATCCGCAATGTTATACACACAATCTAGGACACTAATCAACTAATTGTGTTGAATGCAATTAAATATGATAGTAATATTCAAAGGAGGAAGGATCAGTGTAGAGGGAAATTGGGTGGTTTTTTTTTTTATCTACTCTCCATTGCTATCAATTATTAATTAACATTGAACTTGGCTTCTCTCTTCTCCAGAAATTATTTTAACTTACTCTCCACTCTGATGCCTCCAGTTTATTAACAGCCAACGACAAATGTAGCTCCTTCTGTCAGAGGTGTCCACTTAGGATGTTAGAATGTAATGTATGTTTTGTGCTTCAAGCATCAAAAATCTTTCATCTTTGACTATACGGAGCTAGAGCTTCATCTCTTCTTTTTTCCTTTGGGTTCTATTTTGTTTATCTGCCTGGATACCTTTCGCAGTTAGTGCAAAAATGTGATTCCATCTGTATTCACTTTTCCTATGTTTTGCAACATCAATTAAAACTAAAAAATCATGTGATAGTCACAGTAAGTATTGCCACTACCTTACCCCTTTTCCTCAGAATGACATTGATGCCTCTTCCATAATGCCACTCAAAATATAATCTTTCTTATTAGTTCTACTTAGGTACAGAATAGCACAAAAACTTGTTTTTTTTTCCTGAACAAGTGAGAAGAAGCTAAGAACTGGATGTCTTCTCACTGCCAAATTAATTAGTGTGCAATTCCTAAAAACAAGAATATTCTCAAAATTAACCACAGTATAACCATAAAACTTCGGAAATGAACACCGATTTGTTACTACCATTTGTTATGGGCTAAACTGTGTCTCCCTGACATTCATAAGTTGAAGTCCTTCATCCTAGTACCTTGGAATATGGCTGGGTTTGGAAATAGATAGGGCCTTTAAAGATATGATTAAGTTAAAATCAGGCCTTTGGGGAGAGATTTCAATCCAATGTGGATGGCATCCTTATAAGAGATACTGTGGACACACAAAGAGACACCAGGTCATGTGTACACTGAGGGACAACCATGTGAAGAGGCAGCAAGAGGGCAAGCTTCTTCAAGCCAAGAGAGAGGCTTTAGAAAAAACCCAAACCTGCCATCACCTTTATCTTAGATTTCTAACCTCCAGAACTGTGAGAAAATAAATTTCTGTTGTTTAAGCCACCTGGTCTGTGAATTTTGTTATGGCAGCCCTAGCAAACTAATTCACTATCTCATCCACAAACCCCATTCAGATGTTTACAATTGCCTAATAATAAAATGTGCAGTGAAATATCCAAGCAAAGACTGTCCATTTTATTTAGTTGTCATGTCTCTATTTTTCTTAATCTGGAATAGTTTCTTATTTTTTCATTGACTTTCATGATCTTGATGCTTGATCATACACGTCTGCAAGCTATCTGTATGTATAAAAGGCTAATATGCAAAGTGTTCCCATTCCTAGAACCAGTTGCTTCTTCAAGAACCCACAGCTCCTCTTAGTGGCATTTAGAAGCTTACATGTAGGCACTAAATGAGCTATTGCTATTGGGATATCACTGCTCCCAGGTTCTTTCAGTGGACAGAGTTAGATACACACACACACACACACACACACACACACACACACACACGTGAGTTCACATTGAGAATCATTCCAATCATCACTGTAAGATGACTTTTCTTTTTTTTTTCCTTTTCTTTTTCTTTTAATTCTCACCTGAGGTTATTTTTCCATTGACTTTTAGAAAGAGTGGAAGAGAGAGGGAAAGACAGAGAGAACATTGATGTGAGAGAAACACATTGATTGGTTGCCTCCTGTAGGAGCCGTAACCAGGGCTTGGGCCAGGGAGAAGTCGGCAACCAAAGTACAGGGTGTCCCAAAATTCATGCAAGATTTGAATTTTGCGTGAGCATTAACAACAACAACAACAAAAATAAAAGCCTAATTTTACTTGGTTTATTGAATCGGATTCTAATATCTGTTGCCCTTTGATTTCAATCCCTTCAATTTGATAAGCATTACCAAGTACCAATTATGGCCCAGGAGCAGGGACAATGAAGACCAATGAAGACCACGGCTTTGCGTATGTGCCAGCAAAGCTGTGGAGGCCATTTACCCGAAGTGCTATTCCATACATAACCCTATACTGTATACTTTATGAATCAATAAAAAATTTACAACTTTTAGTTATAAACCTGTGTTTTCTATCAAAATTACTTCTTGCATGAATTTTGGGACACCCTATACATGCCCTTGACTGGAATCAAAATTGGGGCTCTTCCGCTGGGCCAAACCGGCTAGAGCCAATAATTTTTCTTTGTGTACTTCTACATCCATTCTCTGACTGTGAGAAATCTTGATCCTCAAAATATTGATCAGTGTAAATAGGCTCAGTCCTCACTTATGTCACAAATCTCCTGCTGATACCAGCCCAATGCAAATGCCTTCCTCAGCTTTCTCACCCTTAGGCTCCATGCTTGGCCACTGCTATCAGCTGCATTCAGTCACGCTCTTCCCCAGCCCAGGGCAACAACCCCACCCCCACCAGGCATGCCTAAATTGCACTCTGCACCAGCTGAATTTTTCAAAAAGGAATGAGGCAAGTGAACTATTTTTTTTCCAAGTTAAAAGTTTTATCCAACTAAAGAATTAAAACCTGGATATCCCAGGTCTCACAAAAATGTGAATAAAAAGGATTCCCAAATTACAATAGCCCCCTCTCCTGCAGGTGTTCAGTTAAACAATGTTATCTCTTTCAGAGTCTTCAAATGAGATTACAAAGAGGTGTGCTGTTGGGTAAACACTTTAGTTCTTTCATGGATTTCTGAAAGCACTTGAGTCCACCTAATGGAACAAAGAATCGCCTGCTCCAAAACAATGAAATCCTCAACTCCGATGAGGCCCAGGCATGAGCATATGCTAAAATTCTCCAGGTGTTTCTCTTTCCATTTAACCCCGATCTCTCCTCTTTACAGATTTACTTGTCATTAAAATAACATGTGACCTAAACTTACTGTGAGAGGCCAATACTGGGATGGAATCTCTGATCTCTAGCCTAGAGTCTCCTCCTTTTGAGTGTGGATGGGACCTGTTTATAGGCAGCATAATGTGGCAGAGGTGAGAGGTTTCTGAAGATGTAAAATAGGTTCCAAAACAGTTGCTTTTTGAATTAATAGAAAAGGGAATCATCTGGCTTAGGCCTGACTTAATGAGATAAAAATTCTTTAAAAAAGAACTGGGGCCTAGCTAAGGAGAAGGACTCTTTTTTTTCTTTCTGGCTTGGAAAAGGTAAGCTGCTGCCTTGTGAGAAAGCCACGGGGAGGGTAATGGAGCAAGGAACTGAGCAGCTTCTAGGTCTAGGAGGTAAGGGTGGCTCTGACTAACAGCCAAGAAGAAAACTGTGACCTCAGCCTCTCAGCCACAGGAAAATGAATTCTTCCAACAACCGCGGGGATCTTGGAAGATGATCTATCCCCAACTCGCCATCTACTTGAGAGTGCGATCTGACCAACACCTACACTGCAGCCTGTGAGGTCCCAGCAGAGAGAGGGTGCAGGTAAGTTGTGTCCAGATTCCAGACCCCCAGAAATGTGAAATAGTCAGTGTGTTGCTTTAAGCTGCTATATGTGTGACAATTTGTTATGAAGAAATACAAGACCAATACAGTTATGAACCTTTTTGGCTGCCAGATAACATTTCCATTCGTTAGAAATTACTGACCTTATTTGGATCTGAGGATGGAAAAGGAAGAGCATTGGACACAAAGTAAGTGACTGATAAATATTTTTGAATGATTATAATATCGGGGGAAAAAAACCCATGCATGATGACCATGTCTGTTCTATTTTATGCACCCAAAGAATATTCACTTCCAAGGATCACTTTTACTGTCACTTGCCTTCTTTATGCTGGAAGAAAAGTCAGCCATTTGTCATCATTTCCCTAAAGGATCAAATTTCCCTACACTGAGACATTGGTGTGTAAATGCTAAAAACAAATCAGTGGGGTTAGAATATAACACTAAGATAATTTTGAATTGATTGTGATTATCTTTAAAGAAAATACATGTATTAAATTCAGCTGGACATTACCCCACCTGTTCATACTTATTTGAACCCTCAATACATACTAGTACATAACCTTCAATCTGAAAATCTATAAAAACTCTTTTTTTTCTTTCAACTGACTTAATTATGTCTCTCTTACAATGTCTATTAAAAACCTCCCGTATAACTACATTCCTAGGATAAAAACAATTTTTTCCTTGAAAGAAATTTGACCTGTATTGGGGAAATAAACTATAGTAGGCCAGAGCTAGAAATTTTAACAACTTTTGAACAACCTTGGAAGCTTTCTGAAAGTACTAGAGTGCACTTTGAAATGGACCCACAATGACTGAGTTCAAGAGGCTGATTTGGTCTGATATTTGTCACTTCATCCATCCTGGATAACCCCATGCTTAGGCCAAACATTTCCTTATGTTTTATGCTCTCTGAACCTGGTTTTCTCATTTGAAATGGACCAGTTGCCTTCACACTCATTTCTTACTACTATTCTATTAAAAAAAAAAATTCTACTATTCTATTAAAAAAAAATTCTACCTTGTCTGTGAGGAAGAATAGGACCCCTTGGACTTTATATAATACAGCAAAATATCTTGGTAAAGAGGAAGAAGAGGAAAAAAATGTGAGCAATGCAGTTCCTCAAGACAACATGCTACGAGGTTTTCAAAGTCAAGTTCTAAGAGAGGAATTTTCTAAACTCTATTTTAGGAAATATCCAAGTAGATGTTAAGTATCCATTACATAAACAGTTTGGATCAAATAATATAGAGAAATACTGAGTAAAAGAAAATTAAACAAAAAAAATTTCTTACCTTTGGGGCTTCTAGAACCTCTTATGTAAATATCCAATAAATAGGATCATATAGTCTGCAGGATTTCATAGCTTTTTAAATTATTGAACACTTTTTAACCTAGGAAGAAAATTGGATGCACTTTACTCAATAACAGTGGTTCTTACAGTATGCTTCCCAACCCAGCAATTTCAGCAGCAATATCTCTTGGATATTTGTTAGAAAGGCAAATTTTTGGACCCCTCCCCAGACCTACTGAATCAGAAACTCTGGGGTTGGGGCCCAGGAGTCCACATGCCCACATGCCAGTTGATTCTAACACACACTGAAGTTTGAGATCTGTTATTCTATTCCACATATATCTCAAATAATCCCAACCCACTCATCTTTCAGAACAGATATTTATTGTAAGAGGTGCTTTTGAAGAGTAAGAGAATTAACATTGGGAACTGTGCAACCACTGACATTAGGAGCACAATTTCTCCCTGTAGAGTTTTTAAATGCTCAGTGAGAGTAATTGAAGAGACATGAGCAATGTTTAACAGCTCTGAAAGGCCTCACTAAAGACATTGACTCCAAAATCAAAGGTGTTTAATTGATAGGAAAAATATAGGTATTTTTCCTCACTCCAGTCTGTCAGCCTGATAATTTACAGCCTAAGAGATTTCTTTTCAAATGAACATCCAAGAAGCAAATGTGTTAAACGCTAACATCTGTTCTGAAGTAATTTGTCTGCATTGCCATACACAGATGAGGTGAAACTTTCTTAAAGGCCCATTTAAGCTACTCAAGGTTGCATATGTTACTAAAGAATGTTAGGTATTTAATTGCTAAAATCCCAGGAAATACGGTATATGTCACAGCTTTATCATTATTGATAAAAATAATTATGTAATAACAAGAAGCAGTAAATTTGGAGGGGGCAGGCACTAGTTTCTTTTTTTAATTAGTTTATTTTATTGTTTAAAGTATTACAAATAGTAGTACATTATATCTCCTTTTTTTCCCCACAATTGACCCCCCCACCTTCCCTACTCCCCAGCACTTGCCCCCCTCCCCCCCAGTGTCTTGCGTCCATTGGTTATGCTTATTCTGTCTGCACTGCACGGAAAGAAACATTGAAAAGTTTGGGCTAACTGACTGTTACCTGAAGAACAGAGTGGCTATTTGCTGTCACTCAAGTTCTATGTCAAGAAAATAGGCCCGATTGAATTAATCAACTGATCTACTGGACCTATCAATAAGAGATTTAGGCCAGGGCTAAATAAACCAAGACCGGCTCTCCAGTTAACTAGATTACCAAGTTATACAGCTGATTCTGTGTGCTTATTGTTTCATCTATATTGAAATATGAACTCATTCTCGTCTCAAAGAAGATCTGCTACAAGGCATACCAGTCTTATATCTCTAGTAGTCTTACCAAAATTGTCCCCCATATATTCAGTCAGATTACAGCAGATAAAACAATGGGCCTGTGGATTCAAGTAGCATGTAAGTTCAGGAACCTCTCTTGTATCTTAAAAAATAATGCTGTCCATGTCAAAAAAAAACGAGCAATTCTCTTTTAATTACTCTTATTTTAATATGGAAGTATACAGAAAGTGAGCTAAATTCTTACTAACCATTCACATATGGACTGTTAACTGCTATTATACTTTCTTTTTTAAAAAAAAAAAAATATATATATTTTATTGATTTTTTACAGAGAGGAAGGGAGAGAGACAGAGAGTTAGAAACATCGATGAGAGAGAAACATCAATCAGCCGCCTCCTGCACATCCCCCACCGGGGATATGCCTGCAACCCAGGTACATGCCCTTGACCGGAATCGAACCTGGGACCCTTCAGTCCGCAGGCTGACGCTCTATCCACTGAGCCAAACCGGTTTCGGCTGCTATTATACTTTCTTGAACATTATTTACTAGTTTCTACTTTTCAACTTCAGGCTAGCCATGTACAGAAATACTGTTAGTTATTTTACTAATTGTTTGCCTAACTCCATAATAAAAGGGCTCACACACACTTTCAGGTGACAGATGCAATAAAGCATTTTTAGACTCTCAGAAATGTCCAGCATGACTATTTTCAGTGGAGGGACTGATGGTTAGCTACCACAAACTGCTCACTGTAAACATGAGAATCTGAGGATATTAATTAGCTTCAGCAAAACTGGGGGACAATTCGCTCATTACTTCATGTGCATGATTAAAGAATTTTCTTTAGCCATTGATCTTTTGATGGCAAGATTGAAAGAGAATTGAAAATGATGACTTCAATTGTAATTCACCTCTGATAGCTAAATACAATCACTATTTGATGAATGTTTAATAATTGTAAATTATTAATGAATCTACATTTTCCTCCAATAGATAACATAGCAAATAGACTGTTATAGAAGTTTTAAAAAAATTGACTTAAATTCTAGATTGACTTTCTCCCTTCGCTCTTAAACTTAAAAAAAATTATTGAATTTATTGGGGTGACATTGGTTAATAAAATTACATAGGTTTCAAATGTACAATTCTATTATACATCATCAATATTTTGTATTGTGTGTTCACCACCCAAAGTCAAGTCTCCTTTTGTCATCATTTATCTCCCCTTTACCCTCTTTTATCTCCCTTCTTTCCCCTCTCCCTCTGGTAATCACCATACTGTTATCTGTGTCTATGTCCATTTGATTTTGTTTATTTGTTCATTTTGCTTGATTTTTTTCACCTATTTTACCCAGCCACCACCTCCCCTGCCTGACAGCTGTCAGTCTATCCTCTGTATATATGAATCTGTTTATATTTTTTATTTTGTTCATTAGATACCACATGTAAGTGAAATTATAAGGTATTTGTCTTTCTCTAACTGACTCAATTCACTTAGCATAATACCCTCTAGGTCTATTCATGCTGTTGCAGAAGATAAGATTTCCTTCTGTACCACAGATTTTTTTATCCACTCACCTACTGATGGACAGACCCTTGGGCTGCTTCCAAATCTTGTCTATTATAAATAGAGTTGCAATGAACATAGGAGTGCATTTATTCTTTCTAATCAGTGTGTCAGGTTTCTTCGGATATATTCTCAGAAGTGGAAACCCTGTGCCATAAGGAAATCCCATTTTTAATTTTTGTGTGAAAACTTTATACTGTTTTCCATAGTGGCTGCGCCAATCTGTATTCCTACCAACAGTGCATGAGGGTTCCCTTTTCTCTGCATCCTCAACAACATTTGTTGTCTGGTGATTTACTGATGATAACAATTCTGACAGATGTAAGGTGATATCATATTGTGGTTTTAATTTGCATTTCTCTGATGATTAGTGACATTGAGCTTCTTTTCATATGTATGGCCATCTGTATGTCCGCTTTGGACAAGTACCTATTCTATATTTCAGTTGTAATTCCAGTGAGGTCTTGGGAGGAGTTGAATGTAACTTCTACCTCTTCTGCCATCATCTTAGATCTCCACTCTTAACCTCTTTTAGCCTAAATTTCACTACACAATAAAATGAATATCTGAAGGTCTTCCTGAATTTAAACCAACTGTGTGGGAAGCACTTAAACTAGTCCTTGACACATAATTAAAACTTAATAAATTATTATTTTATAATAGCAATTCTTATTCAGCTGATGGCTTAAGCAGTGGCATAATTTATTTTTTATTATACCAAATATATTCCAGAGTTGTCTTTTTTATTGGTTTATTTATTTTGAAAGCATGTAGAAGAAAACACACCAGAGATCAATTATCAAAGGGAGTAGGAGTAAACACTCATGGGACAGAGGAAAGATGGTTTAATTCAGTGGTCCCTGTGACAACTGACTTTCTATTTCCAAGGCAAAGGCAACTTGAGCTGCTGGCTCTTCCCTGCCTTCTCACTCTCCCTGCGAGATTCCATCTCCTCCACGGTCTCACTAGCCACCTAAAGGACTCAAGTCTTTATTTCTAATCTAACTATTCCTAAGATCAGGTTCATATATCTTGATACTTAGTAGATAGCATTTATGTTGTTTATTTCACAGGTGTTTCAAATTGAAGACAACCAAGCCAAATCCCCTGCCTCAATTAAACATAAATAATACCTACTTCTCTTTCAGTGTTAAATGCTTGAATGAGTGATACCATCAATGACCCAGGGGACCAAACTGAAACTTGAGAATCATCCTTCATTCCTCTATTCACTAAAACCTTTGTATCTAACACATGAACAGACTCTGCCCTTGGCTTCCTCCCTGTCACCCACAGCCCCGGGCTCCACTGCTATCACTGCATAAAAGCCTGCCTCTTTTTGCCTTTGTCTCAGAGGCTCTTTCCAAGTGCTGCCTCCTGATTTGGCCGGATCATCTCTACTATTGCCAAAACTTAGATGATTCATTAGGAACTATGGTTTGCTCACTGGCTTCTGCTTCGGAGGTGGCATTTTTAAAATTTCCCTTATGTAATAATATAATTTGTATATAATATTTTCTCACAGCTGAAGGCATTTTAACCTCTACTATCTCGTGGGAGTTGTTTTAGTTCTCATTTCAGCTCTTCCCTTAGGCAGTGGTTCTCAACCTTGGCTGCACATTAGAATCACCTGGGAATCTTTTTAAAATCCTTATTTCTGGGCTTCATCCTCCGGAAATTCTCTTTTTTTGTTACTAATGTTGTGGCCCCACCCCATAACAAAGAAGCAATTTCCAGAGGATGAGGCCCAGAAATAAGGATTTTAAAAAGATTCCCAAGTGATTCTAATGTGCAGCCAAGATTGAGAACCACTGCCTTAGGGCAGTGGTCGGCAAACTCATTAGTCAACAGAGCCAAATATCAACAGTACAAAGATTGAAATTTCTTTTGAGAGCCAAATTTTTTAAACTTAAACTATATAGGTAGGTACATTGTTATTAACTTAATTAGGGTACTACTAAGGCTTAGGAAGAGCCACACTCAAGGGGCCAAAGAGCCGCATGTGGCTGGCCAGCCGTAGTTTGCCGGCCACAGCTTAGGGTATTGGGTCAGGTGGAGAGTGTGGGTATAGTTAAGGGCTTAAGCTTTTTTAAAGTTGTCAGGGTTTGTAAGCAGAAATTACAGACTAGAAGTTATCTTCATCAGGACCTTGGCTGGGCAAAGAGAGCTTAAGTGGGAGAAGCAGAAGTGGACCATTCAAGGAAGGTTGAGGTTCCTCAGGGTGGTGGTTTCAGGGAAATTCTCCATGCATAATGGAGACAAGACCCCATCAGCCAGCAATGTCTTAGAGATTGCTGTTAAAAAATCAGTGGATACAGTACACTACACTTTCCAGATTAGACAACTGATTGGATAAGGTCACTCTGGGAAACTGTGGGCAGTGGAGTGCGACAGGCATTTGTGATAGGCATTATTTGCCAAATATATTTGTTTCTCTTTTAGGGTACATGGTGGGATTTTATTTTGCTGCCCTTTGGGCTTTGGATGTGCCCTTATGATGTGCTTTTGCAAGGGTTAAATATGAAAGGAAGTAGCATGCCCCTTTCTGGTGGAAACTTGAAGAATCAGTGATGCTTCTTCTTTCCCTCTGCCATGATGCCTGGAAACACCCCATTATCCTGGGTCCCAGAGTGTCCACCAAGCAGATCAGAGCCCTCCAGCTGTCCTGAAAGGAACATGTAGCATGAGCAAGAAAAGAAAATGATAAAGTTTCTGGGGTTTGTTACTACCACAGTATAATCTGACCAATAAAATAGTCTTGAGTTTACTGGAGCAATGTACTGAAGATGAATGTATTTGAAGACCAGCTCTTACCGTTGATCTCAGTAGTAGAAGAATCCAAAGAAATAATGGCATCACCATGGATTAAGGGACTGGCCCTTCCCTGAGATTTTTAGTAACCTATGTGACCTTTTGAGAGAAAGAGAACCCCAATGATAATTTGAAGTTGAAACTCTTGTATCAGAAGAGGCCTTGATGCAATGTTAATACGAAATATATCTCAGGTTTGTGCACTGCCATCTGTTACATATGCTCCGTGTCTAGAAATCTTGGCAGCCCAGTGTACTGGGCCTGATCCATCAAGTGCAACATTTAATCCTGACTTCTAAGACCAAAGCTTGAGCTAATACTTCATGTCTTGCTTCTCGAGAAGGCTGTTAGCATCGATTTTGCAAGTAAATATAACATTAGTGATAATAACATCGCTAATTTGTTGAATACTTAAATGTGCCAAGTAATATGTTAAGCAATTTACATGGATTACCACATTTAGTCTTTTCAATAAATCTTTGACGGTGTTGTTACTCTCATTTACCATGTTAGGAACTTGGAAATTATACAGGTTAAAAACTATCCGTGAGTCACACAGCTGGTCGGTGGCAGAGCCAGAATGACAGCACAGGCCTGCTTGATGCCAATGTCATTGCTCCGCAGAGCCCTCATTAATCACTTCTCACCTGGATTATTGGAACCATTGTCTAACTTCTGTCTCTGCTTCTTGTCTTGTTTTCTTCTTTAATCCTCCCCTATTCTGGGGAGAGTGATGAATAAGTGCATAATGTACATATAACCTTTGAAGTTATTTTATTAAAATTGTACTGGCTCCCAGTTGTTTCTTACGTAAAATCTAAACACCTCCTGTGTCATAAGAGGCTCTCAAGGACAAGATCCTAGCCTACTTCCCAGAATAGCCTTCCACCACCCCTACCTTCCAACTTTATGCTCTTCTAATTCTAGACTGCTTTTGTTCTATCGATACTACTCATAGCAAAATGGCTATGTGTAGTCTCTCCTATAAGCAACGTTCAGGGGAAGACCCATGTACTCTTTCATCTAAATCCAACCATCATCTAGTAAGACAATTTTATCCATGGAGAGTTTTGTACTATTTCAAGCTGGGGTAGGTATTTTTATTCTCCTATAGTATTTTATGCAGCTCATTTTCATTATATAAATGTGATACTTTAAGTGCATGAGCTTTGGAATCACAAAGTCAAAAGTTTGAATGTAAAGTCTGCCACTCTCTAGTTGAATATGCTCTAAGTTATTTAGCCTCTAAAAACTCATTTTCATAGTTGGTAAAAATAATATAAGCATAGAATTTCCATGAACAGATTTTTTATCATATTTTGTTTCAGAATTATATTAAATATTGAGTTTAACACAATGTTTGACTAAAGTTAAAGTTCAATACAATATTTATTAGTATTCTTATTTTAATCAACACATTTTGGAATAATTATCTAAATATGAGCTTATAAACTCCTTAATGTCAATACTCTTTTCTTCTCTCTACATAATGCCAAATATAGTAAGCCCTGAGTCAATATTTGTTAATTGAATGAATGGATGATAAAAAATTAGGAAGATGTCATTAAAATACTTAAAATCAAAGGGATTACCATGCATTTAGGGTTCTCAGAATGCCAAAATATTGGTATCAAAAATACAGTTCTGCATTTTGAACAATTCCACCCCATTCTACTGTATAGGAGAATGAAGAAAAAAAAATGAGAAATGCTGAGTTAACAAAAATACTCCTTTCAAATTGTGTGTAAATGTCCAGTGAAGTAAAAGATCTGCTCTGAGATCAAGGAGGAAAAATTGGAAGCTTATAGGCTAACGAGATTTGGAACATTGCTGAGAATAGTGAGCCAAAGAGTCAATGAGGGAGAAATACCAGCCTGCTGAGAAGTGGTCAGGGCCAGGCTGCAGCTGGTTGGTGTAAACACTGAGAAGCCCAGTCTACTTGGCCATCGTTCTTTCTCCAGCATGGATGCAAGCATAAAAAAGTGTGCCTCCCTCATGGTGGATCCCATGAAGGAGATCATCAAGGGCAATGCGAAGATTAAGTAGGCAGAGTATAGAATTTTACTATAAGCCTTTGCAGCAAACCAATCAGGTCCAAAAGAGCATGTATAGTCAGAACAAGATTAATAGAAATAAGTGAACGACTCTACCCTTGCTTGATAATATTTACAGAGGATTGAATTTAGAGGGTTGAGAATGGTTTATGATAAAATGAATCATCACTTGAATTTTTCTTTAGAATCACAATAACCACAATAGAGATAATGAATTCAAGTCAATTTAGAGAATTAACCTATCTAAACATAATCTACTTTGATATGATTAAAACTGACAGGCCCTATAATAAATTAATATAGATGTAATTTTTCCTGACTTCACTTTTGTATATGCTTTTAATGACATAATGGGGAAGAAATATGAAAAGGTAATAAAGAAGAGGGATCAAGGGAGGGAAGCAGTTTTAGCAAAACCTAGAATTTGAGGCATTTATTTTTAGGTATAAAAGAAAAAAGCTTTTCCTTTTATGCATCAAAAAATATTACACAGCTCATTGTTTTCAATAACACAACTTTAAATATAAATGAAATCACACAATATGTGTTTTGGGTGTTTTGTGGGGGTTTTTTGGTGCCCATGAAATATATCTCTTTTCATGTTCCTGCAAATTATACATAAGTGAGGTCTTATTTTCTCTTATAATAAGAAAAGTTCTCAGGGCCAGAGGGTGTCCCCACCCTCCTAGACAGCCTCTCTAGTGGACCAAGAAGCAGGTACAACCACTTTTCTAAGTACTATTATACCCACCTTCTTATCCCAGAAAAGAAAGTCGTGAGGAACACACTGGAGGGTTCAGCACTTTTTTTAAGCAAAAAGTCATCTAGCCTCCCAGAGGAATCAAAAATAAGAAATCAAACAATCCCATCTAAGTCATTTATTTGTGTTGAACAAGGGACTGGTGGATTAAGTTTCTTCTATTAAGTCTGGAAGGGTATCTCATACAGATCTTTCCTGCCTCCACATCTCCATTCCTCTCGGTTCTTCTTTCCATAGCCCTCTCACCCTGCCCACTTGGTAAACTTTCAGTACCCATGTGATAAACCACCCTCCTCCTCCAATGTAGAATACATGTGATTCTTGGTGGTTTGCACTTTGGTACCTGTGGACTCAGGCAGATGTTAATAAGCAATTTTCTTTACCCAGGAAAAAGATTTGGTTGGGCTCTGGCATAAAAACTATTTTTAACTTTTTCTAAAGGCAAAGGAGTTGCATTTACAGCACACATGAGAAAGACTATTCTATTGTGAGGTGCCAGAGATACTTTAGTGAAGACATTTTTTTTTTTTTTTTTTTTTTTTTTAGCTGAGATGTGAGAATAATGCTTACAACTACAGTAGAAAATGGGGACAAAGAAGGGAGGGAGGATATATATTGAAATAGAGCTTTGCCTTCATGATAGTGTTTAAATATCATATCTCTGTAATTAAAATATACAGGAAGCATTACTAATTGTATTTGCTGAAATTAATGTGTATTGGCAGAGAAAATGGATATCCTGAAAATTTTCATATCATTATTACCTTTCAACAAATATTGCATGTCTTCATAATCTATACTAAAATTTGGCTTTGCCTTTCTTCAAAACAAATCTGGTAACAATTTATAAAGGATAAATAGGTATTAAAGAAATATGAAATGTTCTAAAGTAAAATAGCAAAAAATTCCTTATATATATTGAGGATTCATTGAATCATAATAATAATGTAGTAATAAAAAATTGGCATTGAATCACAACATATTTTCCAAATGGCATGATTATATAGTAGATGTAATCGCATTTGCATCTGATAATACAATACACGTTATATTTGTATTTGGCTGAGAGATGATAGGATATGTTCTAAAATGTATGTAACCTGTCCACAGTGAGAGAGGGGGGTGCTGATGGCAATCCTTTCCTATAACCACTTTGGCCAGCTGGAATGTGGCACACCATCACATTTCTCTCTTTTCATATTAAATCTGAACTGTGTCCATATGCTAGAGTAGTAGGAAGTGCCCAAAGGGGAGGACTCACAGTTCCTTCACCTTAAATATCAGACGTACACAGAATCCTATATAATAAAAGCCTAATAAGCAAATTGACTAAACAGCAGAACGACCGGTCACTATGATGCACACTGACCACCAGGAGGCAGATGCTCAATGCAGGAGCTTCCCCCAGTCTGCAGGCCCCAGGCTGGACAAGGCGGGTGCCGGGGGGGGGGGGGGGGGGACTCTGCTTGCCCTGCTAGTTGCCCCGCAGAGGGAGGCGACTGGCAGCGGCAGCAGGGGGTCAGGGCTGGCAAGCAGGCAGTGCCAGGCTGGCCAAGGTGAGTGCCAGCAGGGGCCCCACTATCTCCCCACAGATTGTCCCTGATCTCTGGTTAGGCCTAGGGACCCTACCCATGCATGAATTTTGTGCACCGTGCCTCTAGTTATTTAATAACCCTATGGCTTTTCTCATAGAAAAGGAACAATTTATACATTAATTGCATGATAAAAAGAAAACTAGAAAATCCAGTCAGATAACATGCCTCTGCTTTGGACTGCCATTGTTTTGGGTTTGGTGAGAAAAGATTGTTTTTGATACTAGCCCCTTGTGTTTTGCTGCAAACTGTATTCATTTCTGTGAACATGTACTTGATCACCCAGATGCCGAGCCAGGCTGCAGTGTGTGTTCATGAGACGTCAGCCCTGTTTTTCTTTCTCTGACTCCAATCACTGAGCTCTGCATAACATGGTCTATTGAAAAGGCAAGCCACCAAGACATATGTATATATTACAGGGTATGTTTATTGTATTATCTACTTCAAGTAATCAGTAAATTATACACTAGTGGGAACTACACAACTTGGGTAAAACTCACATGGACTTACAGTTAAGCAAATAAGTTAGATGGACACATAAAGAATTTTGTATGCCATTTGCATGCTCATGTTATCTGGAACATTTTTTTTTTCTTTAGCTAATTCACATGTCAAATTTTTCAAACTGTTGGGTCCTGTTTTCCCCATGTTTTCCTACCCCTATCAATTGAAAATATGTATCAACATTAAAATCTACTGCTTTAAACTATTTCTCAGTAATTTATAAAAATATACAATCAGCATCACATTACTAATAATCTCAGTAATTATGTCTTTTTAAAATGAAGGTGATGCTCCCGAAACCGGTTTGGCTCAGTGGATGGAGCGTCGGCCTGCGGACTGAAGGGTCCCAGGTTCGATTCCGGTCAAGGGCATGTACTTGGGTTGCGGGCACATCCCCAGTGGGAGATGTGCAGGAGGCAGCTGATCGATGTTTCTCTCTCATCGATGTTTCTAACTTTCTATCTCTCTCCCTTCCTCTCTGTGAAAAATCAATAAAATATATTTAAAAAAAAAAATGAAGGTGATGCTAGAGATAAAAATAAATCAAATGGAGGTGCTCATGTTCTTTTTCTGGTAGTGTTTCATTAATTCTTAAAACTTCTAATAATACTCATGTGATTATTGTATCAATCAATTTTCTAGATTCCGGAGGAACAATAACGACAAAAAAGCGGTTAATATGATGCAAACTTGAAAAGACTTCATCTGGTAGGGCAGACAAGTATATTAACCACATAAACTTTTTAGGTGCCTTATAAAAACAATGGTAAATTATCAAAGGAGCACAGAGACCAAAGCAACTAACTCATAAAGTCTACCTGGTAGTCTTCCACCAAAAGATACCATTTCAAGTGTACAAAAAATCATAACAGTAACGAAGTCGGAAGAAAATATTCTGAGGATTTGGCCTGTGCTATAGCAAGACCTTCATCCAGAAAATAGGAAACATATGGAAGTTATTTTAATAGTAGAAGTAAACAGAAATTAATCAAGTACATTGGAGGAGTTAGGAGGACAAATAAGTCTGAGTATTCTCAGGAATTCTACATTGTAAATATTGATATGTAAAGAGTCAGTGTTTAAAACACCCATGTAATGTTCTTCTTTTCCTTCTTCTAGTTAATGACTTTTGATGTAGTCCATCATAGATATCTGTACGTGGATTTGTTGCTGAAGGAGTGCAATAAGAATTACTGTTCAGATTATGCATGCTGAGCTATTTTAGTAGGAGATTTTTCCAAATTTGTTTCCAGATATATCCAATCTGATAATTTGAATTATTCATTTGGGTAACATTCTGTGTCATTTTGATAAAAATGTTTTATTTACTACTGATTTTCTATGATCTGGTTAGTGCATGGCACAGGGTGGGCATTTAATAATTTTGTTTAATTAATAAAGAAAGAATGTGCCATGAAAAGGAAATATTAAGTCAAAGTCTCTCATGGCAGGACCAACGTTGGTAAGAAAGACCTTTGGACTAAAGTGGAATGAGTTCCCAGGAAGTGTAAGAAGATGAGGATAAGGAGGTTATCAGTGGTCAGATCTTGAGGACTCTTACAGAACAAGATTAAAAAATTGAATTATACTTTAAAAGGGATAGAATGCTTTTGTAGGATTTTGCACTGAGTGTGGGTGTATGGGTGTGTCACGGGCTCTCATGCTTTTTAAAAGATCATTCTGCCTTTTGGGTGGAGATCATACTATAAGTGTAAAAAAGTAGAAATAAGGAGAAGAATCAGAAAGTATTTAATTGTCCTGGTTTATTTGAAGGTGGTTATGGTAGAAGTAATGAGCAGTGGTTATGTTTTAAAGGTAAACCCAATAGGAATTGTGGGTGAATAGGTTGTGGCATGTCAAGGACAAATCAAGATTGGCTCCTGGGAAATAAAATACTGTAAACCTAGTGGCTGAAAACAACACACATTTATCATCCCCTAGTTCCTGTGGATCAGGTGTCAGGACACAGCTTTCTGGGGCCCTTGCATAGGATCTCCCACAATTATGATCAAGGTGTCAGATGGGTCCTCATCTGGAGACTCTGCTGGAGAAGAATTCGCTGCCAATGTCACTCAAGTTGCAGGCAGAAATCATCTCCTGGTGGTTGTGGAACTGAAGGCACCAAATTCTTTCTGCCCTTTGGCTGGAGTTGCCCCTCAGCTCCTAGAGACCGCTCTCAGCTTCTTGCCATGGGGGCCTTCAAACATGGCCACTTGCTTCTTCAAAGCTGGCAAGATGGGTTTCTAAAATAAGTCCACTAGCAAGATTGTTTACCATAATCAATGAATTGACATTTTGTCACCTGTGCCATATTCTATCAGTAGAACTAAGTCAACGTCCTATCTAGACAGGAAAGGGGGTTATACTAGAAGTTAGGAATCATGAGGGTTCATGTTTAAATTTGTCCATCACAGATGGAAAATGGCCAAGTCTCTAATGACATAATGATGCAGCTGAACTAACCATGGAATCACTTCAGAGCTACTGTTTTTAAGTGAGACAATAAAAGTCCTTACTCTCTACAGCCACTTTTGGTGAGAAACTGTGCTACTTCCAGCAAGAAAAATTTTAAAAAAAAAAATTGCTTTTCTGACATAGGGACAAGAAATATTAAGACCTTTCATTTGAGGGCCTCTATTTTCTCTTTGAATTAGAGGCAGATGATTTATTTGAGCTTTATCATGAATGAAGGTTGAACATAGCCACTGTAGTGAGTAGGAAAGGGAGCTGATTTAGGATCACATACAAGAAATTTCAGGTAGTGTTTAGGGCCCAAATGAGATTAGAAACAGCGAAGACGAGATTAGTCACAACAATGTGCAAACTGAATTTTTCCTCACTGCTCAATAGCCTAGGTCTGAATGGAGAAAGTAGACAGTTAATTGGCTAAATGAGAGCTGGTAAACAAAGAAGGCTTGGGAGAACAAACTATTGGGAAGAGAATTGATAAATTGATGACTAACATGATCTATCTTGATGGAATAAGAAGCCAAAAAAGAATTGTCCTGGTGAGCTGGAAAAAATAGTCAAAAATATGCTCTCTAAATGTAGTTAGAAATCAGATGTAAAAGGAATAAAGGAGTGAGCAACTTGAAGAAATAGGCAGGAAGTGCAATATAAGACTCCAGAAGTAAAAAAAAAAAAATATTGTTACAGAAAATCTACTCCAGACTGTGAAAAATGTGGGAGTAACCAATATGGAATGGGAAAAAGAGTCTTAGAAATTAAAGGCAAAGAAATGGGAAGTCAGAAGGCTCAGCCCTTTCCTTCTCATAGCACACACAAACTAACTACTAAAATTCTGTGGCACACCAAAAATATATTTTTTTGTCAATCTGACAATAATAGGTATAATTTTCCTTGATTTACAAAAAAGTAATAATGGTAATTACATACCATTTTTTTGCTCCAAAAATGACCTTTTAAAAAATTAAGTGCCTATCTTTATATGTAAGGATTTCTGTTACTAAGAATTAACCAATCACACGCAACCTTAATATGTGATGTGACCAATAACATACAAATCTATTACATGACGTGTGTGTATGTGTGTGTGTGTGTGTGTGTGTGTGTTTCAAGACAGGACCTTCACACCAGACAGCTATTGTTATGTTGGCTGTTGTCACTTTTTATTTGAAAGTCTAAGGGAAAAGATGTCAGTGCCCCTGAATAAATTGTCAGGTATTGCCTATTTTAAAAAGTCTTGTGGCACTCCAGTGTGCTGCTCTAAGGATTGCTGGTATTGACCCCAGGATAATGGCAAGACTTAAGGCATACGGTAAAACTGTTCATCAGGGCCAGACACTTTAAGGAGGGTGGTTATGGGAGTGGGATGTTGGCAAGTAGTGAATAGATAGCAGAAATGAGAAAAGGATCCAGGTAATAAAATCAGACAGCATGAGCATCAAAGCAGATTATGTCTATTTACATGAACTTTGTGGCCTAATGGTTTAGAAACACAAGGATGAAGCAAGAGACTGTAACTTCCACAGCCTGCATTACATGAGCTTTAGGAAACTCCCTTTAAGAAAATAAAGTATGCCTGGCTGGTATTGCTCTGCGGTTGAGCATTGACCCACAAACCAAGAGGTCACTGGGTCAATTCCCGCCCCGGTTTGAGTCCCAGTAGGGGGTGTGCAGGAGGCAACCGATTGATGATGTTTCTATTTCTCTATCCCTCTCCCTTCCCCTCTCTCTAAAATATCAGTAAAAATACATATTTTTAAAAAGAAAATAAAGTAAGCCATTTTCTTAAGAAAGAACGAGGTATTGTCCTAACCCAGTGGTCGGCAAACTGCGGCTCGTGAGCCACATGCAGCTCTTTGGCCCCTTGAGGTTGGCTCTTCCACAAGATACTGACTTCTGTGCATGGGCCACAAAGTTTCATCCACACTGTACTTGTGTGCCTGCACGTGGTATTTTGTGGAAGAGCCACACTCAAGGGGCCAAAGAGCCACATGTGGCTTGCGAGCCACAGTTTGCCAACCACTGCAACCGGTTTGGCTCAGTGGATAGAAGGTTGGCCTGTGGACTGAAAGGTCCCAGGTTCGATTCCAGTCAAGGGCATGTACCTGGGTTGCGGGCACATCCCCAGTAGGGCGTGTGCAGGAGGCAGCTGATCGATATTTCTCTCTCATCGATGTTTCTAACTCTCTATCCCTCTCCCTTCCTCTCTGTAAAATATCAATAAAATATATTTTTTTAAAAAAGAAAGAACCAGGTATTAGTAAAAGCAAACAGAAGAGAGAGAACATTCTGTGGCATGGAAAGGGTTTTAAGTACATGGCACTGGGATTCCTGGATAGAGTGCAAAGGTCTGAGAGTGGTTGGAGAATGGGTCCGTATGGGAGAATGCTGAGACATATGGGGATGACATTATTAAAGAGAGCACGTTATCCAGCCCTATGGAAATGATCATATTTGTTGCTTTTAGCAAAACAAGACTTCCAGCAGATGTCCAGACATTTGAAGTCCCACATTACTACTATATCTTGCTTCTGTGGCAGTTTCATGGTCTGTATTAGGGAAGCATCTGCTGGGCTGAGTAAACTGTCATCTACTTCCACAGCAATATCAGTTATGATTCCCTTTCCTTTTATCCTCACCTAAATGTTCTCTGCTGTGATCCACCCTCAGATCCCTGGATTCCCTCGCAGTTGCACACCTCCCTGACATCCAGGACACTCCTCCACCACTTCCGTTCTATATATTTTTTATTAAGAAAACAATTTAGATAATCCAGTTCTGGCTCCTTCCTTGAAAAGTTTCTATAATACTTGTGAAGTGATAGCTGGCATGAGTTTTTCTTTTTTATTATATATTATCTCTTCTCAATATTTTTAAAAATATATTTTTACTGATTTCAGAGAGGAAGGGAGAGAGAAAAAGACAGATAGAAACATCAATGATGAGAGAGAATCATTGATCTGCCTCCTGCATGCCCCCTACTGGGAATCGAGGCTGCAACCTGGGCATGTGCTCATAGGTCAGTGTTCAACCATTGAACCACACCAACTGGGCATGTGTTCTCAATATTTTTATATTTCTAAGGCCATTTGTATGTTTATTAAATATATTTTTTAACTACTTTCTAGACATACTAGAATTTCACTCTTAATACCATTCTTTACTTCGTTTTGAACATCTCACTTTTTATTTTCTTCTGGAGGCCTGGTGCACAAATTTGTGCATCGGTGGGGTCCTCAGGGGGATTGTGGGGGGGCCGAAGACATGATTGGGCGGGTGGTGGGACGCCCTTGCCAGCCTGGGATCTGCATCCGTCCCACTGACATTTGTGCTGGTTGTCAGGAGCCACCTGGAAGCCACTTTTATATTGTTTCTACCTTGTGGAGCGTCTAGGAAGGGGAAGTAGCCACGGTGCCTGAGGCCAACTTCCAGGAGGCCAACAGCGCTGTCAGGATCATGCCAGCGACACCGGTCCATTGGTGATTGGCCAGTTCTCTGGAGATTGGACCTGTAGGACTACTGAGGGAGTGAGTGGCTGCAGCTGAGCTGGTGGGCTGCAGGGATAGGTTGGTCAGCTGAGTGGTGCTCCCATTGTGGGAGCACACTGACTACCAGGGGGCAGCTCCTGCATTGTCTGCCCCCTGGTGGTCAGTGTGTCATAGCAATCAGTTGTTAGGTCATTCGGTCATTTAGGCTTTTATATATATAGATTATATACATATATATAGACTAGAGGTCTGGTGCACAAATTCGTGCACAGGTGGGGTCCCTCTGGGTGGCCTGCAGGGATCGGGCCGAAACCTGCAGTCCAATGCCACCTGCAGCTCCTAACTGCTGCTCTCACTCATCCTGGCCCCACTGCGCCTGCTGTGTGCTTGCACCCAATCCATCCCGATCAGGAGTGGCTCATGCCACTGCAGCAGTACTCGCCAGCCATGAGCCCTGCTCCTGGCACCCTCCCAAGGGGAGTGGCCTGCGGGATTGGGCCAAAATCGGCTCTCTGACATCCCCTGAGGGGTCCCAGATTGCAAGAGGGTGCAGGCCAGGCTGAGGGGCCCCCCCGGTGCACAATTGGGCCCGGGAAGGATAGCAGGAGGGCTCCAGAGCATGTCTGACTTGCCGGAAGCTGGTCCATCCTTGCTGCTTGACACAGTCGCAGGGAAGAAACATCTGCACAGCATATGTTTCAAGGGACCTGGCGTATATGGCATACTGTTCTTAATATGTTTGCTCCCCTTCTTAGCGCTGTGTGTTTTGACCAAGGTCACCTCTCCGAGAAAGGTTGTTTCCCCAGGTGGGGATTTTTCCCTTGAGTTAGGGATTAACAGGACTAAGGAAGGGAATAAAACCCCTTAACTAAGAAAGAAAAAAAGAACCTCACTATGCTGATCAACTGAATGCTGCCTCCGTGTCCTTCAT
Organism: Myotis myotis; assembly: GCF_014108235.1. NCBI lineage: Eukaryota > Metazoa > Chordata > Mammalia > Chiroptera > Vespertilionidae > Myotis > Myotis myotis. The sequence continues at coordinate 68,197,827 of NW_023416379.1, read as the reverse complement.
TCTTCGCTGACTCCGTCCTCACCTTCGGGAACCCCTGGACCTGCTGGGGCTGGACCCCAACACCAACTCATCTTGCTCAATCCCAATTGGCTAGACCCCAGCAGCAAGCTAACCTACTGGTTGGAGCATCTGCCCCCTGGTGATCAGTGCACATCATAGCAAGTGGTTGAGCAGCCTTAGCATATCATTAGTATATTACACTTTGGTTGAACAGTAGACTGGACACTTAGCATATTAGGCTTTTATTATATAGAATATATAGGATAATATTCCACTTTTTAAATCTTTTTTAAGAGCAACTATTCACTTTTTTAAAATCCTCACTTGAGGATATGTTATTATTAATTTTACAGAGAGAGGAAGGGGGGGGGGGAGAGAGAATTGGTTGTTTCCCATACACTCCCCTACCAGAGATCAAACAGGCAACTTAGGTTAGTGCCTTGGCCGGGAATTAAACCTGCAACAATTTTTTTATTTTTATTTATTTATCTTTTTTTGTGTGTGTATGGGATGATGCTCCAACAAACTGAGGCACCTGGCCAAGGCCCATTCAAATTTTTAAGTGACTTTGTATAGATAGGTTTAACTCCTAACAAATTATTTGTCTTAATTCTCAGGAGATGCCCTTTATTATGCTTCTAACAACACTTACTGTTAATAAAAATGTTTTTATTCAAATTGCCTTTAGTATATCCTAGAGAAGAGTTTACATAGAAGATTCAAAACTGTCTTTAATCATGAGAACTCTAATAGTCAACAAGTGTGGTGGGTCTTAGGTAGCCAGCACATTTTCCTGCTCTGGATGCAGTCGCGGCAAACTTGAACTTACCCTTTTTGCACATGACTAAGCCAAACCATTATGGGCTATATACAAGGTGGGCTGATCAGATCCACCCTTTGCCTAATTATAATCAGAGAGATACAGACTGGAATCTCAGCAGAGAGGGGGCAGTACTTTGCTATAACATCTAGGAATTCCTCATCCCTGGAGCTGTTTTGGTACCTGTCCTTGCAGCGGCTCTGCTACTCTGCCCTTTCATTGCTTTTTGAGTACCATGCAACCTTATAATAAATCTCCTTTGCACTTGAGTAGGCCAAGGTCCATTACTTTCCATAGCATGTGCCCAAAATAACCTTACGAGATACAATAAACTCGTTAGTGTTACATGGAGGACTATACTATGTCCAAGGATACCTCCTTTAAACTTAGCCAGACATTTTTTAAAAAATCTGTGTCATAAAGAAAGGTAGAATCTGAACCAAAAATGTAAGTGAATCAATGAGAGTTCATTATTTATTCTTAAAAATAGCAAAGGAACATGCATGGAGCATTCTAAAGGTAGATTATACACAAAAGCATACTTCAGGTATGTTATATATTTTAATTACAAAGATTTATGCCTCCATTCTTAAATATATCATAGAAGTGATTTCAATGCTAGTTATATCATGTGTCTATTATTTATGAACAAAAATTTTCCATGCTGCATTTTTGTAATAATTCCTTTTTTTGTGTGTGCAATTTACCAAGAAAAAAAATTGAAGGTAGATAAGATTAATCCATCTCTTATGTGTACTCTGGTTCACTCTATAAAATAAAAGAAAGGTGGTTGAATATGGCAATTATAAGATTTAGTTTTCTCTCTGAGAAGCTCCAAGTACTTATCTGTCATTATCCAATTGATTTTGTAGGATCCCCTTGAGAGTTGTGGGAAACAGCTATTTTATAACCAGAGAAATTAATGCAGAGAGGCCACATGCTGTATTAACTGTAAGAGTAGGATTAAGACTCACGACCTCTGAGTTTATGAAATGTTAGTCCATTAAATTATGCCGGGTCTGCCCCAGTGCTTATCAGTCTCCCCTCGTAACTGTGAACTAAATAGCTAACCATTTTATCAACCTTCTGGTTTAAGGTGAAAGAAATCATTTAGTAGTGTCAATTAACTGCATTCATGGAACAACCACTGTCTTTATAATTCTTGATGAAAGCATGTGGATCACTGTTAAAATGTCACATGCATAGTGATTAGACAAACCACTTTAGAAGTTAGTCACTTTTTAAAAATCTTCTATTAAATGTTTTAGCCTGGTACTCTATGTATATCTATATTGTCTTTCATCATTGTCTGCCTTTGATTTCCTACATTTACCATTCACTTCAGCCAAACTGTTTTATTTTCCATTGTTTTTCCTCACTTCCTTTCTTTACTTTTTGTATTATATAAATTTTTACGTAATGCTGTTTGTCCTGATGTAATGCCATCTCCTTCCACTGACTTTACCTAAACCCTGCTTATCCTACCTTCTCCATAGACTCTTCCTCGGAATTTTAAATTAAGCTATCCTTCTCACTTTTAAATCCGGGTCATATTTCTGTCTCTGTTGTTAGGGATATTAGTACTGTTTACTTCACTGCTTCCTCTTCCCTCGAACATTTATTTAACCCTTATTTTGTTACTTTCTGTACTTATATTTCTTCCCAGAGATTAAAATCTTCTAAGGACAGCAACAATGACTTATCTTATTCTAGCTAAGATAACATCTAGTGCAGTATTTTGCACTTACAATGTGTTTAATAAACAGACAATGCAGTGTTGATTGATTAAGCATGCATAAGTGAGTTAGAAGGTACTCTGATAGTCTGAAAAATAGAGGAAAAAGTCCGAAAAACAGAGGAAATTTTTAAATGCTTGATTTGTACCTATTTATGATATAAGGTGGGAGAATTAAATACCCTATCTTTATGAGTTGAAGAATGTTTCACAAAAACATTTTAGTTTTTAATTTCCTTACACTAAATAATATGCCATTGCACAGCAGTTTAGTTTACACATAGTTGGTAAATCACACAACCAGGAGAAACCCCTTTTGGTTAATCTTCATAGTCTTATAATCTAAAGTAAGATACCATTTTTGTTTATTGTGCATTTTATTCTGTTGTCTATTTAGGCAGTCATTAGCTTTTGTATAAATGCCCAAGGCTATCAACAAACCTACTTTAAAACCTTATTTTCTACTTGCTGTTTGACCATTCATCAGCAATTGTACAATCTATTGCCCTCTACCCACACATACTTATTGTGTAATCAATCTCTGATCAAGTTCATGGTTTTTAATATTTATATACAAATGATTACTCCAGAGTACCCTAAAATATTTCATTTCTCTGAGCTCCTTCTACATGTCACCCTATTCCTTTGCTCAAAAACCTACACATTTAAGTAAACAAATACCTCTTGGGTTCTTATTAACAGCATGGTACTGAAGTAGCAATTGCCAATGAATCTACTGCTGTGTCAAAATATTTCAGAAGTCATATTATGTTAACTATTTGAACAAGATACTTAATTCTACGACTTTATCTTAAGGATACCATCAAAATTAAGTAATAACATTCATGTACAGAGATGTTTATTATGTACAGAGATGATTATTTGAAATGTCAAAATATTTTAAAATAAAGATAGAAAAGTGTTGAATTTTCCTAAACAGAAAATAACTTAGCAATGTTAAAGAATATTAAAAAATATATTTTAGGACAAGCATAAATGGGAAACACACAGTGTGATATGACATAACATTAAACCATTTATTCCAGCATATTTATGATCACGGGCAATACGTCACATATAATTCAAGGCACCGGCTGCATGGCTATAAACAACTAAACAAGCCCTACTCATGCGAAGCTTATGTTCTTATGGTGAAATAGATACTAAAAAGATAAGCAAATAAGCATCATAAAGTATCTTGTAATGACAAACAGAATATGGGGAGCTGATTCAGATACTATTTTTTAGGATGGTCAAGGAAGATAAAATTAGTCAAGTCAGTATCTGGGAAAGGGCATGTCAGAGATAGCTATTCTTGGATTTGTTGCTGAAAGGGTGCAATATGAATTAGTGTTCAGATTATTTTGTTGGTTGTGCTTTAGGCACCATATCCAAAATATACTTACCAAGATCCATGTCAAAGAGATTTTCCCCCTATGTTTTCTTCTAAGAGTTTCATGGTTTCAGTCCTTATATTGAAACTTTTAATCCATTTTGAGTTAATTTTCATGAGTTGTATAAGATAAGGGTGTAGATACATTCTTATACATGTGCGTATCCAATTTTCACAGCATCATTAATTGAGGAGACTGTCTTTTTCTCCATTGAGTATCCTTGGCTCCATTGTCAAATGTTAGTTGACCATATATGCTTGGGTTTATTTCTGTGCTCTAGATTCTGATCCATTGATCTATTTGTCTGTGTTTTTGTTGTTGTTGTTTTATGCCAGTACCACAATTTTGATAACTATAACTTGGTAGTATAGCTTGAATTCTTCTTTCCCAAGATTACTTTGGCTATTCAGGGTCTTTTGTGGTTCCATATAAATTTTAAGATTTTTTTTCTACTTCTGAAAAAATGCCTTTGTAATCTTCTATTGAATCTGTAGATTGCTTTGGGTAGTATAGACATTTTAACAATATTAATACTTATAATCCATGAGTATGGGGAATTTTTATTCATTTTCTTCAATTTATGTCATCACTGTCTTGTGCTTTTCAGAATAGAGCACTTTTACCTCCTTGATTAAATTTATTCCCAAGTAGTTTATTGTTTTTTATGCTATTGTAAATGGGATTGTTTTCTGATTTCTTTCTCAGGAAATTTGTTGTTATTGTATAGGAACACTACTGAGTTTTGTATGTTAATTTTGTATCATGCTATTTTACTAAATTTTTTCATTAGATCTAATATTTGTTTTGTTAAGTCTTTAGAATTTTCTATATATAAAATCATGTCATCTGCAAATACAGTTTTACTTCTCCATTTCTAATTCTGCTGCCATTATTATTATTTTTTTATTTGCCTGATTGCTCTGGAAAAGATTTTCAATAGTATGTTGAATAGTAGGTGATCACCCTTGTCTTTTTCCTCATCTTAGGGTAAAAGCTTTCAGCCTTTCAACACTGAGTGTGATGTTAGCTGTGGTCTTAACATCTATGTTCTTTATTATGTTCAGGTATGTTTGTTGCATACCCAGTTTGTTAGTAACTATTATCATGAATGGATGTTGAATTTTGTCCAAGACTTTCTCTGCATCTATCAATACAGGGTGAGGCAAAAATAGGTTTATAGTTGTGAATATGCAAAACACAAAGTTCATTCTTATTATTTATTAATTATTGTTACTTTCCATATGAACAATTGCACACCTACTTTTGCCTCACCCTGTGTAATCATATACATTTTTTTCTTTTATTCTATTTATGTGATGTATCACATTGATTGTTGTATGTTGAACCATTCTTGCACTCCAGGTATAAATCCCACTTGATCGTGGTGAATACTTTTAGTGTTCTGCTAAATTTGGTGTGTTGTATTTAAATTTGGATTTTTTGCATCTATATTCATGAAGGATATTGGCCTGTAGTTTTCTTTCTAGTAATACCCTTTTCTGGTTTGGGAACAAAGACAATGCTGGCATCACATATGAGTTTGGGAGTGGTGCCTACTCTTCTGTGTTTTTGGCAGATTTTTTGAAAGATTAATGTTAGTTCATCTTTAAGTGTGTGTAAAATTCACCAGCATAGCCATCTGGTCCTGGGCTTTTCTTTTAAAAAATATATGTTTATTGATTTTAGAGAGGAAGGGAGAGGGAGAGAGAAATAGAAACACCTATAATGAGAGAGGATCATCAATTGGCTACCTCCTGCATACCCCACACTGGGGATTGAGGCCACACCCTGGGCATATGCCCTGACTGGGAATCCAACCAGTGACCTCTTGGTTCCTGGGTTGATGCTCAGCTGCTGAGCCACACCCTGCTGGGCAATTTTGGGCTTTTCTTCATTAGAGATTTTTGTTTACTAATCAATCTCTTAGTAGTAATTTATCTATTCAAATTTTCTATTTATTCCTGATTTAGTCTTGGTAGTTTGTACGTTTATAAGAATATTTCCATTTATTATAAGTTGTCCAGTGTATTGGCATATACTTAATCATAATCATAGTATATCTTTTCTTGGTGAATCTTTTCTATTGTCTTCGTGTTCTCTATTTCATTTATATCTGCCCCAATATTTATTATTTTCTTCCTTCTGCAAACTTTGGGCTTATTTTATTATTTTTATTGTTGATGTCCATGAAGGTGTAGAGTTAGGCTGTTCAGTTATAATCTTTCTTGCTTCTTAATGCAGACATTTATTACTATGAACTTCCCTCTTGGAACTGTTTTTGCTGCATCCTATAAGTTTGATAATACCCAGAGGCTCAGAGAGATTTAATTCAAAGTTAAAAAAAAACTTTATATGGATTCTATGAAAACTGAAATGATTTAAAGGAAGCTAAATGGGTGGTGGAGAAAGCATTGTGACTTTCTCTTTACTGATTTTCTTCTGTGACCACGAACTGTGCAATATTCTCAGCTGATTAAAGTATTCTTTAATCTGTCTTGTACCTATAATAGAGAAAAGAGAATTATCAAAACATGACATAAACATGTTTTAGATATGTTTAGCTCATCAATTTTCTCCACTATAATTTTATGTTAGAGTTGTTTATTCATTAATTCAACAAATATTTACTTAATGCCTGCTATATACCTGGCAGTTTACTGGGTATGGGGCACTGTAGGGAATAAAACAAGGAGTTTTCAATTTGTTGGAGCACAGACTAAAAAAGAATATTGATGACTGTTATGGATTGAATGTTTATGTTCTTCCAAAATTCATATGTTGAAATTCTAATCCTCAATGTGACTGTTTTTAGTCATAGTTCCTTTCTGGAGGTAATTAAGGTTAATTGAGGTTATAATGGTGGGGCCTTAGTCCAGTAGGATTAATGCCCTTTATTATAAGAAAAGACAGGAGAATGAGCTTTCTCTCCCTGTCATTTAAGAAAACAATGAGAAGGCAGCTTTCTGAAAGTGAAGCAATGTTCTCACTAAAAGCTACCCTGCTGGACATTAATCGTGGACTTCTAGCTTCCAGAACTGTGAGAAAATGCATGCCTGTTGTTTAAGCCACCTGACCTATGCTCTTTAATTATGGTTTCTCAAGCACACCAACACAGTGAGATAAAGGATATGAAAGGGGACCTATGAAGTCATTTTAGACAAGAGTGCCAATATAATTCAATGAAAAAAAAAGTCTTCAAAAAATAATGCTGGATATCCACATGCAAAAGAATGAAGGCGGACCCTTGTCTCACAATATATACAAATAATAACTCAAAATGGACCACATCCTAGTAATATATAAAAGGCCAGGGTTGTAACTACGGAAGGCTAGCCAACCCAGAAGTCCTTCAGTCAGTGCTGGGTAGCTGTGGCGACCCAGCGCTGACTGCCCAGGGGGCTGAGACCCAGAGAGAGACAGAGGCAGGGTCTGATCTGCAGCTTCAGTGGCAGCTGTTGATCAGTACTTGCCTCTCTCTTTCTCTCCCTCTTTCTTTCTGAGCTTGCCAGAGCCAGGCTTTTCTTTCTCTCCCAGCCTCCAGGGGGCTGCTGTTCAGCCCCGCCTCTCTGATCAGGTCCAGAGATAGGCCTGGAGATGCTTACTGGCATAGGAACCGACCAATCAGAACCAAATGTGGGTGCTGTGAAGAACCAATGGCTGCCTAGGAGTGGAGCTTCTGACACTTAATGGAATAGAAACCAACCAATCAGATCCAAATCTGGGTGCTGTGAGGGGCCAATGGCTGCCTAGGAGGTGGAGCTTTGGATGCTGGCATAGAAACCGACCTATCAGAACCAAATTGGCCAGCAGAGGAGGGCAGTTGGGGTCAACCAGGCCAGGAGGGGAGTGCAGTTAGGGGTGATCAGGCTGGCAGGCAGAGTCAGGAGTAATCAGGCAGGCAGGCAGATGAGCAGTTAGGAGCCAATGGTCCCAGATTGTGAGAGGGGCCCCCAGTTGGAAAGGGTGCAGGCTGGACTGAGGGAATCCCTCCTCTGTGCACAAATTTCATGCACTGGGCCTCTAGTATAAGTATAAGAGATAACTATAAAACTCTTAGAATAAAACATAGAGTTTTAAAACTACATTTTATAAGTATTATCTTGGATAAGGTAATGGTTTCTTAGATATAGCATCAAATGCAAAAGCAAAAAAGAAAAATAAATAAATCAGAATTAATTAAAATTTTAAATATTTAAGCTTAAAAGGACATTATAGAGAAAGTGAATAGACCATTACAGAATGGGAGAAAGTGTTTGCAAATTATATATATATAATATGGGTCTAGTAGCCATAATATATTAAGAACTCTTACCACTCATCAATTATAAAGACAAACAATCTGATTTAAAGGTGAATAAAGGATTTCAATACATATTTTTTCAAAGATATACAGTTAAAAAATCAGCTAATGTAAAGATTTTCAATATCATTAATCATGAAGGAATGCAAATGAAAACTAAAATGAGATATCACTTCACACTCACTCGAATATAAACAAAAGCAGCAACAATCACACATGTTTGCAAAAATGTGGAGAAATTGAAAACCTTATACCTTGTTGATCAAATAATAAAGTAATTAAGCAGTTTTGGAAAATAGTTTGATAGTTCATCAAAAACTTAAACATAGAGTTACTACACGGTCCAGAAAATCTACACCTAGGTATACAAACAAGGGAACTGAAACTCTATGCCCACACAAAAACCTATGTACAAATAAATGTTCATAATGGTGTTATTCATAGCTAGGGGCTCAGTGCACGAATTTGTGCACCTTAAAAGGAACTGTGGGCCACAAGGTTGTGGTGGGCACAGGGTTGGGTCTCGGCCCATCCTCCATGCCCCTGCATGGCCCCTCCCACAACAGCCCCTGATCCCCTTTCTGCCAGCAGCCTCACTTCCACCACCACTGCTCCCACACACTGACAGTGCTGGCCCCGCTTGCACCCGCTGCTGGTGCCGGCCCCAATCACTCTGTGCTGTCAGCAGGTGCGAGTGGTGGCTACTGCCCCGATTGCCCCTCAGGAGCAGGGGGAGGTGGAGAAGCCCTGAGGGGCGATCGGGGCCAGCAGCAGCCACTCACACCTGCTGATGTTGCTGAGCAATTGGGGCCGGCGCCGGCCACCAGCAGCAGGTTCGAGCAATGGCTGTAGTGCTGGCAGTGGGTGCGAGCACCGGGCGGGACCGTGGCATGTCAGAGCAAAGAATTTTCAGTAACCACCAGAGGCTCTCCCTGTTGATAGCGACCAGTGCCCCGCCTTGATCTGGCACCCCTGTCACCTGCTCCACCATCCCACTGTGGCCGATGCCCGCCATGTTCCACACGTGCCCCCTGGTGGTCAGCACACATCATAGTGACTGGTTCGGTTGTTCTGCCGTTCGGTCTATTTGCATAGTAGCCTTTTATTATATAGGATAGCCAAAAAAGTAAAAATGCCCTTCAACAGGTGAACAGGTAACAAATACGTAAACTGATAGACAAAATATGATGTTTCCACACATTAGAATGTTATTGGCAATAAAAGGAATGATGTACTAATACAGTCTACAACATGAATTATTCTTTTTTTCCCATTACCATGTATTATTCTTTAAAACATTATTCTAAGTTAAAGAATCCAGGCACAAAAGACCACATGTTGTATGATTTCATTTATGTGAAATTCCTGAATAGGCTATAGAGACAGAAAGTGAGATTAATATTTGACAAGAGCTAAAGGATGTGGAGAATGAAGAGTAATAGCTAATGGATATTGGGGTTCGGGGGGGAGCATGATGAAAATTTACTAGAATTAGATAATGGTGATGGTAGCACAACCTTATACAATATACTATAATGAATATACTAAAAACCACTGAAGTGTATACTTTAAAGTAGTGAATTTTATGGTGTGTTTATAATAGCTCAATATTTTTTATTGCAAAAAATAATAAAGATGCTATGTGATCACAAATGAGAGTCGCTGACCAGATTTCAGTGGCCCAGGAACATTTCCAGATTTATAAACTACAATTAGGAAGTATATTAGATGTAGCAATATGGCGTGTGCGTGCATGAGTGTGTGTGTGTGTGTGTGTGTGTGTGTGTGTGTGTGAGTGAGAGAGAGAGAGAGAGAGAGAGAGAGAGAGAGAGAGAGAGAGAATGAATTGTGTAAGAATTTTTTAAACAAAATTAGTGTACATATTTACAGGAGCCATTAAATGGTATTAAGCCAATAGTGACCTCATTAGATCTGAAAAGAGTAACTCTAGTGAGAAGAATACTGAATCATTTAGAATGTCAGCGCCAAAATTTAGGTGGGAGAGCATAGAAGCTTGTGCTAGGACAGAACCTAGACACAGAACCTAGGCACAGAACCTAATCAGAACCTAGAGACAGAAGAACTTCGCTGGAGAGAACATGGCAAAAGATCCTGGACAGAAGCTGGAGACAGAACCTAGAGACAGAACCTAGCGAGAGAACCTGGCTGAAGAACCTAGAGACAGAACCTGGCTACAGAACCTGGCTAGAACATGGCAAGAGACCCTGACTAGAACCTGGTGACTGAACCTGGCTGGAGAACCTGGAGAACCTAGCAGGAGAACCTAGCAAGAGAACATGGACACAGAACCTTCCTGGAGATCCTGAACAGAACTTGGCTGGAGATCCAGACCAGAACTTGGCTGGAGATCCTGGCTAGAGATCCTGGCTAGGCTGCTGATCAACTGAACACTGTCTCCATGTCATTCCTTCTTCGCCGACTCCGTCTACACCTTTGGGAACCCCTGGACCTGCTGGGGTTGGACCCCAGCACTTCAGTCCGCAGGGCGATGCTCTATCCACTGAGCCAAACCAAAACAACATAATCAAAAGATTACTAGCCATCCAGAACAGTGGGAAAGGTTATGAGACCCAGAATCTTTACATAATGCTGAACAGAATTGATGGCTACCAGAAAAAAATGATGGGGGTCTGGACCGAGAAGCAAAAGTCTCTAGAGCAGAAACGGAATCAGTGCCTGAGGAAAATGATGTTCTTTGCCGGGGTCCAACCCCAGTAGGTCCAGGGGTCCCCAAAGGTGTGGATGGAGTCGGCAAAGAAGGAATGACACGGAGACAGCGTTCAGTTGATCAGCAGCCTAGCCAGGATCTCCAGCCAAGTTCTGGTCTGGATCTCCAGAGAGGTTCTGCTTTGGATCTCCAGCCAGGTTCTGTGTCCATGTTCTCTTGCTAGGTTCTCCAGGTTCTCCAGCCAGGTTCTGTAGCCATGTTCCCTCGCTAGGTTCTTCAGCCAGGTTCTGTCCAGGTTCTCCAGCCAGGTTCAGTCACCAGGTTCTAGTCAGGTTCTCTTGCCAATTTCTGTAGTCAGGTTCAGTCCAGGATCTTTTGCCATGTTCTCTCCAGCAAAGTTCTTCTGTCTGTAGGTTCTGTGTAGGTTCTGTCTTCTAAGTTCTGTGTGTAGGTTCTGTCTTCTCGGTTCTGTCTTCTTAGTTCTGTCTCTCTTGCTGTCTTGTTACATCTGTATTTATACCAGTTGATTCAATCCTATCAATCTCTATTACAAAGGTTAGGGCGTTTCTTATCTCCATTCCAGGGAGTAAAGATTATGTAGCTTAAGCATGATTGTTCATAGTTAAAGTGATTAATTACCTGCCTGGCACTTAGTTAAGAGGTTTTATTCCCTCCCTAACGTCAGGGGAAAATCCCTACCTGGGGAAACAACCTTTCTCAGAGACCTTGGTTAAAACACATAGTGACAAGAGGGTGAGCAAACATATTAAGAACAGTATGCCATATATGCCAGGTCCCTTGAAACAGCAAGCATGGACTGGCTCCCGGCAGTTCTTATTTAGCCAGCTCCAAGATATGTATCAATTGAATCTTAGTCAACCTGTACCTTTGCTCATCGACAAAAAGCAGAAATCTGCCCCCACCAAATTTATTCAACAGCCATTCCTAGAGCTACTAATGAAAAAAGAACAGAAAATTTGACATATTCAAGAAATTTAGACAAGAAGACCAGATGGCAACCATCTGGAATGCTGATCAGTCCACTTCAAGCTACCCAATAGCTGAGAAGACATCACTAAATTCACTGTGGGCCCAGCTGGGTGGGTACCCACCTATTCCCATGCTGCTCCAGTTAGATGTTCAGTCTTCCTTCAGAAAATCTCTTGCATCCATTCAATCACAGGATGCATACAAGAAGCTTGCCTGGAGAGGAAACCAAGATGGCGGCATAGGTAAACACCAGAAATTGCTGCCTCCCACAACCATTTCAAAAATACAACTAAAAGACAAAACGGACATCATCCAGAACCACAGGAAGGCTGGCTGAGTGGAAATTCTATAACTATAAGGAAAGAGAAAAGCACACTGAGACTCAGAGGAGGCGCAGAAGTAAAGTGCAGAGGTACGGAGGCGCATGTGGAAAGGGCTGGCAGCTGAGGACACTGTTGTCTTTTTCAATCAGGTGGGAGTCTCAAGCTCCTGACTGCTCTGAACTCCAGTTCCGGGTGAGTTTCTGGGGACCCAGACTCATATGGGAAGTAACTGGACTGTCTGGCAGCAGGAGGAACTCGAGGGCGGTTTTCTCTCAGAGGTGCTTGCAGCGATTACCAGGACACTGAGGCTCGGGGCCTCTTAGGGTAGCCATAGCTGTTTGCTCCGCCCTGTTGATCCCCTGAGACCCTGCCCCACCCAAGCTGTGCACAGAGGCTCTTGCATATGAATGGCCTGGCCCTTTGCAATCTGAGAATTACCTAACAAACTGCAGCTGAGTCAGAACTTCCAAAAGAAGGCCCAAGGCCCCACAGCAGCTTGCATTGCTTCACAGCTGGGCCTCATCTGGGCACCTCCAAACCCCAAACAAAGAAGAGGAATCTGCAGATCTCTCCAGAGCTCCTGCTGGGTAGCCTCAGGCAGAGGCTAAATTAGCACCTCCTTAGAGATCCAAGAGCCAGTGTACCCAGTGGTCAGAGTGGGACCATCCAGATTACAACTCCTCAGATCCATAAGGGACACACTCAGGGGGCAGACTCAGTGAGCATCATTGAATAATATTACTTGTAAATTAATCATGGGAATTTGATTTATAATCTTCATGTAGAGTATGAAATTTCAACTCTCCTGAGAAGCCTGGCCCCTTGAGAGTGCCTGTCAGGAGATTCCTTTGTCCTTTGACTTTCAGTTTTATTTAGCCAATAGAAACACAAGGAAACTCCAGAGGAAGGAAGTGAATGTAGGATGTTGATTTCTCTGCTCCCTCCTTCACATGGTTTGGATTAGCTAGCTGCCTCTCTCAATTAAAGATCAACTTTACTGTCTAGCTGCCCTCTGCACACAGCTGTTTCTTACTGTAGGTTCGAATCCTGCTCTCTTCCCTGATGTAGTCTCATTACACTTGCTCTAATAACCATCAGATGTAGTATGGATTGGAGTACAAATAGAGGAAGATATTGGAATATCTGGTAGATTTTGCACTTAGTCATCATGGCGAAAAACATGACTATACAGTAATGGGAATAGCTCACTTGTTCCATGATCCTTGACAGCTTAAATAAGGAAAAGAAGAAACTAAACTCTGTATATAGCCAAATTTGAGTGTGAATGAACAATCAGACAGCCTTGAGAGCAGCTCAAAAAGTCTCCATCTCCTGTACTTTCAGTGCAGAGATCCAGGCCTAGGGGAGAAAATTTTACATAGCAGTGCCAAATAAATATTCAATCTAGTTGATATCTAGCTGAATCAAGGGCACTGGAGCAAAGTATTAAGATTCAGAAATGTGGATTGACATTTAGGAGAAAGACCACAAATCTGACCAAGTAGAATAACATATCTAATTTCCCTTTCCACAAGAGGTAAAGCTCTCTTTTTTCTTCACTTCTCCGACCACTAAGAGCTTTCCTAAAATAATAATAAAACATTTCACTTGAGGAAGCTGCTTCACTAGCAATTTATTGAACATACCCTACACCTTTTTCTGCCCCAAGGTTCTTAATGGGAATTTGATATCAACTTAACTTTTTTGGAAGGTATTTTTTCCATGTATAAATGGACTATATAATTTGAAATCACCTGTGTATATCAGTAGAAATCTGGGGATAATAAATGGAAATAGATTATTTTTTAACAGTGAAGAGATATTTGAATAAGAATGGTATGACATTTCTGACTTATGATTCAGCAAACATATCATTAAGTGAAAATAAAATTTAATAATGATTTATTCTAAGTCTGTTAGATGTAGACACAAATAGATAATTAGTCTCTAATGCCTCCAACTTCTAAATATCCTTGAGCTATTCTCTGTGATCTCCCATACAAATGTACCTGGATTGAATGCAATACTAATGGAAATTAATTTTTTCCTGTCTTAGATCCTAGGTACTACAGTTAAATCCCTTGACATAAGTATTATTACATTGTTAAAATATTAACCATAAAACATATTCTATAGTAAGTAAAATGTGATCTAATTAACTGTACTGAAGGAATTTTTGTTCTTCAGCATATTAACCTTTTAGTCCTGAAATTATAGGTCATAGGTTAAAATATTATGTAAATATCATGTATATTATCATGCATATGTAAATATATAAACAATATTTCATTATATAGATAGATGATAGGTAGATAGATAGATAGATTTCACATTTTCTTTATCTTTCATGATCAGTTGACACATATGTTGTTCCCATAAATCTTGGCTATTGCAAATAATGCTGCATTGAAATGGTGGTTCATATAACATTTGAGTCTTTATAGTTGTTGTCTTTTTTTTGGATATACACTCAGAAATGAGATTGCTAGATTTATAATAGTTATATTTTTAATTTTTTAAAAAAATATTCATACTATTTTCCACAATAGTTATACCAAAGTACATGTCCACGAACCGTACACAAGGGATCTGTTTTCTCTACATTCTCATTAACATATTTATCTTTTTTTAATAACAGTAATTATAACAAATATGAGGTGATACCTCATTATAATTTTATTTCCCTAATGATTAGTGATGGTGAGCATCTTTCTTGTACCTGTTGGAAATCTGTATGATGTCTTAGGAAAAATGTCTCTTCAGTTATTTTTATCATTTTTTTCATGAATTTCTTTTGTTCTTTTGCTTTTGAGTTGTATGAGTTCTTTATATATTTTAGGTATTAAGCCCTCATCAGATATATGGATTCAAATCTTTTCTCCCTATCAGTAGGTCACCTTTTCATTTTGTTGATGGTCTCCTTTTCTGTACAGATCTTTCCAGTTTGATGTAGCCATAATGGTTTATTTTTGTTTTTGTTGCTTTGGTCAGAACCAAAAAATTATTGCCAAGAGCAATGTCAAGAAGTTTTACACCCATATTTTCAACTTGATATTTTATGGTTTCAGGTTATACCAGCTTTATAACTGATTGACCCTCTGCTATTAGCAAGTGTTTATCTTTTTCAGTGAGAATATTTTTTTTCTATACTTTTGTATTTATATATTTGATCTTTTCTTTTCTGATTAAAGTTCCTTTAACATTTCTTATATTGTTTTAGTGGTGATAACTCCTTTAGCTTTTTCTTGTCTGGGAAACTCTCTATCTTTCTTTTGATTCTAAATTATAGCCTTGCTAGGTAGAGCAATCTTGATTGTAGGTCCTTGATTTTCATCACTCTGAGTATTTGTGCCAGTGTTTTCTGGCCTGCAAATTTCTGTTGAGAAATGAGATGACAGCCTTTTGGGAACTCTCTTGTAAGTAATTAAGAATAACTGTTTTACTCCTGCTACTTTTAAGATTCTATCTGTGCCATTAACCTTTCACATTTAAAATATGATATATATTGGTGTAGACCTTTTTGGGTTCATCTTCTTTGGGACTCTTTGTGATTCCTGAACTTGTATGTCTTTTTAGCTTCACCAGGTTATGGAAATTTTCCGTAATTATTTTTTCAAATAGGATTCCATTTTTTTGTCTCTTTCTTCTTCTTCTAGTACCCCTATGAGGAGAATGTTGATATGCTTGAAGTTGTACAAGAGGTCTCCAAAACAATTATCATTTTTTAACTTTTCAAAAATATTTTTTATTGAATTCAGAGAGAAAGGGAGAGATAGAAACATCAATGATGACAGAGAATCATTAAATGGCTGCCTCCTGCATGGCCCTCCTGGGGATCAATCCCACAACTCAGGCATGTTTCCTGACCAGGAATTTAACCATGAATCTCCTGGTTCATAGGTTGGATGCTCAACCAGTGGGCAACACAGGTCAGGCTATCCTCATTTTCTAATTCTTTTTTTATTTCCTGTTCTGATTGGGTGTTTTCCGTTACTGTGATTTAATTCCCTTCTTCATCTAATATGTTATTGATTCCCTCTAATGTTTTTTTTTTTTTATTTCTGCTATTCTTCTTTTCTGAGTCATTCTTTTTTATGATTTCAATCTCTTTTATGTTTTCTACCTCTTCATTGAAATTCTGACTGAGTTCATCTATCCTTTCCTTAATTTCATTAAGCACCTTATAGTCAGTGTTTTGAACTCTTTATCTTGTCTCCATTTCGTTTACCTTATATTCTGAGGTTTATGCTGTTTTTTTCATTTGGGGCAAGTGCTTCAGTACAAGCCAAGGTTAGCTGTGACTGTGCCAGGTTTGGGGCCATGAGGAAGGAGCTACAAAGTGATCTGAGATTGGTTGTCATTTGTGCTGGGCTTGCAGATGCCTCAGAGAAGTTACACTACAAACTGAGGCCAGCTGCCACTTGTACCAGGTCTGAACCTCTCTGGCGGGCACCACAAGGTGAGCTGAGGCCAGCCATTCCTTGTGCCAGGCTTGTGGCAGCTTAACTAAAACTACTTTCCAGGCCCAGACTAGCCGCTGTTTATGCCATGCTTGGAGTCACCTGATGGGAGTTGATGCAAGTTGAGACAGTTTGCCAATTGTGCTGGCTTGGGGCTGCTTCACAAGAGCTACAAGCCATGCCAAAGTTGGCTGCTGCTTACTGGGTAATGGTGGATTCTTGAGAGATTTGGGGAAATTCAACAGCAGGAGCCAAGGCAGGCCGCTGTGTGGAGGAGCTCTTGGAAGAGGCATGGGCAGGTGGACATGTTGGGTGAGCTGGGGTCTCAGGGAATCACAAGCATGGGCCAAATGGTGTTAACCAGGTTAATGGAGGCACAGACTTGGCTTCTGCCTGAATAGTGCCAGCTGGGTGGGAGGAGAGCTACACAAAGGAGCAGTGGCACGTGCCAGCACTTCTGTCCCTGCGGAGAGATGCTCCAACCCTGCCCCTCAAGCCCTTGCACTGTAGTCAATTTAGTTCCGCCCTGTGGGCCCTGAAACTCTTTGAGCTGCTGCCCCTGAGATGGAGCTTAGAGCATATGAGGTGGTGAGTGAGCGAGTCAGTGTGCAGACCCCCTAAGAGGCTATTGTCATTCTCCAGCAGGACACAGTTCCCACAGGTTTTCCCAACCAGGTGTTATGCAGACTCCTCTTTATGGTTCTGGTGCTCCAGATTGGAGAGCCCAGTGTGGGTCTGGAGTGTTTTGCTCCTCCAGGGAGACCTCCACAGCTGAGATATCCCTCTGGAGTTTTAATTGCTATGGATGTGGGATCTGCCTAATCAGCATTTCCACCTCTCAGTCTCTACATGGCTTTTTGTTTATATCCTTAGTTATAGGAATTCTGTTCAGCTTTCTTCAGGTGGTTCTCAATGATGATTGTTCTATAATCTATCATAATAAAAGTGTAACATACTAATTAGACCAGACAGCCAAATGACCTTCCGGATGTCATTCCAGATGTCCTTTAGGACAAAGCCACGTGGCGGGGCCGAGGCAGAGGCGGTTAGGGGCGATCACTCAGGTGAGTGGTTAGGGGTGATCAGGCAGGCAGGCAAGCAGTTAGGGGCGATCAGGCAAGCATGCAGGGTGGTTAGGGGTGATCAGGCAGACAGAGTGGTTAGGGGAGATCATGCAGGTGAGTGGTTAAGGGTGATCAGGCAGGCAGGCAAGAGGCTGGGGCGATCAGGCAGGCAGGCAAGCAGTTAGGGGCGATCGGGCAGGCATGCAGGGTGGTTAGGGGTGATCAGGCAGGCAGAGTGGTTAGGGGAGATCAGGCAGGCATGCAGAGTGATTAGGGATGATTAGGCAGGCAGTCAGAGTGGTTAGGGGTGATCAGGCAGGCAGGCAGAGTGGTTAGGGGCGATCAGGCAGGCATGCAGAGTGGTTTGGGATGATCAGGCAGGCAGGCAGAGTGGTTAGGGGTGATCAGGCAGGCAGGCAGAGTGGTTAGGGTTGATCAGGCAGGCGGGTGAGCAATTAGGGGCATCAGGCTGGTAGACGAGTAGTTAGGGATGGTCAGGCAGGCAGAGTGGTTAGGGGTGATCACGCAGGCATGCAGAGTGGTTAGTGATGATCAGGCAGGCAGGCAGAGTGGTTAGGGTTGATCAGGCAGGCGGGTGAGCAATTAGGGGCATCAGGCTGGTAGACGAGTAGTTAGGGATGGTCAGGCAGGCAGAGTGGTTAGGGATGATCAGGCAGGCAGGTGAGCAATTAGGGGCATCAGGCAGGTAGATGAGTAGTTAGGGATGGTCAAGCAGGCAGGCAGAGTGGTTAGGGACGATGAGGCAGGCAGGCGATCAGTTAGGGGCATTAGGCAGGCAGGCGAGTGGTTAGGAGCAGTGGTCCTGGATTGCGAGAGGGATGTCCGAGATTATGAAAGGGTGCAGGCTAGGCTAAGGGACCCCCCAACCCATGCACAATTTTTGTGCACTGGGCCTCTAGTCTATATATATAAAAGGCTAAGTGACCAACCGCACGTCCATCCTACCATCCAACCAACCGGCCAGTACATATGATGCACACTGGCAATTTAAAAATAAACATTGACTCACGCATATACGATACATATAAAGTTCTAGCTGGGACCAATTGCACGCATGTGTTTCAATCTGTCATTGTCTATAGTGAATTTGGTTGTTTTTGTTGACATTTCTATTATGGAGAAAGGATGAATAGCGATATTAAAATATTTCTTCTAATAAATTTCCTTTCAGTGTACATGAGTCAATGCACCAGGCCACAAGTTTAGTTATAATTTTGATGTGTTCATGGGAGGAGGCCGGCACAGAGTTTAATTACTGTACTATTTGACCAGAAGAGCTCCACACCCATTTGTTTTTGACAGTCTGAAAAGGTGCTAATCCTTTCCTAGGTAAAGAAGAGGATCTATGTGTTTTAGAATTATTTAAACTGCTCAAATTTCCTATGATTTTAATCTATGACCTGTAATTTCAGAACTAAAATATTAATATGCTGAAGAACGAAAATTCCTTCAGTATATTAAGTAGGTCATGTTTTACCCACTATAGAGTATGTTTTATGGTCAATATTTTAACAACATCATAATACCTTTGTCAAGGAATTTAACTGTAGTACCTAGGTTCCAAGACAGGAAGAAAATTAATTTCCCCCGGTATGACATTCAATCCAGATAAATTTGTATGGGAGAGAAGAGAAAATAGTTCCAGGAAATTTAGAAGTTAGAGGCATTAGAGACTCATTTAGCTTTTTGACATACTTTATTTTATTTTTTAATTTTTAATTTTATTATTTTATTTATTGATTAAGGTATTACATATGTATCCTTATCCCCCAATTGTCCCTCCCAGCCCCCCCACTCGTGTCCTCACCCCCCTGGTGTCTGTGTCCATTGCTTAGGCTTATATGCATGCATACAAGTCCTTTGGTTGATCTCTCTCCCTTACCCCCACTCTCCCCTACCTTCCATCTGAGTTTTGACGAACTGATTGATGCTTTTCCATCTTTGGATCTGTTTTTGTTCATCAGTTTATGTTGTTCATTATATTCCATAAATGAGTGAGATCATGTGATATTTCTCTTTCTCTGACTTGCTTATTTCACTTAGCATAATGCTCTCCAATTCCATCCATGCTGTTGCAAAGGGTAAGAATTCCTTTTTTTTTAACACAGCATAGTATTCCATTGTGTAGATGTACCACCATTTTTTAATCTACTCATCTGCTGATGGGCACTTAGGCTGTTTCCAAATCTTAGCTATTATAAATTGTGCTATTATGAACATAGGGGTGCATATATCCTTTCTGATTGGTGTTTCTAATTTCTTGGGATATATTCCTAGAAGGGGGATCACTGGGTCCAATGGGAGTTCCATTTTTAGTTTTTTGAGGAAGCTCCATACTGTTCTCCACAGTGGCTGCACCAGTCTGCATTCCCACCAGCAGTGCACGAGGGTTCCTTTTTCTCCGCATCCTCGCCAGCACTTTGTTGATTTGTTGATGATAGCCATTCTGACAGGTGTGAGATGGTACCGCATTGTTGTTTTGATTTGCATCTCTCGCTTAATTAGTGACTTTGAGCATGTTTTCATGTCTCTTGGCCTTCCTTATGACCTCTTCAGAAAACTATCCATTTAGGTCCGTTGCCCATTGTTTGATTGGGTTGTTTATCTTCCTTTTGTTAGTTGTATGAGTTCCCTGTAAATGTTGGAGATGAAAACCTTATCGGTGATAACATTGGCAAATATGTTCTCCCATGCAGTGGGCTTTCTTGTTGTTTTGTTGACGGTTTCTTTTGCTGTGTGGAAGGTTTTTATTTTGATGCCGTCTCATTTGTTTATTTTCTCTTTAGTTTCCATTGCCCTAGGAGCAGTATTGGTGAAGATATTGGTTCGGGATATGTTTGAGATTTTGCTGCATGTGGATTCCTCTAAGATTTTTATGGTTTCCCATTGTATGTTTAAGTCCTTTATCCATTTTGGATTTATTTTTTTGTATGGTGTAAGTTGGTGGTCTAGTTTCATTTTTTTGCATGTATCAGTCCAATTTTCGCAACACGATTTATTGAAGAGACTATCTTGACTCCATTGAATGTTCTTGACTCCTTTGTCAAATATTAATTGAGCATAGTGGTTTGGGTCAATTCCTGGGTTCTCTATTCTATTCCATTGATCTATGTTGACATACTTTTTTAAAACACTTTATCTTCTCTTCAATATGAGATTATCAATATATTACAAATAAAGGAAAAGAATGAAATAGGAAGGCTAATATATTTGTTTTTAAAAGAGAATCAAAGAAACATTAAAAATACTTGAAGCAAATTAATTATAAATAAGAATTATTATATCATAAATGTTTTCTAATTATTATATTTTAAATTTGTGATTTGTGTGAGAGCTTCATTTTTTTAAAATATATTTTATTGATTTCTCACAGAGAGGAAGGGAGAGGGACAGAGAGCCAGAAACATCGATCATCGATGAGAGAGAAACATTGATCAGCTGCCTCCCACACACTCCCCACCGGGGATGTGGCCACAACCAAGGCACATGCCCCCGACCGGAATCGAACCTGGGACCCCCCAGTCCGCAGGCCGACGCTCCATCCACCGAGCCAAACCAGCCAGGGCTTCATTTTTTAATATATATAAATTTTTACATGCAATCATTAGTTTCCTTTCTTTCATTTAGGTGACAATATTTTAACAGAAAATGGCATCACCTTTAAAGAAGTAATTATATTAATGGATGTACTATTTTAATTATTCATTGTAATCATTCATTGTAATTATCCCCCAACATGGTTCAGTGTCCAAGTTTACGTAGTTTTATTATCTCATTATACAAACATATATTAAGGACCAACAACATGCCATGCACTGTATTAGACAATACAGCTACAGCCACAAATATGGTCATCTGTGTCATAAAGAGTTTTTCAAAGTAATGGAAAAAATCTTCTGATTGGTCATATTTACCCCATAATATTATCTGATTATATATGCACCCTCCAATGATGGTTCTTTAGGAATAACAATGTGATAAATATTCAGAAACCTGTAAAAAATTACTGCTTTTCTTAACTGCCATATCATAAATTAGGTGCTGTTTAATTAAATATAATGAACTTATGCAGGAAAGCTATAATATATAGTATAAATATGAAGGAGACCCAGAATATGACTCCCCAAACTGAATAACACATAATAAATTAGACTTCTTGTGACTGGATGCTCCCCAGTGGCAGCTGTGCTATTAGGGATCTGACTTGAATGTGATAGTAGGTACAAACTGAGGGCAATAAAAGATGTCACTACATTAGCAAGGAGCCACGGAGTCATGTGCCTGGTTTCCTAAAACAGTATTGAAACATTTTTGTTTGTTTTATTACTTTTGTTGGAGAATTTCAAATACTATCCAAAAGTTTGATTAAATTTATTGAGAGATCAATTTAGATAGTGAACTATTTGGTAAAAATTTTTTTTTTTTTTTACAAATAACGGTATGTATAAATATACTTTTCTTTTGCAATCATGGAGGCTCTATTTTTGAATAGCTTGAGAATTGGTTTTAAAAATGAAATATTAAACTGCAAATTTAACTGTCTATTTGTGAATGGAAAAGTGAAATAAAGAAGTATAATATCAAGAAGAATTATGATTAACTTGTTGATATTCAAAATGGCTCTTAAAATTTCTAATGGTGCATGTAGTATATTTTTAAACTATATGTAATATATTAGAGAAAGCTATGTCATCTTAAATTTCCCTTATAAAAATTTCTCCCATTATAAAAGTCAGTATTTAAAGGTGTAGTTGTAATATCTTTTTTTTTTATTTTAGAGAACTAAAGCCTTAGAATAAGCATGTACATATGTATATGTGCAAAACAAAAAAATATAAAACTATGAACAGAAAGAATAAAAAGTACCTGTATGTTTATCATGAATAAAATAGGCACTTTCTATATTAAAATTAAAACAGAGGAAACCATGATAGTTTACCTCTTAGAAGTTATCTTAAGTGTTTCACTTCATGGGTAAGAATCACACTGAATTCTCACCATTTAGCAAAAAGGTTGTAGGTTGATTCTTGGTTGCTTAGAAAATTGTTAATTACACAAGGTTATGGAACTAATTGTATGAAACAATTAGCTTTGCATAAAAAAATCAACACCAACAACAGCAAAGCCGTTCTACCAACACAATTTGCACCATTAAATTCGGTCAGCCATCACAGGATAGGTTGCCAATGGTCCCAATGGGATGGGTGCAACATGTTTTCTCTCCTGGATAAACAATTAAATACACATTTCCAGCTGTTGGCAGTTCAGCAGTGGCATCTTAATTTAGGAAGACATTTTTGAAAGAGAGGTAGCTAGGGGGGAATTATCTGTGATGAACCAGCAGGCTCAGAAGCCAAATTGAACATAACTCAAAGGTACGACGGTATAGCTGAACACCCCAGAACTGTCCAAAATCTCATGCCCGGTGAAAGTTGGTTGAGTCTCAGCAGCCTTTTGGAATTCAGAAAGCATTGGATCAGTTCAGTCCTGAAGCTTATAGCAAGCAAAGTAAACATACCAAGCAATGTAACTGTATTTATTTGTAATAGTTATACCAGTAGCCTTAGCAACAGGGTATTTCACTGATTTCCTAATTGCCTCCTATGATATTCTTATTTGTCCACCCAGATCTATTCTCTGCCCTTGCTTTTTACCTGAAAGGCAGACCCCTTAAGCACTGCATTGTTCAAGCTCCTTTCCCAACTCTCTTCTTATTGTGTATGGCAAATGTGTGACACAGGAGATGAGAGGGCAGAAATAGAGCCAGGTTTTAGTATTTCTGTTCTTCCCTTTGTGGCATATTATGCCACAGAATATGCATAAGTAACATTGCTCCCTTTCTGGATATCTATTGCAAAAATGTCTCTTATGGTGCTTAGTGTAAAAGCTTAACAGTAGAGTATAGCTCTTCCTTATTGAACATCCACTCTTAGACTACACTACCCAGAGGCTCTGGTGCTATTTCAGTGTTGGTCTCCTCCTCATCTCTCCCCACCATTGCTGCTCATGTGAGGCTCAGGCCCATTTCTCTCCGCCAGTTTAAATACCACAGTGGTGCTTTCCATGTTTAAATAGTGATTTATATTGTTGCAGGCAGACGTCAGACTGCAACCAAAATTATCCACCCGAAGTCTCCACTCATGCAATCCCTTAGTTTTGCTTTTGGAGCCTGGGGAAGTATAAAGATATAGTTCCTTATAAGAAATCAAGAGTTGTCATTGGCAGATAGGGAATACATACAGAATGTTATGGTAATACAAAATATTAATCATAAATTCAATTATGAAGCCACTCAAAGTCCACCTCAAACTAGTATTTAGATTCTCCCTTATTTTTCCAGTATCCCCTCCTCTTTTCTCTTATCCCCACATAAGCCCTCTATCTGGTATCTGTTCTTACCCTCAGTATTTCTCCCATAGTCCTAGATATAACTTGGTTCTATAATCAGTTCCTTCACTTTCCATTTTCTTTCCAAGGTCCATCCATAAAATGAATTATCAACTTCCTAATTTGAATGATGAATACATTATCTTATAATCTTCAGAGAAAAAGACACAAAACAAAACAAAATATCTGCTAATTTCAGCTGTCTCTCATGTCATGACACTGTTGATTTATTATTCTAACAAAGTTTCTGTTTATTTACTAAGTTTAACAACAACAACAGAAAGAAGTGAAGTAGACATAAAATGACATCCTGCCATATCTGCAAACATGAAATCAGATGAAATGCTTTAAAAATGTGGTGTTAATAATTACAATGCTTTATAACCCAAATTTTCATCATGGACATTTTCAGATCATTTTCCCCTAATGTTTTCCATGTGTCAATTTAGAGGGCTAGTTATGAAATAACAGATGGTAAAATTAGATGAGTCACTTAAGAGTTGATATGAGGAGAATAAGTACACTTACGTGAACTATTATAAATAATCAACAAACAAAAGGACTTACAAACAATACACTCTTAGTCAGTGGTATTGCCAAACACATATTTACTCTGCCTTCTATACAAAGTAAGTAACATAATCAAGAATGATATCATCTAGGATAAATTAAAACATTACAAATAAGGCTATGAAATGTTTATATTATGTAATTCATGAAATAATTGTTGTCAAATAGTGAGGTGTCTTGAGGAGCAGTTTATAGTCCAGTACTGGGAGTCATAAGAAGGACTAGCACATAGAGTGAGTGGAAAGAAGGTATTGAAACAGTAGCAAATAAAAATAAACAGTCAAATGCATGGTTGTGTTTGAAAAGCTGTTTATGTTTATTTTAATGCCTCATCTCTAAAGGAATGTAAATAGATATGAACAATAATTTCCTAAAAAAGCAACATGAAAGTAGATCTGATATATTTTATGACATTTGCTTACAACAAACACATTTATTTTGAAGAATTTTTTAAAGATAAGATAACCCTGTGTATCATGAAGACACTATTATGTGGTTTGAAAATCCACCAAATAACTGCTAGAAAATGCATTCTAGTTTCTCTCAAGTAGCAGAGTTTTATTCTTTTTTAAAATCTATTTTACAAAGTATATTGTTTAGAGCTTAAAAGGTTATGCAAATCCAGTTTGAAAATTACACGTGATGACTCAAGGAAAAGCATGTGACTTTCTATTTTAATTTGAGATTTCTAAAGAAATGTGGCAAAATAAATCCCAAAACCATTTCTTTTTTTACTTTAATAAGGTAGTTGGAAGATATTCAGGTAGCAAGATACAGGAGCATATACAGTACAGGTTTCCTAGTCACACTAAAAAAAATATGCTATGACAACAGAAAATATATGGAATTATAAATTGTATTAAATGCTGTTAGCCCATGTAATATTTTAGTCAGCCAAATTCCTTCATTTGAATCCCATTATTACCTTCAAGGTTATGCTCATATGCAACAGTAGTCTACAAATATACATTTTCCAAAATACTATGGAGAAGGAAAAAAAACAAAAAAGTGAATTCCTTTTAAGTTAAAAGGTACTGGACATTTGAAAGCAGCTTTTTTCAAAATCCAGTAAAACAGAGATAAAAATCAGGGAGTGTTAGGGCATCGACAAGACCACAAAATGAGGCTCTATATGTGACCAAAATATAAGGCAGTCTCTTAGGCAGGCATAGAAGGGGTCAACTATATTATTGTCATTTACAAAATGGGAGTCAGAAAAGCCATTTTACAGGACACCAAAAAACAAACACTAAGGCTATGGCCAAAATAAAATGCATATTCAGGTATGAGTCAGTAGCAGATTTTGCTTCACACCGATAACTGATGAATTTAGGTGCACATTTATGACTGGCCCTATTTGGGAGCATCTGGGGCATTGCTTGGCTTTGTCCAGTGATCAGCAGGGGTAGTGACCACAAGTACAGCATCATTTTCAGGCTAGGACCTAAATCTTTCTCTAAGTACAGAGGAAAAATAGCCACTCTCTTCCAAAACATAAAAATTTAAAAACCTTATGGTTTCACTGAAAACAATAAATTAAATTAATCTTATGTATGTCAGTGGATTATTACGTTGGACAATAGAGCTTCTTGATCTGGATCCCTCAAATTTTCTACGATGCATTTCGCATTCCTTGGGGTACATGTGTTGGCAATGAGCTTCCAGAGCTTGACTCAGAGTTTTATGGTTGTATCCATTTTCAAGGTATAGAAAAAATATTCAGGATTTATGTAAAAATACTTTATGGAATCTAAACATATAAAAAGCCTATTAACATTATCGAAAAGTTATGTTTGGAGAAAAGTGAAAACATGTGGATGTGATGCACTAGCTTTTTCATTGTGTACAGTTTGTACATAACAAACTACGTAGAATTGAAACAGTTCTGTCTTTCCCTACTATCTAGACTGGATTCATTTTCCCTACTCTCTAGACTGGATTCAGTTATGTACATATGTACTAGTATATTAACATTTAACTTACCTTGGTATCATACCATTTATGGGAAAGCTTTTTTTTTTGGGGGGGGGGGGAAGCTTAATTTTTTGTAAGAACTTTGTGATTTGAAGTTATGGCAGCTCACCAATTGAAAGAAAACTGTTTACATACAATAGTATAAGATCAAATTGATATATATATATATATATATATATATATATATATATATATATATAATCAATTGATCACCTATGGGATGCTAGTCAATACAACTGGCCTGAAAGCATGCTTTAAATATGAATACAATCACGAAAAAATGGCTTTATTGTGTTATTTCACTCTATTTTCACCCCAAAGTAAATATGATTTAAAAAAGGGTGAATTTGAAGTGGAAAACCTCTGTATGTGTGTATGTGTGGTGTATGTATGTGTATATATATGTATATATATATGTATATATATAAACAAGCATATATATTACCAGATTTATATTTTACTGAAATATTTTACTCTGATATATCAAGTGAATATAATTCAGAATTTGGGAAATATTGAATTAATGCAACCAAAATGTACTTGAAGTAGAACTCACTCATTCTTCTCATGAGCAAGTTGCTACCTGCAAGCAAGTTATTGACTTTCAATGTTGTATCAAACAATAATTTAAGGCCATGGGAGTAATGCTTCTCATACTAAATATATTCTCACATTCTGCAAGAATTGATTCAGCTTTCAAAAGTATCTGACACCTTGAAAATGGTTTGCTTAGTGTAAAAATCAGGTTCGGAAGTATATCTCAATGCTTATGGCATTCTATTTAAGATTCCTACATTCTTGATATTCGTATTAACACTGTTCAAAAAGCAGAGCTTTGAGGAGAAACTTTCCCTTTTTCTATTGACACTCAGATATAGAAATTACTTCACTTGCACATTTTCTTTTAAGGAAACATATTTACATGACTGCAAGGCTCAAACAGAAGATTTTAATTCAATTATAATTGTTTTTAGAATCATTTAACAGAAATCATTTTGTCATATTAGTTGGTAGTGTGTCCAGTAATCTGGATTCAGTGACTTGTGTCCAAGGAATAAAGTGTAGATAGGGAAAAGTAGGAATTTTACAGTGAAAAAACCTGGCAAACACTAAGCTAAGCCCTACCAGTAGCAAGTTATGTTAATTTTTAATATATTTTAAAGATATTTTATATATCCTAACAAAATTTGTTTTGAAGGCACTTAATAGTGACATTCTTTCTCAAAAATTTATAATACAATTCTAATCAGGAGAAAACATCAAACCCGAATTGAAGTATGTTGTACAAACTATTTGACCAGTACTTTTCAGAAGTGCAAAGGTTTGAAAAACAAGAAAACCTGGGGGGGGGGGGGGGGGGGGCGGGGCGGGGGCAGGGGGAATCACAGACAGGAAAACATTAAGGAGAATCATGCCTAAATGTAACATGCCATTCTGGATTGGATCCTGCAGCATAAAAAGAATACTAGTGGAGACATTTTTAAAATATGGATAAAAAGTGTGGTTAATCAATAGTATTGTGCCAATGTTATTTCCTTAGTTTTGATAAATGTAAAATGGTTATGTAATATGATAGCTTTGGGGAAAGCTAGGTAAAAGACATACAGGAACCCTCTGGATTATCTTTGTATTCTTCTGTTAAGTTTAAATTATTTAAAAACTAGAGGCCCGATGCACAAAATATGTGCAAGGGGCTCGGCCCGCGCAGCTGCAGTGGCTTGCCTTGGCCCTCAGAGTCATGGCGGCTTGCCTCAGCCCTCCCAGCCCTGGATTCCTCTGGAAGGTCATCTGGCTGTCCAATCTAACTAGCATATTATGCTTTTATTATTATAGATAAGTTGTCTTTTCAAATATCGAAATAATTTAAAATTTATTTTTATATTTTAATTATGTCAGATGGATGAATAAATATTTATGTTTGTGTGCATAGACTCTTTCAACTTAATTTCAAAAATCCAGAATAAATAATGACTTTCTTAGAGGCAGAAGTTCATATAATTAATCCACATTGACTTTCTGATTTGTAGCTCCAAACATGCTATTGTTCTAAAAGCATTATCTTTAGTCATTAAATAAGCAATATGTCAATGTAATGTAATTATTCCTTATTTTACTGGGGTAGTATTAGTTTGCCTCAGGGAAAAATGCATAAAGAGACTGAGTATTTAAACCTAGTTAATCAGTATTGCAATATGGTTAATATGTGTGTGTGTGTGTGTGTGTGTATATAACTATACATCACATTCATCTGCTAATGGACATGTAGGTAGTTTCTATTTCTTGGCTATTGTAAATAATGTTGCAATAATCCTGGGAGTAAATCTATCTTTGTAAATTAGTCTTTTCATATTC
Source organism: Myotis myotis (assembly GCF_014108235.1). NCBI lineage: Eukaryota > Metazoa > Chordata > Mammalia > Chiroptera > Vespertilionidae > Myotis > Myotis myotis. The sequence continues at coordinate 68,168,748 of NW_023416379.1, read as the reverse complement.
ATCAAATAAATACTCAGAAGTGGAATAGTTGGATGGGATAGCAGTTGTATTTTTAATATTTTAAGGTATCTCTGTGCTGGTTTTTTATAGTGGCTTTACTGATTCACGTTCCCACCAGCAGTGCATGCGGGTTTCCTCTTCTCTGCATCCTCTCCAGCACTTGTGGTTTCTTGTCTTATTGATGATAGCCATTCTAACAAATGTGGGGTGATTTGAATTTTCCTAATGATTAGTGATGTTAAACATCTTTTCATGTGCCTGTTACATACCTGTATGTCTTCTTTGGAAAAATGCGTTTGTAAATCCTCTGCCCATTTTTTTAACTGGGTTGTTTGTTTTTAGTTGTTAGTGAGATGTATGCATTCTTTATATATTTTGGATATTAAACCCTTATCAGAATAATGATGTACAAATATCTTTTCTCATTTGATAGCTTGCCTTTACATTGTCTAAATAGTTTCCTTTCTGGTGCAGTAGCTTTTTAGTTCAATGCAGTCCTATTTGTTTATATTTGATCTGTTTTTCCTTGTCCCTAGCGTGGAATCCACAAAAACATCATTAGGACTGATGTCAAGGACCTTACCAATTATGCTTTCTGCTGTATATTGTTTGGTTTCAGGTCTTATATTCAAGTCTTTAATTTATTTCAAGTTAATTTTTGTGTATGGATTAAGATAGTGGTCCACTTTCATTCTTTTGCATGTAGCTGTCCAGTTCGCTCAGCACCATTTTTTAAAGAGACTTTCCTTTCTCCATTGTATGTTCTTGCCTCCTTTGATATAAATTAGTTGTTCATATATGTGTGTGTTTATTTCTGGGCTCTTGGTTCTGTTCCATTGATCAGTGTGTCTGTTTTTCTCCCAGTGCCATACTGTTACTACAGTTTTGTAGTACAGTTTGAAATCAGGGAGTGTGATACCTGCGGATTTTTTCCCCTTCAGGATTGCTTTGGCTATTAGGTTTTTTTGTGGTTCCATATAAATTTCAGTATGTTTTGTACTGTTTCTTTAAAACATTCCATTGGGATTTTGTTACATGTTGCATTTAATCTGTAGATTGCTTTAGGTTATATGAATGTTTTTATAATGTTATTTCTTCCAATGCATGAGCACAAAATATATTTTCACTTATTTGTATCTTATTCAATTTCTTTCAACAGTCTTATAGTTTTCAGTGTACATGGCTTTCATCTTCTTGGTTAAATTTATTCCTAGGTATTTTTGTTGTTGTGATTGTAAGTGGGATTGTTTTAAGTTCTCTTTCTGATTGTTCACTGTTAGTATGTAAAAATGCAATTGATTTTTATATAATGATTTTGTGTGTTGCAACTTTATTGTATTTTTTTATTATTTTATTAGCTTTTGGTGGAGTCTTTAGGGTTCTATGTCATCTACAAATAGTGACAGTTTTACTTCTTTCTTTCCAATTTGGATGACTTTTTGTTGTTGTTTTTTTGCCTGATTGCTCTAGCTATGATTTCCAAAGCTATCTATAATAATAGAAGTGTAATATGCTAATTAGACCAGACATCCTTCCAGACGACCTTCCAGACGAAGCCGAGGCTGCGAGAATAGCCTAGGTCCTGGGTGCCAGAGGGAAGCCAGTGCTGCAGCTGGGGGAAGGAAGGTCTACTCTTGCACGAATTTCATGCATCGGGCCTCTAGTTTTGAATAATTGTAGTGAAAGTGGGCATCCTTGTCTAGTTGCTGATCTTGGAAAAGATTTCAGTGTTTTACCATTGAGTGTGATACTAGCTTTGTATTTATCATATATGGCCTTTATTATGTTGAGGTACTTTTCTTCTATACCCATTTTTATTGGGAGTTTTTTAAAAAAATCATAAATGGGTGTTGAATCTGGTCCAATGCTTTTTTTTCTGCATATATTGGAATAACCATATAATTTTTATCTTTCAATTTGTTAATGTGGTATATCATGTTTATTAATTCTTAATGTTAATCATCCTTTCATCTCTGGAATAGATCCTGCTTGCTCATGGTTTATAATCTTTTAAATATATTATTGTATTTGATTTTCTAGTATTCTGTTAAGAATATTTACATCTATGTTTATCTGATATATTGACCTATAATTTTTTTTATTGTGTCTTTTTGTCTGGATTTGGCATCAGGGTAATGTTGGCCTTGTAAAATACATTGGGAACCATTCCTCCTCTTCAATATTTTGGAAGAGTTTGAGAAAAATAGGTAATCAATCTTCATTGAATAATTGATAGGATTCACCAGAGAATATATCTGGTCCTGGAGTTTTGTTTTTTATGTAGTTTTTAATTACTGTTTAAATGTCCCTACTAGTGAATGGTCTATGCAGATTTTTCTAATACTTTATAATTCAGTCTTGGAAGGTTGTGTGATTCTAAGAATTTATCCATTTCCTCTAGATTTTCATATTTGTTGGCATATAGCTGCTTATAGTAGCCTCATGATGATTTGTATTTTTTGTAGAATCTTGTAACTTCTTTTTCATGTTTAAGTTTAATTATTTGAGCTTCCTCTCTCCTTTTTTTTAGTGAGACCACCTATAGTTTTGTCAATTTTATATTTAAAAAAACTAATTCTTAGTTTTATTGATCTTTTGTTCTTTTTGTCGCTATTTCATTTATATCTGCTCAGATTTTTTATTATTACCTTTCTTCTACTGACTTTAGGCTGCATTCATTCTTCATTTTTCAGTTCCTTTAGATGTAAAGTTAGGTTGTTTATTTGGAAATTTTCTTGTTTCTTGAGGTAGATCTGTATTGCTCTAATCCTCTCTCTTAATAGTTGCATTGCAAAAATTTTTGAATGTATGTCATAATGTCATTTTCATTTGTCTCTATTTTATCTCTATTTTTGACCCAATAGTTGTGCAATATCATGTTGTTTAATATCTCGATGTTTGTGATTTTCCCAGTTTTCTTATTATAGTTCATTTCTAATTTCATACCATTGTTGTTGGAAAATATGCTTGGTGTAGTTTCAATCTTCTTAAAATTTACACTTGTCCCAACATATGGTCAATCCTGGAAATGCTTTATGTACATTTAAGAAGAATGTGTATTCTGCAGCTTTTGAATGGAAAATTGTGACCATATCTATTAAGTTTATCTAGTCTAAAATGTCATTTCAAGCCATTATTTTCTTTTTTTTTTTTTTTCATGGCTTCCATTTATTTTTTATTTATTTATTTTTTTTATTGCTTAAAGTATTACAAAGGGTATTACATATGTGTCCATTTTATCCCCCCGCCCTAGACAGTCCCCTAGCCTCCCCTATCCCCCAATGTCTTATGTCCACTGGTTATGCTTCTATGCATGCATACAAGTCCTTTAGTTGATCTCTTACCCCCCTACCTCCTGCCCCGCAACCCTCCCCGGCCTTCCTGCTGCAGTTTGACAATCTGTTTGAGGCAGCTCTGCCTCTGTATCTATTATTGTTCAAAAGTTTATAATGGTCTCTATTATCCATGAATGAGTGAGATCATGTGGTATTTTTCCTTCATTGACTAAGCCATTATTTTCTTGTTGACTTTCTGTCTGTATTATCTATCCACTGATTAAGTGGGGTGTTAAAGTTTTCTATTATTGTGTTGCTGTGAATTTTCCCCTTTAGGACTGTTAATTGTTCCTTTATATAGTTTTGTGCTCCTATGTTGGTTGGGTATATTTATATTGATAAATGTTATGTCTTTTTTTTTAATTGACCCCTTTTAGCCTGCCTCTGTCCTCTGTCCCAGGCCTCACCACACTATTGTCAGTGTCCATGGGTTATGCATATATGCATTCAAGTTCTTTGGTTGACCTCTTCCAACCCACCCCTTTATCCCCACTTCCCTCTGAGATTCAACAGTCTGTTCCATGCTTCTATGACTCTGGATCTATTTTGTTCGTCAGTTTATTTTGTTCATTAGATTCCACATATGAGTGAGATCATGTGATACTTGTCTTTCTCTGCCTTATTTCACTTTTGTTTTTTTAATTGATTATCCCCTTTATCATTATATAATGTCCATACTTGTTTCTTGTTACCATTTTTGGATTAAAGTCTGCTTTGTGAGAGAACCAAGATGGCGGCATAGGTTAACGCCGGAGTTTGCTGCTCTGAACAACTACTTCAAAAGTGAAACCAAAAAACGGAAGGGACATCACCCAGAACCACAGGAACGCTGGCTGAGTGGAAGTCCTACAACTAGGAGGAAAGAGAAACGCACAGGGACACTCAGAGGAGGCGCAGTGCTGAAGTCAAATTCTGAGGTGCGGAGTGCGCGAGCGGGCTGGCGGCGGTTGGCGTTTTCAATCGGGAGGGAGTCGCAGACTCTGAGCTCCAGATCCGGGCGAGTCTTTAGGGACCCAGACTCAAACGGGAGAAGCGGGACTGTCTGGCTTCGGTCAGAGCGAGTGCAGCTTTCTCTCTGAGCTTTGCAGCGGGTGCTGGGACTCAGAGAGGCAGAGCCCCTGGGGACAGGACTGAGAGCCGCCATAACTGCTCTCTCTGGCCCACCCTGTTGATCCTGTGCGACCCGCCCCGCCCAAGCCCTGCACACAGGCATTTGCCGGATAGCCTCAGGCAAACGCCAGATTAGCACCTCCCTAGAGGACAGAAGTTCTCTCACTGCTGACACAGCTGATTCTCATAGCCACTTGGCCTGGAGGTCAAACCCTCCCTGGAATTAGCTACAACAATCAAGATTTAACTATAAGACTGCGAACAAAGACCACTAGGGGGTGCACCAAGGAAGCATAACAAAATGCGGAGACAAAGAAACAGGACAAAATTGTCAATGGAAGATATAGAGTTCAGAACCACACTTTTAAGGTCTCTCAAGAACTGTCCAGAAGCCGCCGATAAATGTAGTGAGATCCTCAAGAAAACTAATAAGACCCTCGATCTTATATTGGGGAACCAACTAGAAATTAAGCATACACAGACTGAAATAACGAATATTATACAGACTCCCGACAGCAGACCAGAGGAGCGCAAGAATCAAGTCAATGATTTGAAATGCGAGGAAGCAAAAAACACCCAACCGGAAAAGCAAAATGAAAAAAGAATCCAAAAATGTGAGCATAGTGTAAGGAGCCTCTGGGACAGCTTCAAGCGTACCAACATCAGAATTATAGGGGTGCCAGAAGATGAGAGAGAGCAAGATATTGAAAACCTATTTGAAGAAATAATGACAGAAAACTTCCCCCACCTGGTGAAAGAAATGGACTTACAGGTCCAAGAAGTGCGGAGAACCCCAAACAAAAGGAATCCAAAGAGGACCACACCAAGACACATCATCATTAAAATGCCAAGAGCAAAAGATAAAGAGAGAATCTTAAAAACAGCAAGAGAAAGAAACTCAGTTACCTACAAGGGAATACCCATACGACTGTCAGCTGATTTCTCAACAGAAACTTTGCAGGCCAGAAGGGAGTGGCAAGAAATATTCAAAGTGATGAATACCAAGAACCTACAACCAAGATTACTTTATCCAGCAAAGCTATCATTCAGAATTGAAGGTCAGATAAAGAGCTTCACAGATAAGGAAAAGCTAAAGGAGTTCATCACCACCAAACCAGGATTATATGAAATGCTGAAAGGTATCCTTTAAGAAGAGGAAGAGGAAGAAAAAGGTAAAGATACAAATTATGAACAACAAATATGCATCTATCAACAAGTGAATCTAAGAATCAAGTGAATAAATAATCTGATGAACAGAATGAACTGTTGATTACAATAGAATCAGGGACATAGAAAGGGAATGGACTATTCCTGGGGGGGAAAGGAGTGTGGGAGATGCGGGAAGAGACTGGACAAAAATTGTGCACGTATGGATGAGGACAGTGGGTGGGGAGTGAGGGCGGATGGTGGGGCGGGAACTGGGAGGAGGGGAGTTATGGGAGGAAAAAAAAGAGGAACAAATGTAATAATCTGAACAATAAAGATTTAATTAAAAAAAAATAAATAAAATAAATCTATCCAAGGGAACTGAAAAAAAAAAAAAAAAAAAAGTCTGCTTTGTCTGTTATAACTATGGCCACACCCACTTTCTTTTGGTTACCATTTGCATGGAGTATCATCTTCCATCCTTTTACCTTCACTTTAGTATGAAATGGCTTTGCAGTTTTCTATTTCTTTCTATTTATCTATGTATTAAATACTTTTGCTTTTTTTGTTTCTTGTAGAAACAGATTATTTTCTGAATGGAAAAAAATGGTATATATTTCTGTATTTTTATACTTCACCTGTTAATATTATGTATTGACTGTGCATTTTATACTAGAGTGTTTATTTTTAATACTGCAGATTTCTTCTTTTTTCCCCCCAATCTTCCTTTGACTTCATTGTTAATGTGTATCCATATAGAAGATACCTGCAAAATTGAATGCATTCAGCAAGCTTTTACATGGACATTTCTCTTCCAATTAAATTTCAAAGGGGAAATCTAAAAAGAATGAAAATATTCATGTAGAATATAGGTTGGCTTATCTTCTTCATCTTTAAATAATTGTCTTGTTATACATGAATCACGAAGGTTGCAAAGGAAGCTTCATTTAATGCATGTAACGTCTGTATAAGGATACAGACTTCCTCATTGCCCTTTGTTGATGGATAATATGCGTATGTTTTGAATTTTTTAATTCTGCACTTTTTCTGTAGGTAAGAAAATTTATATACAGGATGTTAGCCTGTAGTTGACATTTATTTTTTAATCTCTTTGTGTATGATATAGGGTGCTAATTTATAAACTCCTACTAGACATCAGAACTAAATTATTTGAATCTTTGAAATAGAGTGAAAATATCTCCAGAGGTCATTTAGGTTCTCCAAAGCAAAATCTTCAATTTCTTTCATAATATATTTTATATTGCTTTTATGGATTCCATTGTAACCCTATGAACTATAATTATTAAAGGTTTTCTATTTTTAATATCATAATATTGTAACTCAGTCAAGAAATATATTGTAAATAGAAAAAGTTATATAATAGAAATGTCTCATTCTCCAAGATAGAAGGAAAAACACAATAATAATCATAACAAAAATATATAGTACAGACTTCAAGGCAATTCTATTTGAAATTCTAATTGAGTGTGCTTCTGCATTGTACAGATATATTGCAGAAATATTTGTCTTTAAAAATACATAACTCCAAACAGTAAAAGCATATAATAGTAGAGCTAAAGAGGCTCATTTCAGACCGATCCCAGTGAGATTCTAGTTTAACAAGGGTAACCTGCATTGTAAAACAGTCTGTCAACACACATAATAAACAATAAATTTGTGATAGAAACAAGGTTATACTTGCAAAAGAATCTTTTTGAATAACCCTGCTCAACAAATTAAATATGCTTTACTATATTGATATAAATTAGCAAACTATCAATATAAATATACTTTTATTTTATTATGTAAGTATATTTATGCTTTAGTTATATACTTTTAGTAAATAGAGAAAATATTAATTTTCAAGAAATAATCAGACAGAAAATGATATAGGGCTTTGATATAAAATGGGTAAACAAGCACCATCACTTACTGATTATTGTTCCTATAATACCAGTAAAGAGAAAAAATACTAGAAAAATAACTTCATAGCTATTATAGAAAGTTTCACCTCTCCAAAAAGAAGCATTATTAGTCTTAAAATCATGAAAAATTTCAAAATCTATAAATTGTATGGGATCATAGTGAGGGTGAAATGAAATAGAGCTAAAGAATTCATAACCCTATTTATCAAAGAAGAAAAGCTTCAAAATATATTTCTTTAAAAAATTTATAAGCCTAAGGTTATAGGTATTAGTGGATAGAAGAAAGTCTAAGGCAGGTGGCCAGGTAATTAGAATATAATTTAAAGGTTTAGAGAAACTGGTATTTGCCTCCAGGATAAAACAACAAATAAAGCTGTTAAGCCATAGTTAAATGAATGTTACACCACATAGAGCTTGATGCAGTGTAAACTGATAAACCCAGGCATTTGCACACCTACTTCTCTTTTTATCTCCCCATCAAATTATTTGAATCGGGGGTCCCTGAAATTAGAAGTGTCACCACCAGAAGACACTTCAGCAGTGGCTTCAGGAAGTAAAATTAACACCCTCAGGCCAGGCACAATGGAAAACAAATCAGCATCCACCATTACCATACAGATAAGTTTACATTGGGAGGAGAAACCCTGAAATATAAGCCATTGATTCAAAGAAACTAAATTTACACTAGGATTTAAAAACAAACCATGCCACCAATAACAACACATTTTTTTTTGAAACCAGAGAGAGTTACATTCCCCTCCATATCTGCTTAGGAGGACATTGAGAGGTGTTGTATGGGGAGATGCTGTCTGCCATTGAAAAGAAATAGCCTTTTAAAATATATTCGCATTTGTGGTGGACATTGCTGGTATTGGCTGCTAATAGCTCACAGCTTATCCTAGCCCTTACCTACTTCCATCACCCCCCCCCCCCCCCCCCCCCGTTCTCCACAGAACATTTTTTTTTTCAATAAGTAACATGAACACATCTCTTTCACTTGAATTCTGCTTTTAGGAAACCCAACCTAAGGGAATATCTAAGTTTATGTGTATTTTTTATCCCCCTACAATTATATTCAGTCATGTTTTTAGAGATTACAGTTAGAGCAAATTAGGTTTACTTGGTATAAAATTATATATTTGAAGGCAACAAGACATAGTTTTATGACAAAGAATTCCAGTACTCAATCATAAATCCTAGGTGTTAGGATTTTAGACACAGAAAAGTAAAACCAGGGATTACCTATGGAAATAAATTAATTGCCTAATTTTATCCAGATACTCAAGTCTTTCTTATTAGTCTTGAAGTTCAAACATAAACAATGCCCATATTTTTTTTTTAATGAAAATGATAACTAAAATCTGTATGACTCTGCATGGAGTTCAAAATAGATAAGTCAGTGCCTGTTGTGACAATAGTACTTCCATTTGTTTTTATCCCAGCCCTGATAACATGCCCCATAGGAAACCAAATTTTCTATTAAAAATTTAGAATTATGCAAGCTTATGCTGAAATGAAATCTCTATTATGGGAAAGTAAAAGGAGATGAGATATTTCTCATTTGCATTACTAAAAAAAACAATACTGCGTTCCTTGTCTATGACCTGCTAGTTTTAGACCTCTTAGCTAAAATAGGACATGATTTTTGCTAGAATGTTCCTCTACATACATGGTATAAATATGCAACTCCCTGTTCTAAGTCTTTGAAAATTTTGTTTAAAAAGGTTTAAGTCCATTAGAAAAATGGAAAGTGCTTAAATTATTCAAATATATATTAAAACAGTTAAAAAGAGGTTGAGTGGAAACGTCTGATGTTCTTTGAATATATATATATATATATATATATATATATGTATGTATATATATATATTTAAGATATTTTTATTGATTTCAGAGAGAAAGAGAGAGGGAGGGAGAGATGGAAACATCAGCAATGCAAGAAATCATGGGCAGCTGCCTTCTGCATGCCCCACACTGGGGATCCAGTCTGCAACCTGGGCATGTGCCCTGACTGGGAATTGAACCCTGACCTCCTGGTTCATAGATTGACGTTCAATCACTGAGCCATGCCAGCTGGGCTCTTTGGATATATTTTAAGTTAAATCTTATAATGGGTGAGCAAAGGAGAACAACTCATAGGATTTTTTAATATAGAAAACTATTTACTGAGTAAAAATAGAAGGGAAAATATGCATTCTGTGTATAAAGGGGATGTTGTGGAAAGGCATACATAAAAGGCTGAATGAAGGACAATGGCACAGCAAATAGCCATGTATTAAAGATAAATGAGCAACAAAGATGCCGAAGCATTAAGTAGAAAATAATCAGCTATAGAATATTGGAGAGAGCCAATGAAGAAAAGAAAATGTCTTTAGATCATTGTAATAGCATTTTAAGTAATAATAGACTGGAAAAAGAGCTAAGTTCCTATTTTTTTAAAAATAAGTCTATATTGTTCAGATTATTACAGTTGTTCTTTTTTCTCCCTATAGCTCCTATTTTTAATTATTCCCAAGGTTTGTTACAATTTCCTATTTTAAAATGTAATCTGTAGTATCCTAGAACACTTTTTATTCTGCCTTATGAAATACAAATTTGGAGTAATTATGTAAAGTCAATCATTTTTAAACAGGAATAAGTTAAGCCTAGTATTCTAATGCTGTATAATCATAAATTACATATGCATATTTATATGTTAATATTGGTCCTTATTTCCCTGGCCAGTTTGGCTCAGTGGATAGAGTGTCAGCCTGTGGACTGAAGGGGTCTCAGGTTTGATTCTGGTCAGAGAGGCACATGCCCAGGTTGTGGGCTAAATCCCCAGTGGTCTCATGCAGGAGGCAGCTGATCAATGATTCCCTCTCATCATTGATATTCCTATCTCTCTCCCTCTCCCTTCCTCTCTGAAATCAAGAAAAATACATTATAAAAATAATAATAATAAAATATATTTAAAATATATTGACCGTTATTAATAATGTTAATAATACTTGAAAATGTGCTTCATTAATTTTATTAAATAACAGAAGTGCTGTAAATGCACTCATTAGTTTAGTAACCTTAGAAAACAGGTTTAAATTTTACTGTTAGTTACACTCTGTTTAAAATTCATTGGTTATTTTTGAAAAGCAGAATTTTGCTAGAGAAATTACTGAGGATTTTAAAAGTCCAAGAAATAAACAACCCTGAAAAAAGGGAAAAATTATGAAAAAATGGGCATTTAAAATGAGAATTAAAAAAAAATCAGATAAAACAGGTAAGTTGTTTGTTTGTTATTAACATTAGCAAATTGAAAGTTTGAACTAGAAAGTTAGGAGAAATAACACTCAATTAAAGTACAAAATACTATAAATACTATGCTCTTCCAACTGAAAAAAAAATAAGAAAACTACTATTGAAATCAATTGCTTGTAGTGTGTAATCAGAGGAGGATGGAGTAAGTGTCAATATATATGTTCATTATACCATAGCTTTGCAGTGATGAGCTCGGTAAAATGAAACTACAGCCAAAGTACCAGTGTGACTTAAATAAGCAAAAAACAAAATCAAAACAAAAAACATTTCAGACCATAATTTTAAGAGAAAATCAATGAATATTGTTTTTGTGGTAAACCTAGTGGAATATAAGTGAGGTCACAATATTAGAGTGTATTTTAAGAGCAGTATAGGGTAAAAATGATGGCAAATATCTATACATTATCCTCACAATTAAGGTTAACTAGAGTATTTCTGCTAATAGTCTTTCTAATATTGGAGCATTGGAGAGAAGAGAGAAACTGCATATTTCAGTAAAAATTATTGATCGCAATTTTTTCTGAGTGTACAAATGTAAGAGGAATATTATTTGTTCTGACTTTTCCAAAGCATTTGCATTATTATAAAAATATTAGAGGCCCGGTGCACAAATTCATGCATGGGTGGGGTCCCTTGGCCTGGCTGGCAACCGGGGCCAATTGAGGCTATCTCCCCACCCTGATCGGGGCCGATCAGACTAGCCAGGGGGAGGCGCTGAGGAGGTTGGCCAGCTGCAGGAGGTTGGCTATGGGAGTGCAGTGACCACCAGGGGGCAGCTCCTGCATTGAGTGTCTGCCCCCTGAGGGTCAGTGCACGTCATAGCGACCAGTCGACCAGTCGTTTGGCCGTTCGGATATTCAGTCACTTAGACTTTTATATATATACTAGAGGCCCGGTACACAAAAATTTGTGCACTTGGCGGGGGGAGGGTAGGTGGGGTCCCTCAGCCCGGCCTGTGCCCTCTCGCAGTCTGGGACCCCTCAGGGGATGACCACCTGCTGGCTTAGGCCCGCTCCCCGGGAGATTGGGCCTAAGCTGGCAATCAGTCATCCCTCTGGCAGCCCGGCAGCCCTTGGGGGATGTCTACTTGCCAGCAGGGAGCAGACCTAAGCTGCAGTCTGACATCCTTAGTGCTGCTGAGGAGGCAGGAGAGGCTCCCACCACCACCGCTGTACTGGCAGCCATCAGCCTAGCTTGTGGTTGAGCAGAGCTTCGCCTGTGGGAGCGCACTGACCACCAGGGGGCAGCTCCTGCATTGAGTGTCTGTCCCCTGGTGGTCAATGTGTGTCATAGTGACCAGTCATTCCCAGTCTTTCTGCTGTTAGGGTCAGTTTGCATATTACCCTTTTATTATATAGGCTAGAGGCCTGGTGCATGGGTGGGGGCCAGCTGGTTTGCCCTGAAGGGTGTCCTGGATCAGGGTAGGGGTCCTGCTGGGGTGCCTGGCCAGCCTGGGTGAGGGGCTGATGGCTATTTGCAGGATGGTCAAGCCCCCCCCCCCCAGTGGGGACCCTCACCCCATGGAGGTTTGGCCAGCCTGGGTGAGGGGCTGATGGCTGTTTTCAGGCTGGCCACACCCCCTTTAGAGTGGGGGTCCCCACAGGGGTTCCTGGCTAGTCTGGGTGAGGGGCTGAGGGCCGTTTTCAGGCTGGCCAAGCCCACCGGCGACAGAAGCTCCCAGCCTCTCCTATTTTTCTTTTTTTTATTCAGGGATTTATTTACCTTCTATAATTGAAACTTTGTTGCCTTCAGTGGAGCTCAGAGCCAGCCGCGGCAGGTGGGAAGCTTGGTTTCCTCCATCACTGGAGCAACCAAGCCTCCTGCTCACACAAGCTCCGTGGCCACGGCCAGCTGAAAGCAGGTATCTGGGATTTATTTATCTTTTATAATTGAAACTTTGTTGCCTTCAGTGGAGCTCAGAGCCAGCTGCAGCAGGCTGGAAGCTGGGCTTCCTCCATCATTGGGGCAACCAATCCTCCTGTTCGCTCCAGCTCTGTGGCTGCCGGCCGCCATCTTGGTTGGGTTGATTTGCATATGGTCGTTCTGATTGGCTGGTGGGCATGGTTTAAGGTGTAGCGAAGGTATGGTCAATTTGCATGTTTGTCTTTTATTAGATTAAATAGATAGTTACTGGATTTGCTATTTTTTTATATATATACTAGAGGCCCGGGGCACAAAAATTTGTGCACTGGCAGGGGGGCGGGGCGTCCCTCAGCACCACTTGTGCCCTCTCACAATCTGGGACCCCTCGGGAGATAATGACCTGCTGGCTTAGGCCCACTCCCGGATGGCAGAGGGCAGGCCCAATCCCTAGGTGCAGGCCCTGGTTGGGCTCAGAGCAGGGCTGATTGGGGAGTTGGGGTGCCACTCCCATCACGCTCAGGGTAGGGCCAATTGGGGGATTGGGGCACCGCCCCCTGTCACACTCAAGGCAGGGTCGATGGGAAGGTTGCAGCACTACCCCCTGGTTTCTGGGGTTTGTTTAGCTTCTATACTTGCAACATAGTTGCTTAGAGTGCAAGCTCAGAGGCCCGAAGCGGCAGGCGGGGAACCTTGACTTCCTATATCACTTGAGCAAGCAAGCCTCCTGTTTGCTTCAGCTGCTGGCTGCCGGCTGCCATCTTGGTTGGCAATTAATTTGCATATCTCGCTGATTAGCCAATGGGAAGGGTAGCAAAGTTATGGCTAATTACCATGTTTCTCTATTATTAGATACAATATATACACACACACAGTATATATATACTTCTAGGATAATTTTAGTTTAACATTATCAATTGAAGTTAACAATTTTAAAATGTAATGAAATCATATGATAGAAATGTGTGAGAACTTCTCTTAACTTTTCACAAGGGATCTTCATTAAGTATTAAAACCCATTGTTCTAGCAGTTATTCTTTGCTTACTTTGAGGGTTCCAAAAAATGTAAATATAGGCAATCACTGCACAGACCCTGGACATGGAATTGTAGCCACAGCAATCATGTATGACATAAATTATCAGTAATTGATTGTTAAAATTTTGATAACACAGTTGATCTAGAGCAGGGGTGGGCAAACTTTTTGACTCGAGGGCCACAATGGGTTCTTAAACTGGACCGGAAGGCCGGAAGAAAAGCATGGATGGAGTGTTTGTGTGAACTAATATAAATTCAAAGTAAACATCATTACATAAAAGGGTACGGTCTGTTTTTTCAATAGTTTTATTCATTTCAAACGGGCCGGATCCGGCCCGGGGGCCGTAGTTTGCCCACGGCTGATCTAGAGTATACAAGTTAATATAATAATGTAATTTTTTTTTTTTTACTTTTTCTCCCACTGTTATATTCTCCCCACTGTATGCTTCTCTCCACTCTCTTGTCAGGTTCCCAAGAAAGATGAAAAACTGGTAACTGGAGAGTAATACTGACTCTTTATAAGACCTTGAAAATTGACTCAGAGTTTAAAATTTGGCAGCCTACAAGTTCCAAAAGCATCTGACTGTTCACTACATAGTCGAAATAGTTTATTGGTCAGATGAATTGTGGCATGAGAGACTCCTTTGTCTTTCCCCTTGAAGTTTCAAAAATTTGAACAGCTATAACTCAACAAAGGATTCCCTGCTCAGTGCAAAAGCATAAGAGATCCATGCATTGAGGCATTGAAAGGTGGGCAGGTGGGAGAAAACAGGGGAGGTGAGAAGGGAGGAGTGATATGATGAGCCATGGATATAGCCCTGCATCCAGAATCTCACAGTAGGGCTCAACCCAGACAGGGGTGGGCTCAGCTGGGAAAGGAGAAGAATCAGTTATAGCAGGTGCTCCCTTCTCCTGGGAGAAACAAAGAGATTTAGTGGCAAGTTCTGTAGGAGTGAGCAGTACAAGCTATAACTGATCCCATTGACCTGGACTAGAACTCAGCACAGGGGTACAGCTGTGGTGACCCAGCTGGTAGCATTTCAGACAGAGAAACAAAGCAGTGAGGTCCTGCTATGTAGCCTTCCAGAGCTTACCTCCTTTGCCCTTGTTGTTGGGTTGCTGAGTACATTATCTGCAAACCCACAAACTGGTACTACAAAATCACTTTTTTTCCCTGAGCAAATGGTGCACTTGATGACTGGCCCTAAGGTTGAGGCCCACGGGGGACCTCATAGAGGTCTGGGGTCACCATTACAAGGAGGGCAAAACAACACAAATGGCTGCCACATTTTCCAAGCCCATCCCACCCCAACACATGGTGGCTGCACTGAAGGTAGGGTCTGGCTGTGGAGAACATAACTGGGATTTCACAAAGCTAGAAAACTTGTGATTCAGGACCACTATGGAAAAATAGGAAAAAGACATCTCTGTGTTAATTGGTCACAGAAATGCAACTCATACATAGATGCCTAGACAGAGAAGGAATCAATCAAATACCATGAATAAGAGAGCTAGCAAGGCAGCTGAGAAAAAAAAAGAAAAATCTCCAGAAAACAAACTTAAAGACATGAAAGTATGTACTATAAAAGAGACAGAATTCAAGATTGTGGTTCTGAAAATACTCAACAAGATCTGAGAAAATACAGACATGCAATTTAATGAGCTCAGGAAATAATTCAATGAACAAAATAAGTACCTTACCAAAGAAAATGAAACTTTATTTGTTTTAAACCAAACAAATTCTGGAGATGAAGAATTCAACAAAAGATATCAAGAATGAACTAGCGAGCATAGGAAATAGAGTGGACTAGATGGAGGTCTGCTCTAGTGCTGTTGAAGGTACACAACTAGAAATGATGCAGAGAGAAGAATAGGGAGACTTGAGCATAAAAAGTGAAATAACTCTATGAGAACTATCTGACTCCATCAGAAAGAGCAATCTACATAAAAGCCTAAGCGACTGGCCGACCAGCCAACCGTTCGATCATCTGACCAGTAGCTATGACGTGCACTTACCACCAGGAGGCAGACACTCAACACAACACAGGAGCTGCCAAGCTGCGGTGACTTGGCAGCTGCAGTTCTCAGGTGATACACCTGGAACCACAGAGGAGGGAGCCCGATTCTGGGGTACATTGCCCGAGAACCACCCTCTCGCAATCTGGGACCCCTCCGGGGATGTTGGAGAACCAGTTTTGATCAGATCCCCGCAGGCAAGGCTGAGGGACCCCACCGGTGCATGAATCCATGCACAGGGCTTCTAGCCATTGGCTCCACACTTCAGGTCTTGCTTCCCACCGGATCTCTAGTCCTTCGCAGAGGTCATGGGTCTGGCTCTTACAGAAACTTTATGACTCGATTAGCTAAATGATGAGACGTGCAGGACCTACTGGCTGCGGCCCCAATGCCTGGCACACATGCTGGCCCATCCAATTAATATCGATTTCTAGTGGAGGCAGTGAATTTTCCCACTACCACTCTCGGCTCGGAAACCAGCCATGGCTTCCCTTCTTCAGGGTGAACAGTAGTGCCAGTGGGTAACCTCTGGGGAGGGAAGGAGGCAAAGGAGCAGCTCAGGTGGGAAGAAGGAGGTTCCTGCTGCCACAAGACTCTGCCTGAGCAGAAGGGCCTCGGTGAGAGCCTGACATTGAGCAGGGTCCTGCCCTAGGCCAACTAGATTCCAGGCTAAATAAATCCTGTTTGTTAAATAATTGCATTTTGCAACTAAATGCCCACAAGTTATCAGTTACCACCAAACTTAGGGTAAAGTGAGATGAAAGAAGTGAGACAGATACAGAAAGTGACATGATATTGGGAGAAGAGAGGAGGGAGCCCGATTCTAGGGTGCATCACCTGAAAACCTCTCTCTCACAGTCCAGGACCCCTTGGGGGATGTCTGAGAGTTGGTTCCGGCCCAATCCCGCAGGCCAGGCCGAGAGACCCCACTGGTGCACAAATTCGTGCACCGGGCTTCTAGTGTGGAATATAAAACTGAAACTTATGTAAACAAACAGTGTGGTGGTAGCCAGAGGGGAAGAAAGGGGTCTTAATATGAGGTGACAGGAGAAGATTTGACTTTGGGTGGTGGGCTCATGGTCCTAAATACAGATTTTGTGAGTTGGTAATCCACACATGTAACCTATATGTTCATGTAGACTACTGTTACCCCAATAAAATTTAAAATAGTGGGAAAAAAATGAAGTGTGTTTTTGTAACAGGTAGAAGAAGGCCAATACATTTGCAGTCGGGTGATCTAATGGCGTATTGGTACCAAATAAAAAGAGAAAGCCGGACTAGAACATGTTTTCCTGCTTCAAAATCATCTTTAAATGCCTAGTTGATTGTCAGGAGTTTAAACTTTGAGCCCGCTAACTCATTTTTGAAGAAAATTTTCTTCCATTCTCTTTTCCATAAAACAATAATGTCATATTCCACCAAGAAACATTCCACTCATAGAAGATTCCCTGTGGACTAAGGACATAACACATAAGGCAAGGTACTAAAGAGAAGCAGTATTGCTAAAAGAGCACAGAACACAAATACAGAAATTATTAAGTTAAATAATTTTTATAATCCTTATCACTTTTGAAAACAGTTTTCAAGGTTGTATGAGTCTGCTCATTTAGAATATGTACAGTATTTTTTTTCAATGTAAACATGGTCTATATACATTCAGTAGATAAAAATAGACATTGAGTTACAGTGAATATGCATATATAATCTCCATTTGTGTTGTAACATGAATAACATTTTCAATACACTGAGAAGATATATTAAAATCCATAAACTTCAGTCCAAACACATTTACCAATTTATAAATTACATAAACTTCTGTGTGCCTCTAAATTCTTTAAATATCTCAAAGTAATTTAAATGATTGTTAATCCTGTATTTAATTTAATTGTATGATGATAGAAATAAAATATGTTAAATGAGCAAATACTATAGAGAATTGATGTGCAGTAAAAGCTATATTTTTAAACACATGCACAGTCCTTGTTACTGTGTCATTTCTCATAGGTTCTTACTAAACTGTTAAGCTAAGAAAAAATTAACAAAAAGAGCAAGTGAAACTGCAGTTTCCATAAGATATTGAGGCAAATTCCTTGTGACTTGCAAGGGGAACCTTAGTGTTTTATATTTTTCTGGGGAAAAAAGAACAAGAAGTTAAAACCATTGGAAGTCCTGCTTAGTGACCTAGGAGTACACTGGAATTATTTTACTGAGCTAGATAAATCTGAAAAAGAATTCAAAATGGCAGGTCTAGGTTTCAGAGTTCATCCGAAGCAACTAAATATGTGTATTAGAACACACATCTTATAGAATCAAAACAGATTAGGTATGCTACTCTGGCAAGAAAGCATCTTCTGTGGACAGCTTTAATTCTGAAAATGATTTTTTTCACTTCTTATGTATATAGTTGATGGAGTTTAGAAATTTATATATTTAATATGAATGGACATATTAACCAGGAACCAGCATTTTATAAGCAGGGTAGATTAAAGGCTGGTCATTAGATTATTTCTAATTTATAATACACAGACTCCTTCACTCTAATTCTGGAGGGACTATTACGAACGCCAGTTGGGGAGAATTAGTGTGAGATGCAAAATGGATCACGAAAACAAAAAAAAATCCCAAAATATATTTTAGAGCATGCATTCATGTTACACCTAATTTAATTTAGAATAAAAACTAGAGGGACTTTGTGCACAAACATGTGGAGGCAAAGACTATGTATGTGAATATAGATGAGGTTTTTTTTAATGAGGTGACATTTTCCAGAAAATATTTACCTTAATGACTTTCAAAGCAGTCCTGTCATATTTACATTTTTTTTGCAAAATAGTACATACCACTGTTCTTTAAAATGAACATAAGTGCAAATTCTTTTTTTATGCTGTATATAAATGGTTGAGATTGAGCTCTACTTTAGAAAAAAAAATGGCTTGCTTGCATTTTTCTTTCTAGATATATAATTTCATAAGGCCATTCTAACTTTGAATATAAATTATAACCTAACCTAACATGTACATCAAATTGCCTAGGGTATTTTGATCCCAGCATCATTAAACTATGATAAATGGTTGTTATAATAGAAGAAGCAATCTAATATTTTATTATAGTTCTGGTGGTATAATACTATTATGTTAAGATGAAAATTCTATACATCTTAGACCTTTATACATAAGATCCAAGAATAAGGTAAGGTAATAAAACACAGTCTTTCAGCAAACTCTTTGCCATTAAGTTCAAAGTCCTAGGTGCTAAAAGCTTTAAAGTTATCTTATATTTATTATAACAAAAGCTCACCCATAGGTAGCATTCTTATACACCTTAGATAAGAATTTTTTTAAAACAACAAAGTTTTAGTTAGACTTGAAAATTATTTATTTCTATTGTTTTGAATAGAGATAAATAATTATTAGTGCTTAATGCCTGCACATATAATTTCTTTTGCAACAGATGTATTGTTTTGTGGATAACTAGGATGAAAAAGGTAGGTTCTTTTACCTTTAAAACAATTCCAGAGAATGGGTCAGGGATGGCTTTAGGTGACTCTTTTTACTTCTAGAAACCCTAGTGGAATATTTCTCCTTCCCATTTATTACTGTAATTAATAACACTTGAAGTGTTTATAAAGTATTTCTTCAGGGAAATTCTAAATCATGTTACAATTTTTCAAAACTACTTCATAAAGCAGAAATATTTTCTTAATAGCTTAAAAATTAATTATATACAACTTAGCCTTTATTCAAGATCACTAGGATAAATCACTGTTAAAAACAAGGATTATAATCAACATTTACCATGAGGGGTCTATTCACCACGTGCCCAACTGTACCATGTTTTCCTCTCATTGAACCCTGCGAGGAAAGTAGGAATCCTTTGAATGGAAGAACTGGCATTAAAATTTTGTGTCCTTCATAGTATTATTTTATCCTGTTAGAAAATGAAAGTGAAATCAAACTCTTGTCATACATAGTAGTGTTTTTATAAAGTACAGACATAAAATTAATTTAAAACCCCAAACGTGTTTATTGAAAACTCCAGTAGGGCTTTGAATTAGAAGCCGTCTAGCAAGAGGGACTGAAAGCAGACACAACGAACTACTTTCCATAATTCCAGTTAAATCTGGCAAACTTGGTAAAACCAACGGAACAAGAACAATAAATACAGAGATTTCTCTCTGTTACCCCTGTTACCTTTATTACTGAAGTCAACACTGAAGATGAATTTGTGGGAAGGTAAAGAACATGTTCGGTCTTAAACATCATCCCCAGATTTAAAAAAAAAAAAAAAACACAAAAAAAAAAACCAAAAAAAAACAGCTAGAGGCCAGCTCCTAAGCTTTTAGGTTGATCCATCCAGGCTGAGAAGCATGAACAATGGTTTGTGGATTACCAATCATGATCATCAGCATAATTCACAAATGATATATTTGAGTAATTTTATATCTGGCTTTTGCCTTTAGCAATTTGGAATGCCCCATGTAACATTTTTTATTGAAACTTCTCAAGTTACTGGATCACACAACCTAGATTATTGTTAAAAATTGATTTTTTTCAGACAAGTGCGGTTAATTTATTCTAATGGTAGCACCATCAAAGAATCTAGTGCTAGAGAAAGAAATTTGAAACAGTTTTAATTAGGATGACTTTATATTAATCTTCCATGTAAAAATACATAATATTTAAGTAACAATTCAGTAAGTTAAAAATACTGAGTTCTATTGAATCGAAGCAGTTCTTGCTTTCACAAGTCTGGTAAAGGTATAGTTCTCAGAGTAAATTGTACAATGAAAACTCAAGGGGATAGTTACATTTTTATATCAGCCCAATCTGCAAGAGTTTAGACAAATAAGTGTAGCAAGAGAATGGCTTCTGAGAAATGAAGTGCAGTGGAGCAGTGAAATAAATATATCACCCAAACAATTTAGACCACAGTGAAAAAAAAGGAAATTTGAGTGTTCCTCTGGTGATCACAAAGTTTTCAAAGCACCATATTTTCAAAGGGCTTTTGTCAGCTGAATAATATACTTCCTTCTCATTGTTGAAGTAAACAATCCATGCTACCCCCTTGTCTCTTATCCCATGTTTATGTTTTCGGAGATCAGAATCATGTGGGTTTCAGATGGTAATATCAGAATGGGATAGGCTTTAGCCTGTCTAAACTTCTGCTCCCAGAGTTCACACATTTGGTTACCATTTAACGAAGCATGCGCATTGTTTTTTAAGTTTTAAAATACTGATATATTCTTTCAGACTGAAACTAGAAATGTACAGACTGGATTTTGCTATCGATTCCTTTACCAATTACTGTTCCTTTTTAAGATTATTTTTACTTTTTTCAATTATAGTATAAATTCAATATTATTTTTTATTACTTTCTGGTGCATACATAGCATAGTGGTTAGACAGTCATATACATTATAATGTGTTCTCCACACCCATATTTCCAGTACCCACCTGACACCATACATAGTTATTACAATATTATTGGCTGTATTTCCTTTGCTGTATTTTCCATCCCCATGACTATATGACACTATCAATCTCTACTTTTCAATCTCTTTACCTTTTTCACCCACTCCTCCGACTCCCCACATGCACCATTTTTTTTTCATCACAAGTCTAATGCCAGACAAACTGAGGCTATCTTGTCACTTAACCAAACATCCTTTTTTCCCCCCACAGAAAAGGTTACATGCATTGCTATAGCAGAGGACCCACATACAGAATTTGGTTGATTTTTAGGATTTGCCCAAACTGTGGCATTTGCAGAATTGGCTATATACTTTTATAGCCAATATAAGGAATATTTAATAGAATGTTGCCTAATATACTGCATGAATAAGCAAAAATATGTGGTATGTAAAATTTTCTTTAAAAAAAACTCAAATTAATTGTCTGAAACAATAATAAAATAAATATATAAAGAATAATGGCATTAAAATTCTTATAATACTTCAAAGCTTTCTTCAAATGAACCCACCTATAAGTGTCAACTTCAATACAGTTTTAATGGAAGGTATACACCTTACCTTCAGTGTGAATATATCAAAAGTGACAAAATTGCCTGGCTGGTATGGCTCAGTGGTTGAGTGTTGACCTATGAATCAGGAGGTCACAGTTCAATTCCATGCCACATGCCTGGGTTGTAGGCTCAAATCAATAATTCTTCTCTCATTGATGAATTGATTGATGTTCCTATCTCTCTCTCCCTCTCCCTTCCTTTCTGAAATCAATAAAAAATATTTTTTTAAAGTTACAAAATTATAGTTATTCCTGTTTTGTGTTTTAGTCTCTGTTTTCTACCTCCCAAGTCCACTCTCCAGCATGACACCTGTAGGGACCCTGTTTAGAGTACACCAGCTGGTCAAGGCCACTCTAAGCCCGGGACTCCTAATCAGAATGTTCAAGGCTAAGATACCATACACAGCAGCAAGGCCACAGCTTTCTCAAGGTATGCTGTGCCCTTCTATAACCCAAATGGTTGGTGTCACTGTTGGCAACTAGCCTTCTTAGTCTCTGGAGTAATATACAGGTTACCTACCAGCTAGTCTGAGAGCAGCCAGGAAGGGAAAAGGCTGGAAAGCTCAGA
Organism: Myotis myotis; assembly: GCF_014108235.1. Lineage (NCBI taxonomy): Eukaryota > Metazoa > Chordata > Mammalia > Chiroptera > Vespertilionidae > Myotis > Myotis myotis. The sequence continues at coordinate 68,146,438 of NW_023416379.1, read as the reverse complement.
CGGAGCTGATAGCTGGTACTACCACAATGTAAGGCTAAGAGCTCATAGAGAGCTCAGATATAGCTACCATGTTAACCAGATAGAGTGTGCTGGGCAGGAGAGACAGGAGAAGCTGCTGAGCCAGGGAGCGCAGGTACTGCTATGATGTGAGGTTGCTCAGATAATAGCTGTGGGTACAGAGACTAATGCTGCTTTGTGGGAAAGATATGCATGTTAACTAGCTGGTGTCTGGCTGCCTGTCTCTGTATGGGACTTTGCTATGAAGGACTATTCTGTCTGATGGCTATATGGCCACTGCTTTTGCAATAAAGACTTATTCTTATATACCTACAACTTCTCATGGCTTCTCCATCTAAGACCCAGCATCTAAGAAAGTCCAGCCCCAGGCAGCGGGGCTCGGACACAACCCCTGTAACTAGTGAGCAGAGAATAAAGGAGGAACTTGGACTAAGTTTTCAACATTTAGTACAGTAGGCAGGGTTTGAGAAGGAACCGGCCCTGGCATAGTCGGGAAGAATTTAGAAGAATATATGGATTCAGAGTAACTCGGAGCAGCAGTGCTGAGGAGTACTCCTGCTGGCTCTGACAACACCTCAGGCTGATCATTTACTTATTTATACTTAATGTAAGTCGTGAATATTTATAAATTAAAACACACATGCCTTCTTGGTTATAAGAACGATGGTCAAATTGCGTGGCTAAAATAAAGAAGGAAACGTATGTTATATTGAAAACAAATACCAAGTTATTTTCAAACATTAATACTCTATCTACCGAGATATCTCTGTATCTCAGATTAAAGGCAATTAGGTTGCATTATGGTACACAATATAGAAAAATTAGACAGCCTTGTCACTGTAATGTGGTTAGTCAAAAATAACAGTTTTTGTGGATTCCTAATAAAATTAGAATGACAATTTTTTCTAGTGTTAATTCCACTGTTTTATTATAATGATGAAAAAAGCTAAGTATAATATGTACTTTATAATTTAACTCTAATAGTATAAATTGTAATAGAACAAATGTTAATAGGCTTATAGAATTACAATTGCCACATAAAATAACCCCAGATTAAATCCTTATCATCATCTTATGATGCTCTAAGAATGACTGGCACAAAATTTATTTGTATGTCCATTGCAAATTAAGTACTATATCCTATATAATAAAAGCCTAATATGCTAAGTGTCCAGTCATCTGGTCATCCCTTCAACCAATCAAAGTGTAATATGCTAATGATATGCTAAGGCTGCTCAAACACTCACTATGATGTGCACTGATCACCAGGGGGCAGACAGTTGACCGGTCAACCAGTCACTATGACGTGCACTGACCACCAGGGGGTAGGTGCTCCAATTGGTAAGTTAGCTTGCTGCTGGGGTCCGGGCAATCATGACTGAGTGGGACGGGCTGGACATGCTCTGGTGCCCTCCTACAGCCCCTCCCTGGCTGGCCAACCTCCCACATCCCTCCTGGCCCTGATCATGTACTGGTGGGGTCCCTCACCTGTCCTGCACCCTCTTACAATCCAGGACCCCTTCGGGTCTGTCAGAGAGTCGGTTTCAGCCTGATCCCACAGGCCAGGCCAAGGGACCTCACTGGTACACAAATTCGGGCACTGAGCCTCTAAAATATATATATATATATATATATATATATATATATATATATATATATATATATTCAAACAAGTTAGGAGAATTATATGTTATTTGATGATGATTTATTCCTCCTATGTTTTTTTACAAAAAAAATTTTCTTTATATGGCTCTTCCTCAAATTGGGAATAAACTTGGGTGACTTTGACTTTCAAGTGTCCTCTATAACAAGCCAAATGGAGGAGTCATAATAGCTTTGTGCTAATGGTTCTCTATGACACATTTTTCAAGTTTCATTTCAGAAGAAATTCTGCACTCACCGTCCTCCTGGAAATCCAATGCTAATTATTTAGGATTTGCTATTTTACAGGTTGGTGATTTACATCCCTTATATTTTTAATATGTTTGATTTAGACACTCAGTCTTGGTTGCCCTTGTAAAGTCTTTAGTCTTGTATCTTCTATGTTACTTCATTTTTAATCTACCACATTTATCTTTGTCTCTTTGCTCGGTTTACTTTATTTTTAACTACTCAGGCAGAATGTATGAAAAACGCAATGTACTCATACTCTTAAGTGTGCATGCTGGGCAATCTTTCTTCCTTTTTAGTGCCCCATAAGCTCTCCAAACAAGGCTGAAAGCCCCACACCTAAACAGAGCTCTTGGTGTTCTGCCTGATTTTAAGTTAAAATTATTTACTTTAACTACAATACCCACACCTCTAGAGATTACTCAGGAGTGCTAAAGGAAAATAACTATTTTTGCATATTCAGATCTACCATTTTAGCATTGAAAAATAGGGAGTGACAATATCAATTTTCACAATAATTTTATGCCACTAAATCTATCTACCAGTCACTTACAGCCCCCAGGACTTAAGCGCATAACCATATCTAGAGAAATCTAGGTAAATGGGTATATTCCCTCTAACATAGTGTTCTTAAACTTGTTTTCCAATCACTAAAAAAACAATGGATCTGTGTGAATATGCAAAAGCAAATTTAAAGCTATGAATCTTGTAATTATACTCTTTATATAGAATATCTATAATAATAAAAGTGTAATATGCAAATCGACTGAACAGCCGAACAGAAGAATGACTGGAGGACCTTCTGGATGAAGCCTGGGCTGCGAAGGCCTACTCTTGCACAGATTTCATGCATTGGGCCTCTAGTTTACTATAAAAAAAGAACATGACTTGATAATTTGATTCTTATAAAACTATAGGTTTCTAGTCTTTTAAGGAGAAAAATTCCTAAATGGTAGAATTTTCTCTTATTGATTGAGAAACTTAATGTATGGCAAGTTTCATATAAATAAAATGTGGAGGCTGATGAAATACTCTACATCAGCAGTTCTCAATCTGTGAGTCCCAACCCCTTTGGCAGTCGAACGACCTTCACAGGGGTTGCCTAAGACCATCCTGCATATAAGATATTTACATTATGATTCATAACAGTAGCAACATTACAGTTATGAAGTAGCAACGAAAATAATTTTATGGTTGGGTCACAACATGAGGAACTGTATTTAAAGGGCCAGAAGGTTGAGAACCACTGCTCTACATAATTTAATATGGGCAAAATATTTTATTTTTAGGAGAGGAGTCAGATATATTTTATTGTTTGCTTTGTTCTGTTTGTGAATGGTTTGGGCTGAAGTCATGAATATCTACAACACATTTTTGAAATTTCCACATGAGAATTCTCTACTGTGACATTTAACAAATTTCACTTTTTTAAACATCCTATTTTTTATTGCAAAAATGGATTATTCCCTCAAGTTCAAAAAATGTTTTAATTTAGATGTTCTGTTTTTCTCGGCCACATGAAACTTTTTTATGTTGACATCTACTGTGTTAATTTCACCTGATTTTTTCTTAATTAAAAAAAGAATCTTACTGTTTATATTGTATGTAAAATGCAGCAGTCATAAGGTCCTAATTGCATATCTTAAAAAATACATAAACCAGTGTGATCACTACCTCCCTCAATCAAGATATTAAATAATAACAATACTCCTGAAAGGTTTTTTTTGTAGTCAACCCAACCCCCAAATGGCAACCAACCACTGTTCTAAAATTGTCTCTCTGGATTAATTTTGCTAACTTTAGAGCTTCATATAAATAGAACAATACAGTGTCTACTCTTTTGTTTCTGACTTCTTTCTCTCGATATAGTGTATTTAAAGTCGATCCATGTTTGAGGAATGTATCAGTAATTCATCCTTTTATAATTTGTGTAGAATTCTATTGTATGAATATACCATAGTTTGTTTATCCATTCCCCTGTTCATAGATTTTTTTTAGTTGTTTTCAATTTTGGCCATTTATATATCTTTTTTAGAGAAGTGTCTGTTCAGGTCTTCTGCCCATTTTTTAATTGGATTGCTTGTTCTTCTGTTGTTTAGTTATATGAGTCTTTATATATTTTAGATATTAACCCCTTGTCAGAGCTGTTCTTTGCAAATATCTTCTCTCATTTGGTTGGTTTTGTTTGTTTGTTTGTTTTGTTGATGGTTTGTTTTGCTGTGCAGAAGCTTTTTAGTTTGATATAGTCCCATCCACTTATTTTTGTTTTTACTTCTCTTGCCTTTGAGATCAAATTCATAAAATCCTTTCTAGGTCCATAAGTTTAGTATCTATGTTTTCTTCTCTGTAACTTTTATTTAGGCATTTGATCCATTTTGAGTTACTTTTTATATACAGTGACAAACAGCAGTCTAGTTTCATTCTTCTGCATGTGGCTTCCCAATGTTCCCAGCACCATTTATTAAGAGGCTTTTTTGTCTCCATTGTGTCTTATACTCTTTCGCTGAAAATTATCTACCCATACACATGTAAGTTCACTTCTGGGCTCCCAATTCTGTTCCATTGGTCTGTGTGTCTGTTTCTCTGACAATACCATGCTATTTTGATTATTGTCACTTTATAGTATAATCTGAAGTAAGGGAGTATGATACTCCCAGCCTTGTTCTTTTTTTTTTTTTTTTTTGGTCAGGATTGTTTTGGATATTTGGGGTCTTTTGTGGTTCCATACAAATCTGATGATTTTGGGGGGTTATATTTCTTTTTAAAATGCCATTGGAATTTTGAAGGGGATTGCATTACATCTGTATATTGCTTTTGGTAATATGGCCATTTTAACTATGCTGATTCTTCCCATTCATGAATACAGAATATCTTTCCATTTCATTCTGTCTTCTTTGATTTTATAATAATGTTTTGTAGTTTTCAGTAAATAGGCCCTTCACATCCTTTGTTAAGTTTATTCCTAGGTATTTTGTGTTTCTTTTTGATGCAATTGCAGAAGGGATTGTATTGTTGTTTTCATTTTTTTTCCCTGAGATTTCATTGTTAGTATATAAGAATGCAGTGGATTTTTGTACACTGATTTTGTATTCTGCAACTTTACTGTATTTATGTATTTTTTTCTGTTAGTTTTTTGGTGGAGTTTCTAGGGTTTTCTATATAAAGAATCATGACATCTGCAAAAAGTAACCATTTTACTTCCTATTGCCAATTGGGATGACTTTTATTTCCTTCTATTGCCTGATTCCTCAGAACAAAACTTTCAGTACTATGTTGAATAACAGTGGTGAGATTGGACAGCCTTGTGGTATTCTTGATCTTAGAGGAAAAACATTGTTTTTCACCATTGAGTATGATATTCACTGAGGGTTTGTCATTTATGGCCTTTATTATGTTGAGGTATCTGTCTGTCTATCATATCTCCTACTGGTTCTTTTTCTCTGGTTCAAGTCTAATTGTTATAAATATACACTTTATATATTGCTAATTGAAATGCTAACATCTTGTACTGGATTTTTGCATCTATATTCATGAGGGATTGATCTTTAAATTTTTCTTTTTATTAACTTGGTCAAGATTTGGTATAACAGTTATGCTGCCCTCATAATTTCTAAAGAAGTATTATATAATTCGTCCTGTTTATCACTGAAACATTTCATAGTATTCACCAGTAAAACCATTTGGTTCTGTAGTTTTCTTTATATAAAATGGTTCTGACAAATTTAAGGGCTTTATTAGATACAGACAAGGCTTTTCTGATATTTTTGCATGTACCCTCCTATAATTTTGATAAATTGTATGTTACAATGAATTTGTCATATTTACTAAAATCATTGCAAATATTGGCATAAAATTGTTCATATAACCTTATTACTACTGTAATGTTTGTAGGATCTATAGCAATGTGTTACTTTTCTTGCTTTAACTCAGTAAGCAATTTGTCAAATTTTATAATTTTCAGAGTGTAGTTTTGGCTTTTATAATTTTCTTTGTTTTTTAATTGATTCCTTCTCTTATTTATATTATGCCATTCCTTTAATATATTCTTCTTTTTTAAATTTTTTTGGTGTAATCTTGCATCATTTAATATAGAACTTTTTCTGATATATTTAAACTGCAGTGTTTTCTTAAGCACAGCTTTAGCTAACTTCACAAATTGTGATATATTTTCAATGTAATTCAGTTAAAAATAATTTCCTTTGTGATTTTTTCTTTAACCCACTAATTATGTAAAAGTTTATTTAAAAATAAAAATTATCCATAATTGTTAGATGAAATGGTCTGTAAATATTGATTAGGTATAAAGTTTGAGTATATTGTCCAATTTTTTTATTATTATTACTGACCTTTTTCTCTTGTTTTCTGAATTGCTCAGGGAGAAGTTTGAAACTTTTCTACTATATTTGTGGATGTCTAAATGTCTCTCTTTATTTCTGTCAATATTTTTTCATTAGGAAACTATGTTACTACCTTTGTACAACCTTATAATTTTATATATTTGTGATAAACTACCGTTTTTATTATCTTTATAAATGTCCCTCTTTATATCTGATAGTACTCTTTATCTCAAAGGTTATTTTATTTGATATTAACATAGCTGTCCAGCTAGCTATCTTACCCTTAATGTTTGCATAAAACATCTTGTTTACATTTTGTTTTTTGATTTTAACCTATATTTTCCTTTATATTTAACATGGGTTTCTTGTAGATAACAAATAGTTTGGTCTTGCTTTTCTATCCTGACAAAACACTTTGTAATTAAAGTTTTTAGTCCATTTACTTTAACCAATTTGTTAACATGCTTGGTACAAATATGATACTTTATAATAATATAGTTAATTTCCTCAATTCACTATTTAACTATATTTCTTTGTATTCCCTTTTTTTTAGTTTGGTTGTTCAAACACAAGTCTCTCTTCATTTTAATTCTGGGCATTGAAGAACCTAATATTTTTGTTAGACATTAATTCTTACATTATTCAGAAAAGTCAAATATTTTACAGAGAAACTTTTTCTTCAACTAATTTATAGTCAAAGATATAGGGATACAGGGGAAAAAATACAAAATATAAAGACAAAGCTGCTGGGGTCCAACCCCAGCAGGTCCAGGGGTTCCCAAAGGCGTAGACGGAGTCGGCGAAGAAGGAATGACACGGAGACAGTGTTCAGTTGATCAGCAGCCTAGCCAGGATCTCCAGCCAAGTTCTGGTCTGGATCTCCAGGGAAGTTCTGGTTAGGATCTCCAGCCAGGTTCTGTGTCCATGTTCTCTTGCTAGGTTCTCCAGCCAGGTTTTCCAGGTTCTCCAGCCAGGTTCAGTCACCAGGTTCTAATCAGGTTCTCTTGCCAATTTCTGTAGTCAGGTTCAATCCAGGATCTTTTGCCATGTTCTCTCCAGCGAAGCTCTTCTGTCTATAGGTTCTGTGTAGGTTCTGTCTTCTAAGCTCTGTCTTCTAAGTTCTGTGTTCTAAGTTCTGTGTTCTAAGTTCTGTGTTCTAAGTTCTGTGTGTTGCTGTCTTGTTACATCTGTATTTATACCAGTTGATTCAATCCTATCAATCTCTATTACAAAGGTTAGGGCGTTTCTTATCTCCATTCCAGGGAGTAAAGATTATGTAGCTTAAGCATGATTGTTCATAGTTAAAGTGATTAATTACCGGCCTGGCACTTAGTTGAGGGGTTTTATTCCCTCCCTAACTTCAGGGGAAAATCCCTACCTGGGGAAACAACCTTTCTCAGAGACCTTGGTTAAAACACATAGTGCCAAGAAGGTGAGCAAACATATTAAGAACAGTATGCCATATATGCCAGGTCCCTTGAAACAGCAAGGATGGACCTGCTCCTGGCACAAAGCAACAGGGAGTTTTATATGTGTTTCTAAATGAATAGTACCTAGGAGAACACAAGAAATACTTCTACTAACTTATAAATGATTAAGTAGTAGTTAAATGAATTAAGACTTCATGTTGGGCTTATTTAAAACAAAATAATTGTTTCACCACTTTGCTCCAGTTGGTTATTTTTGTGTTGTCTCTGCTACTATATATGGATTCTTATGAAATGAGTGAATATCTTCCTCTCCTTTGGCTCCCCACAGTAGGACACACAAAGCACCTTGTTAGTGTTCAACACGTTATTTGCTGAATTAATAAAGTAAAAAAATCAGCTCTTTTATGAGCCTCATCTTCAATCTTGGACAGGAAAATTAAAACAATTTAATTTGCAGCTTTTCTCCCTGAAATAGGAAAGGATTTGTGGTTCTTATCTTTTGTGCGTAGTGTCCCTGTTGACAGAAATTCATTATCATCTTGCTATTGGGGCACCAATATCTCCAATTTGAATCTCAGAAAAAAGCGTACTGATAGTTTAACTTGATTTGTTTATGTCAAGCTTGCCTTTGGAATATTGTGTAATTGTAGTAATAACCTACAAAACATTTTACATTTTATGAGGCTTTATGGTATGAAGTAGTTGCATATATTATTGTATTAAATATTCATAACATAGACTCATTTATGTTAAGAAGAAATATTAAAAAGTTGAAAATAAGATAGAAAGATTACTAGATGTGCTTTCAATGTCACACAAGAGCATTGTTTAATAGTCTCACCTAAGAATTATTGAAATCTCTAGTGTAATGAACCTTTTATGATATGCTCTTAATTACTGATCAGATGCCAAACTTTCTAATGTTACATGTTACCTTGGAGATTTTGTCTGATGGAGATTCAAGTAATTTATGTCTGATTGAAATTATAACCAAAGATTATGGTTTTATTGCCCTTTAGGATATTATTCAGGATTGTATATAATCTAGAAATTCAGCATTTTTTTTTGTTCAGTGAATATCAATGTTCCATTTCTCATATGCCATTCTACTTTCCTAATTGATGAGTTTAATAAATCTCTGACATATACTTATTATTTATTTGTATGATACCTCTGTTTATACTGTTCTTGAAAATTTATTATTGGATATCACCATGATTATTCTCTATTAGCTTCCTTGAGTTGATCACAAAGAATGTAATACAGAAGAGCTATGTAACACATTTTTTTTCATATAAAAAATGAAATAAGGTCACATAGTAATCAGTTGAATCAGTGTCCTAATTATTCATTCTTGGAGGGCAACTACTCACAAGTCACAGTGTTCTCTAAAAATGAAAAAGAAAAAAAACAGTAACCATCTAGCACTTGCCTATGGGAAAATGCATAAATAGTACCAGAATCTAATAATAGTAAAGGAGGCGGGGCGTATGTAAAATGTCAACCATACAGAGCCATAATGAAACATACATGATGCCTGGACTCACCCAGATAAAGGTGAAGCAATAATTGCCCATTTATGAAATATAGACATGAATCATTTAATAGTCACCAAATCCAAAACAAAATCCAACTATGGTGAGAACTAGGTCATTTCAAGTAGATTTATTTTTCTGTTTTCAGCTATTGTCCTTTTATATTAAGGCATAATTGACAAATAACATTGTATTAGATTTGAATGTACAGCATAATGACTCTATATTCGTATATATTGTGAAATGACCATCACAATAAGTCAGGTTAACACCCACAACTACACATATTTACAAAATATTTTTCTTGATGAGAACTTTTAAGATCTGATTCCTTAGCAACTTTCAAATATGCCATGTACCATACAGTGCACCACATCCCCATGACATTTATTTTGTAGCTGGAAGTTTGTACGATTTGAGCCCTTTCATCCGTTTCACCCACTCCCAAACTCCTGTGTCTGGGCAACCACCAATCTGTTCTTTGTATCTATTTTATTTTAGACTATAGGTATAGGTCAAATCATAGTGTATTTGTCTTTCTTGAATTGTTTCTTAGCATATGCCCTCAAGGTCCATCCATGTTGTCACAAATGTCAAAATTACTTTAATTTTAATGTCTGAACAATATTCATATATATATATATATATATACTTCATTGATTCATTGATGGACATTTAGGGTGTTATCACAATTTAGCTACTGCAGGAAATGCTTCAGTGGACATTGGGGTGTATATATCTTTTTGAGTCAGTGTTTTTATTTTCTTTGGATAAACACCTAGAAGTGAAATTACTGAATCATATGCTAGTTATGCCTTTAATCCTATAGGGAACTTATTATTTTCTTTAGTGGCTGTACCAATTTACATTCCCATGAAAAGTGTACAAGGTTCCTTTCCTCCACATCCTTGACAATACTTATTTTTTTTTTTATTTTTCATAACAGTCCTCCTAAGAAATATAAGGTGATATCTTATTGTTGTTCTGATTTCCATTTCACTGATGATTAGTGATATTGAGCATCTTTCATGTACTTGTTAGATATCTCTGTAATTTTTTAAGAAATATCCATTAAGATCCTCTGACAATTTTTTAAATCAGATTGTTTTTTATTATTGACTTATCAATTCTATATATTTTTTGACATAACCTCTTATCAGATATGTGATTTGCAAATATTTCTCCCAAAATGATACATGTTGCTGTATCATTTTGTTGATGGTTTCTTTGCTGTGAAGAAGCTTTTTAGTTTAATGTAGTATCACTTGTCTATTTTTGCATTTGTTGCCTTTGCTTTTGGTGTCTAATTAAAAAAGTTGTCAAGTCTGATGCCTAAGAACTTACTAGGCTTTATTATTACTTACTAGAGACCCCATGCATGAAATCCGTGAACTTGAGGGTGGGGGGTCAGGGAGGGTCCCTCAGCCTGGCCTGTGCCCTCTCGGAGTCTGGGATCCCTCTCTCAGTCCAGGACCCCTTGCTCCTTACCACCCACCTGCTCGCTGCTCCTTATCTCTTGGCTCACTGCTCCTTAGCGCTGCCATAGAGGTGGGAGAGGCTCCTGACACCGCTGCTATGCTAGCCAGCTGTGAGCCCAGCTCCTGGCTGAGCAGCGCTTGGTTTCTTCCTGCTTTTGTTTGTTCATCACTGCCTTTGGACGTTTAGAGGTTGTTGGGTTGTGTTTTTTTTAACTTTATCCAGTGTTTATAGATGTTGTATATAGTATATACTTGTAAGCAGTACAACCTTTCTGTTTGGTTTGGTTCATTTTAAATTAAATTCATGCAGTAGTGGAGGAAAGTAAGTAATGGAATGGGTAGAGTAGCAGAAAGGATCTTGCAAAACAATAATAATTAATTCTTGGTTGTGGCATATAGGATGTAAGCCTTTACTTTCAATCTCAATTGATTGGTATAGTCTATTATACTTTTAGGAATTCACACATGTATAAATAATGGTTTTGTTTATTTTGAAAGCATGGAAATTTGTGTTTGGATCAATGAAGTGCAGAGGCAAGCAAGTCCAGGGGGATGTTAGATACCACCACCCCCCTAGTTGCTGCTGAAATCATTGGAAAGGATTTGGACTTGCATAAATGTTGGAAGTGGGGGTTAAATGCAATTTTATATAATATCACAGGGCAGAAAGTGCAGGATGAAATATTTATTATATATATTGAACAATATTAGGTAGACAAAAAGTCAGGTTACCCCGGTTAACAAGTTTTGACTATCATCAGGACAACACGGTAGGTGTAGACTATTAATCTCTCAAACAAAAGCAAGACAAGCCCTCAATATTATAGGAATTAACAAACTAGAACTTATGTAAGTGGGCGGTATGTGCCAATACTTATATTAATGATCACAAACCACCTGTCCAAAAGATTAATTTATTAGATGCATGACAGTGTTCTTTGCTACTAAATTATTCTAAGGAGACCTGTGAATGTAACTCAGGTTTTCATAAATAAGACAAAGCAAGCAACTGTGCAATGGTATTGTAGACAAAACAATAAATTAACACTTCTCTAAAAATTAGAGTCATAGAAGTCAACCTTTTCTTACTATTTGCTAAAGAATTATAGAAACTTACCCAAGTACTTTTATATTGCTTGATAAGATTCAAAGCTCATATATGATGGGGATGATTAACTCCACTTAAGAGTGCTTCCACTGAAGTGAATTGGCTTTCTTCTTGAGTAAAAAAAATAAGTCAGGCTTCTAAAAATTAAAAAGAAAAATCCTTGAGACTTTGTCTAATAGTCTACACTATATGTCCTTTTCTTAGAGCACTACCATATGCAGAACAGGGTAGTGATGAAGAGTATGGATTCAGGGGCCAAACTCCATGGGCTTGAACTACTTCTTAGTAACCCGAGTTTGGGCAAATAAATTATCTTCTGTGCCCTAGTTTCCTATCAGTAAAGTGGTAAATACTTTAGTATTCATATAAGGTTGAAGTGAGGATTAAATGATTTAATAAATATAAAGTATTTAAAATGATCACCAGCACATAAAAAGTAATATACAAGGACAGTTGACCCTTGAACCACGGAGCTTTGAACTGTTGGGTCCACTTACCCAGACAGTTCAAAGACCTGTTGTTCAGGAGTCAAATATTTTTTTTCAATACACAGTTAGGAATCCACAGAGAAGAAGGACCAACTGGAATTACATGCAGGTTTTTGAATGTGAGTGGGCGGGACCCCTGTCCCATGTTCTTCAAGGGTCAACTGTGTTACAACTATCATAATTTTGAGAAGTTTTTCAAATAGTAACTGAATTTACTTTACAATCTTCTAATGATTTAGTAACTGATTTTACTTTACAATCTTCTTACGATTTAGAATGACATGAGACAACTGGAAGTGTCATGTCATTTTAAGGGCTCATTCATCTACCCTTTGAGCTCTATTTAATAGTAAGTTAATAGTAAATATTTTCATGGTTTCTCAAAAAAGTCATCTTTGCTAAAGAAAAAGAGGGTTCATACATTTATTTTTTCAGCCAATATTTGTTGACTATTAGCAGTGAAAAATATGGACCCCAAATTTCTACCTCATAGAGTTTATAATCTAATAGGAATCCAGAAAATAAATATAAATAAATTATATAGTAATGTGTGCTAAGAAATGAAAAGAAAGAAAGAGGGAGAGAAATATATAGGAAGTCTTAGAAGTAAGAGTAATTGTATTTTATAGCCAGATTGATGAAGAAATATCTATTTTAATAAAGATTTTATGTCATTTGTCATCCATTCTGCTTTGTTATATATGAATTCATAAAGTTACTTATTTCGTGGATAACAGCACAGTCTGTAAATTAAATCTGGGCTGTAAATAGTTGCCAATTCTGCAAATTATTAAGTATATAATTTGTGTAATTAATTTCTCTAGGTTTAGTTTCTCCATCCTCCAAAGTAGGGAAAACCTACCATATGCAGTTGTGACAATCAAATTAAATAGAGATGGAAAACAGTTTGGCAAATTCTAACTACTGCTTCTTGGAGAACTCTAATAGTTTTCTCTTGAGAACTGCCTGGATATTCATTTAATTTATTGAACAAGTCCTACATTTCACTAACTCTTTGACAGAGCCTATTCTAAGCACTTTAAAAAGAATAAATTATTCAGTCCTCATAACCACACAATTAAGTATTTATTATTCTCATTTTAGATATGAGGAAACTGAGGCACAGGAAGGCTAACTATTTAGTTTAAGGTAATGAGGTTTGTAAATGATAAGGAAATTACTGCTAGTAAGTTTTCTTAACCTGTATATTATTCTGCACAGTTAGGAATAAAAGGCTAACCATCTTCCCCCTCAATCTTGGCAGGCCAATTAGGAAAAGGCTTACCTAATCCTGTGCCAGGACACAGGACCTGATGAATGAAGCTTGAGCAGGATTTCAGTACCCAGTCAAGTTCCTCTTTGTGTATTCCACTGATCTGTCTGCATAAGGAAGCATCGAAACTTGTAGAGAATTTTTTAGTTTCTTTGAGTCAAGCTGATGACCCATGCAAGGGAGCTAGATCTCACTACTTGGAGAATTGCAGTTTTTGCAGCTTATTTTATACATTAGAATAAAAGGATAAGACATAAGGAATTTGTATGAAATACATTAGTGTTAGATTAAGTAGGGTGGATAAAGCAAAGTGGGCAAATATCTAGAATTGAATAAAGACAAAATGGAGAGGCACTTTTTTTTTTTTACATTGCTGGATACAGGATAGTTCATGATTGACATTTTCAGTACATAGTGATGGTGCCAGGGAACAAAATCATAATGAGGGGTTCTGTGGTCTCCTGCTCTGGTGGGCTTGTGCTCTGGTGCCTGCCATCATGCCTTCGAGGGGTCTGAAAGAGGAAGCTACTCTGACGTTTTAAAGGTATGTTGTCCTAAATGCACAATAAAGAATAAAGGAAAGAACTCACTGAAGGTATAGATTGACCTTTGCTACAGAAGCTATATGCCTGGGACATGGCTACCTGCCATGGCCTGCCCAGTGATGTGATCAGACTACCCCACATGGTTACTTTTGTACACTGAGCTTGTCAAGCCTGCCATGCGGGCCACCTGAGCCTGTCAGGTTTATTGCACAGCCCCTTTTTGTTCACAGATCCTTAGGAAAATTTTATATGGTCCTAAGTGACAATCACCTGCCATGTAGTGAACTTTTTTTTTCTTGTGAGCTACATGAATAGTAATACACTTGATCCTAAACAAAATATGCCAAATGTCAATGCATACTGTGATTATTATCATTCCTTATTTAAAGCAAGAGCTATATTTACACTTGAGGGAGAATGAATAACAAATGCAAATTCTCTGCTTAAAGTGTCTTGTGTATAAGCATTTTGCTGGTTTATCCTTTTGAATCTATCTCTCCCCTCTTTAGGAAGAGGCTTGCTCTTGCATTTAAGGTCAGAGAACATCACCAGGGTGAGAAATAATACAGTATGTCTTTGCTTAAACAAAATCTATTGGGAATAAGCCCGGGGCAGCTTGAGGAAAGACCTGAACACCAGCTACTATCCCTGCCTTGTCTGTCAAGGAGAAAGCTTTAAAAACGTCTCACTGCTCCCCATAAGCCAGTAGTTCTGAGCTCTGCCTGCACATTACTGTATTATGGGATACTCTTCTGTGTGCCATGGCAAACACCATAAAGTTTAAGTAGACATTCTCTGGAGGAGCCTGAGCATGAGTCTTCTTAAAACGTTGTCCAGGTGGGCCTGACCAGGTGGCTCAGTTGTTTGGGGCGTTGTTGTCCTGTATACAAAAGGTTGTAGGTTTGATTCTATGTCAGGACACATACCTCAGTTGCAAGTTCGACCCCAGGTGGGGTGTGTACAGGAAGCAACAAATGAAGTTTTTCTCTCTCCGATCAATAAAAACATATCCTCAGGAGAGGATTACATTGAAAACAAAAATGCTACTGAGGTGGTCTTCATTTCCATCAGAGCTGAGAATCACTGATTGAGAATGAAAGTGCTAGAAACCTGTCACCAGTCCTGGACTGGAGCCCTTGTTAAGTAAAGCATCTCACCTGCAGACACTGGACCATAAGAAAAGAAGTCCAGGGAATATCACCGTATTAGTTGAGAATTGCTTGTTAGGGAGTAAAATATTTGCTGAAACTCTGACCAGTCTCTCCCTGGTGTTCTAAAGTTCTAGTCTGTAATCATTACAAAAGATCAGCCATCTGGTGCAGTTAAAGGAGCCATCTCTGATTTCCTGTAACAAAGTGTTTTTTGTTTTTTAAAAAAATAATTTATTGATTTCAGAGAGGAAGGGAAAGGGAGAGAGTGAGAGAAACATCAGTGATGAGAGAGAATCATTGATCGGCTGCCTCCTGCAGGCTCCACACAGGGGACTGAGCCTACAACCCAGGCATGTGCCCTGACTGGGAATAAAACCGTGACCTTCTGGTTCATAGGTCGATGCTCACTCAACCACTGAGCCACGCCGGTTGGCCTGTAACAAAGTTCTTAGCGTAATGCTTGGCCCATAATATGCCTGCAGTAGTTATTAGCAGTTTCACAGAAATTTATATCAAATTTATATACTTTTTAAAAAATATATTTTATTGATTTTTTACAGAGAGGAAGGGAGAGGGATAGAGAGTTAGAAACATCGATGAGAGAGAAACATTGATCAGTTGCCTCCTGCATACCCTCTACTGGGGATGTGCCCCCAACCAAGGTACATGCCCTTAACCGGAATCGAACCTGGGACCCCTGAGTCCGCAGGCCGACGCTCTATCCACTGAGCCAAACCGGTTAGGGCTCAAATTTATATACTTTTTGGTATTATATAATGATGACTATATACAGCATTTATATCTCCTTAATGTCATATTTGCCAACTAAGTCAGAGGAAAATGTGTGGGAGCCAGTTACATGTATGCTCTTAGTTCATTGTAGGGTGTTCTGTTTTCATAATTTGTTTGCTTGTTCATATCATGATTTATTTTGAAATAAAATTATAAAGCCTGGTATATGAATACATAAGTCACACATTAAGTCATGTCATCAAATGTTTATTAAAGTTAACACCATTTAGGACTAAAGGTTAGATAAGGATGAAATTTACAAAGTGGTTTCCTATGAGTGTATTTTTATACTCCTTTCTATGCTATAGGAATAATTTTTCTACTTTTTTAATTTCTGGATAAACAAAGGGTTTATTATTTAAGTTAAAACAGTTAACCATTATATCTGGTGGTTTGGAAGGTAGCATTCATATAGATCACAATGGCCAAAATATATCAAATTTGACTTCACATTTCATAATACAGCCTAACACAAAAAAGTTTTATGTATCATGATATCTTACTAAATTTAGTTTTTTGGGTTTTGTTATTGTTGATATTATTACAGATATCCCCATTCGCCCTTCTCCACCCACTCAACCCCCACCAATCCTTCCCTTTGGCCATCCCCATACTGTTGACTGTGTCCATAGGTTATGCAGATGTGTTCTTTGACTAATCCCTTCACCTTCTTTCATCCAGTTCCTCCTGCACCTCCTCTCTAACAGCGGTCACTTTGTTCCATGTATCCATGCCTCTGTTTATTTTATTCATTAGGTCTCACATATAAGTGAGAGCATATGGTATTTGTCTTTCTCTGATTGGCTAATTTCACTTAGAATAATATCCAGGTTTGTCCATGCTGTTGTAAAGAGAAAGATTTCCTTCTTTTTTTACTGCTGCTTAGTATTCCATGACGTAAATATACCACAGCTTTTTTATCCATTCATCTGCTGATGGACACATGGGCTGTTTCCAGATCTGCTATGAACATAGGGGTGCACATGTTATTTTGAATTGGCGTTTGGGAATTCTTAGGATATATTCCCAGAAGTGGGATCAATGGGTCAAAAGGCAGTTCCGTTTTTAATTTTTTGAGGAAATTCCATACTGTTTTCCTCAGTGGTTGCACCAGTTGCCTTCCAACAACAGTGCACTAGGGTTCCTTTTACTCCACATCCTCTCCAGCATTAGTTGTGATTTATTGATGGTAGCCATTCTGGAAGTTGTGAGGTGACACCTCATTGTGGTTTTAATTTGCATTTCTCTGATGATTAGTTACTTTGAGCATTTTTTCATATGTCTATTGGCCATCTGTATGTCCTCTTTGGAGTAGTGTCTTCAGGTCCTTTGCTCATTTTTTAAAACTGGATTGTTTGTCTTCTTGGTGTTGAATATACACACACACAGACACACACACACACACACACACACACACACACACACACCCCACACCACACACACACACACACTAGAGGCCTGGTGCATGAAATATGTGCATTGTGGGGTGTCCCTCAGCCAAGCCTGTACCCTCTCCAATCTGGGACGCCTTGGGGGATGTCTGACTGCCCCCACAGGGATTGGGCCTAAACCGGCCCTTGGACATCCCTCTCACAATCTGGGACTGCTGGCTCCGAACCACTCGACTACCTGCCAGCCTGATCACCCCCTAACCACTTCCCTGCCAGCCTGATCAATGCCTAACGGCTCCCCTGCCAGCCTGGTCGCCCCCAACTGTCCTCCCCTGCTGGCCTGATCGGCCACAACTGCCCTCACCTGCTGGCCATCTTGTGACTGTGGGTGCCACCATCTTAGAGGGTGGGGCAGTCAGTTAGTATATTCGCTCCTTATTGACTGTGGGTGCCACCATCTTTGCAATGGTGTGAGGGTCAATTGGCATATTCCCGCTTTATTACATAGGAGATATATATGTAAAAAAAAAAAATATATATATATATATAATATATATATATATATATACACACATATATGATTAACCCCTTATCAGATGTATCATTGGCAATGCTCTCTAATGCAATAGGTTCCCTTTTCATTTTCTTGATGGTTTCTTTTGGTGTGTAGAAACTTTTTAGTTTGATGTAGTCCCATTTGTTTTTTTTATTTCCTTTCTCTTGCTCTAGGATTTATATCAGCAAAAAAATATTGCTATAAAAGATATCTGAAAATTTATTGCCTATTTTTTTCTAGGATTTTTATGGCTTCACAGCTCACATTTAAGTATTTTATTCATATTGAGTTTATTCTTGTGTATGGTGTAAGTTGATGGTCTAGTTACATTTTTTTGCATGTACCTATCCAATTTTCCCAATGCCATTTATTGAAGAGACTGTTTTTACTCCATTGTATTCTCCTGCCTCCTTTGTCAAATATTAATTGACCTTAAAGGTATGGATTGATTTCTCGGCTCTCTGTTCTGTTCCATTGATCTATATGCCTGTCCTTATGCCAGGCTGTTTTACAGAGGCCTTGTAGTGTAGTTTGAGTCACAGCATTATGATACCTTCAACTTTGTTCTTCTTTTTCAAGTTTGCTGAAGCGTTCAGGGTATTTTCTGGTTTCTTATAAATTTTTGGAATATTTGTTCTAGATCTATGAGATATGCCATAGGTATTTTAACAGGAATTATATTGAATCTATAGATTGCTTTAGGTAGTCTGGCATTTCTAATGATGTGAATTCTCCCAGTCCATGAACATGGTATATGCTTCCAGTTATTTGTATCTTCCTTAATTCTTTCTTTAATGTCCTATAGTTTTCTGAATACAGGTCATTTACCTCCTTGGTTAAATTTATTCCTAGGTACCTTATTTTTGGCTGCAATATATAATAATAAAAGAGTAATATGCTAATTAGACCATATGTCATTCCAGATGTTCTTCCTGATAAAGCCAGGGCCAGAGGGAAGCTTGGGTCCTGGGTGCCTGCCAGCAGCTGGAGGGATACCCGGGTCATGGGTGCCAGAGGGAAGCCGGTGCCGGCAGCCAGGGGAAGGAAAGCCTACTCTTGCACATATTTCGTGCACTGGGTCTCTAGTAATAATAGAATTGTTTCCTTAGTTTCTCTTTCTGATAGTTCAGTATTGGTATATAAAAATACCACTGATTTCTGAAAATTAATTTTATATTCTGCTACTTCGCCGGATTCACTTATTAGATCTAGTAGTTTTTTAGTGGGGTCTTGCGTTTTTTCTATGTACCATATCACGTCATCTGTAAATAATGACAGTTTTATTTCCTCCTTTCCAATTTGGATGCCTTCTTTTATTTATTTAATTTTTTATTGCTGACAATATTGCAGGTGCCCTCCCACCCCCCACTTTGCTAACCTATTTCTTCTTCTGTTTGATTGCTGTGGCTAGGACTTCCAGTACTGTGTTGAATAAAGTGATGAAAGTGGACATCCCTGTCTCACTCCTAATATTATGGGAAATGCTTTAGTTTTTGTCCATTGAGTATGATGCTGGCTATAGGTTTGTCATTATGGCCTGTATTATGTTGAGCTATGATCCCTCTATTCTTATTTTAGTGAGAGTTTTCATCATAAATGGGTGCTGGATTTTGTCAAATGCTTTTTCTGTATCTATTGATATCATAATGTAATTTTATCTTTATTTTTTATGTGATGTATCACATTTGTTGATTTATGAATATTTTACCAACCTAACATCCCTGGAATAAATCCAACTTTATCATGGTCTATGATCTTTTTAAGGTATTGCTGGACCTGGTTTGCTAATATTTTGTTAAGGATTTTGTCATATATGTTTATCAGGAGTTCGGCCTTTAATTTTCTTTCTTTGTAACCTGACTCTGGAATTAAGATAATGTTGGCTTCGTAAAAAGAGTTTGAAAGTCTTCCTTCCTTTTGAATTTTTTTTGGAATAGTTTAATAAGGATAGGTGATATTTCTTCTTTGAATTTTTGGTAAAATTTGCCTGTGAAGCCAACTGGTTTAGGACTTTTGTTTGCTAGGGATTTTTGTTTGTTGTTTTTTTAAATTACTGTTTCTTTTTTTTTAATAGATTGTATTGATTTTTTTACAGAGAGGAAGGGAGAGGGATAGAGAGGTAGAAACATCGATGAGAGAGAAACATCGATCAGCTGCCTCCTGCACGCCCCCCACTGGGGATGTGCCTGCAGCCAAGGTACATGCCCTTGACCATAATCGAACCTGGGATCCTTTAGTCCGCAGGCCGAAGCTCCATTCACTGAGCCAAACCGGTTAGGGCTAAATTACTGTTTCAATTTCATTAGTTGTAATCAGTCTATTCAGATTTTCTGATTCTCCCTGATTTAGTTTTTGAAGATTGTATGTTTCTAGGAAGTTATCCATTTTGCCCAGGTTGTCCAATTTGTTGGCATATAATTGTTTATAATATTGCCTTACAATCCTTTGTATTTCAGTGATGTCAGTTATTACTTGTCCTTTTTATTTCTGATTTTATTATTTGGGTCCACTTTCTTTTTTTCTTAGTGAGTCTTGTTAATGATTCATTAATCTGGTTTATCTTTTCAAAGAACCAGCTCTTGTTAATTTAAAAATATAGACTATTCCCCCAAATCAGAATAGTAATTAAAATAAAACTTTGAATAATAAATATACAAAATAAATTAAAAATTATAGTTGCATTAGTCAGGGTTCTTCATTGAAACAGAACCAAGAGGCTATATGCATATATAGATATAGTTATAGGCATAGAGATATATATATACACGCACACATTAGTCCCAGGATTGCCCAATGAAGGTGGCAGGCTTGAAACACAGAAGAGCCGATGGTGTAAATTACAGTCCAAAAGCTGGCAGGCTGGAGACCCAGGAAGAGCCGATGCTTAGGTCCCAAGTGAGGAAAAGGCCAGTGTCTCAGCTGGAAAGCAGCTGGATATAAGAAATCCTCTCCTGAATGTGGGATGATCAGACTTTTCTCTATTTAAGCTTTCAACTGGTTGGCTGAGGCACACAAATACTAGGGAGGGAAATCTTTACTCAGTCTACCAATTTAAAGGTCAGTCTTGTCCAGAAACACCCTCAACAATGTTTCAAATCTCTTGGCTTCTTGAGAAAACAGATTTTAAATCTGTCACTAGCTTCAAAAGCAAGTAGTCAGCCTTTGGCCCCATTCCAGTATATAATGGAATAAATTCCAGACCTCTCCCAGAGTAATTCTTATTTGTAGTCCAGAGACATAAGGCTGCTATAGTTAGATGTCAATAAAATATCTTCGTGCAGTGTAGCAAAGGACAGAGGAGCAAGTCTTGGTGTGTAAGCCAAATGGGCCAGCTATCTGTTGTCTGGCAGCTGTCACAAAGAAACAGCAGAGAATAGAATTATAAAGCGTGGTTACACTTGCAAACTAAAGAAAGTATTGTCATACTTTTCAGAAGATTTTTAGAAAACCACAGAGTTGTGGTTATGTAGATAAAGTATAAATGATGAAAAAATGAGAAATTTGAATTAAAAATTTAGTGAAAACTTTTCTCAATCCAATTAATCCAAAATGTCCTTCTGTAATAAACTTGTAACTTCCATCATTTATCATTTCCATTGAATGAGGAGTCTGGTCTGATTAGCTCAACACATAATTTAGAATGTAAGTCTCTAAATTGAATTCTTCTATTATGTGGTTACTCAAGCCAGGTGTATGTTGAAGCAAGCAATAGCATGTAGAAAGTAACAAGCATCATTACTTGAACTAATTTCTCCAGGGTATTTTATTCATGACTACATGGTTGAGGTAATGTTTATGATTGGCTGTGGTCAATTAAATTAACTAAATTTAATTATTTCCTAATTTGAACAATTTCATTCAGAATTAAAGTTTAAAACACTTTTACTATATTAATCTGTTGTATCAGGAAAATATAGATAAACCATCAACTTTCATTAACATAGAAAAGAAATGCTAACCAGAAATGCCCAAATATATGTGCATTGCCTTATGGGATATTTATTCATTCTATTCCCATAATCAGTTATGTACAAATGCATCATCATTCAAAGGTATATTTTCCAGAGAAGATTTATGTTAACATTTTAAAAGTGAATATTATCAGAGAATTATCTTGGTGTAATACTAATGGTCACAAAGTCTTGTCAGTACCCCACTCTATAGGGCCTGACTGTTTGTAAGGGACTAGAATTGATACTCACCCATTTCCAACAGTGTATATCATTGTGGAAGTGAGTCACACCTAGGGGTTTTATACCAAAATATTAAACCTAAATAACAATAAAAAGAAATAAAACAAGTAATTGATTATAGAAAGCATAACAAATATGAAGGAATCCCTGGTGTCAAAAAGGCAAGTGATATTTCATTAATGGAAAACACAGACATTTGTGCAAAAAGAAATAGGATCAGAATTAAATTTCTATAAAATCTAGAGTTTAATATATGCTGGTAAACATTAAACAGAAAAAATAAAGATATGTATACAATAAGAATATTTCCTATGGGAGTGACGGATAATACAAATTTTGCAAAAAAAAAAAAACTAAAAGAAACTATGGACAAAGTACTAAAGGAAATTAGGAAAATAATTTATGAATAAAATAAGAATACCAATAAATAGGTATAAATTATGAGAAAGAACAAAATAGAAATTCAGTAGCTGAAAAGTACAATGATGGAAATAAAAAATTTACTAGAAAGTTTCAACAGACTTAAGCAGGCATAAAAAATAAATCAGTAAACTTGAAGATCAAACCATTGGACATAAGAAGAAAAGTAGACAACAACAGGACCTGTGGGAAACCATTAATTATGCCAGCATATGTATAACGGCAGTGCCAAAGGAGCAAGGGGCAGACAAATACTGTTTAATTTAAAATATGTAATTTAAGTTATATGAATTTTACCTCAATAAGAATATTTTTAAACTGCTGTTTTCAAGGACACCTGGCCAATAGAAACTAATTTTTTTTAAAATATATTTTATTGATTTTTTACAGAGAGGAAGGGAGAGAGATAGTTAGAAACATCAATGAGAGAGAAACATCGATCAGCTGCCTCCTGCACATTTCCCACTGGGGATGTGCCCGCAACCCAGGTACATGCCCTTGACCGGAATCGAACCTGGGACCCTTCAGTCCGCAGGCCGACGCTCTATCCACTGAGCAAACCGGTTTCGGCGAAACTAATTTTGAGGAAAATAAAGACAAACCAAAACTTAGGAACTTTCTCTAAAATAATTGGCATGTAATCATCAAAAATGCCAAGAATATGAAAGTCAAGGGAAAATGAAGTAAGTCATCTTAATTGAAGGAGACTAAAGAGACATGACAAACATATATAGTGTACCATCTTGGACTGGAATCTGTGCAATAAATGACATTATTAGAACAATAGGGTTGTTTTTTTTCTGAATGGAATCTGTGGATTATAATTTTAGTGTGTCAATGTTAATATCTTGATTTTGATTGTGATATTGTAGTCATGCATCTTTTCTTTTAAAGGCATGCTAAAGTTTCTAAAGGTGATGGGCCATAATGTCAAAGAGAGAGAGAGAGAGAGAGAGAGAGAGAGAGAGAGAGAGAGAGAGAGAGAGAGAGAGAGAATGTTTTAAAATGCTAACAACAGAAAGTCTAGATGAAGGAAATAAAGGGTGTTATTTGTGTTTTTCTTTCCCTACCCCATTAAGTCATGTATTCCTGAATTCCAGCAATCTAAATCTACTGATTTCTATAAACATGCCTGTCTTTGCAACTGTGTTCACTTTCTTGGTTTTAATTACTACCTTGATTTTAATGACTTATCTATCCATACATTCACTTTTGGAAATATTCTTTAGAATCCCACTTATCTAATTCTTTGAATTCAGAATCACTTCACATTTAACACTGTTTATTCATTGATTGAACAAATATTTACTGAATTTCTAGTGGCATGTGTGATGTCAGATACAAAGGATAGATTACTGAACTAGTCAGTTGGTGAGCCAAACTTTCACAAAGCTAACAGTTTTGTTATATTCTCTTCATGGCTTTCTTTGCTAATATATGCACCTTATAATGTCTTTCGAGGAATGTTGGAGTTACCCTTACATGCTTCCTCATCCTCTACATATATTTTATAACAAATTTTCATCAATTTTATTTCCTTATTATTTATGTATTTGCCTTGCCTTTCTTGCCACTGTTCTTTTCCCATCCCTGTGATTTCTGCCATAAACTATCTGAACTTTCTCCACAACCTATGAATGGCTTCTGTTACCTAGAATCTTGCCTAGCTTAAATCTTTTACATGCTGCAGCCAAACAATCTGTTTTAACTAAGGTTCAGTCATATTTATCTTCTAAAATAATGCATTAGGTCCATTTAATATAAAATAGTGTTTATAATGTTAGTTTAAGCAGAGAATGTTTTATGTTAACCTCTTTTATATTTTTCCATAAATATCGCTTTCTTAATTATGCCTTCCTGACCACCCTTTCTAAATTTGAATACCCCGCACACATTTACTAACTTTTCTATCACTTAATTGCTTATCTTAGTTCTAATCACCTTGTTTAATTCTTGATAGTTTACTTATTTCTCTCTATTAACAACAGTCTTCCTCTCCTCAGAGTATAAGCTCCATGAAGACAGAGATTTTTCTCTGTTTTGATCATTGTTGAATTCCCCAGAGTTTAGAACAGTGGCTGGTAAATGATAAACAATAAATATTTGTTAATTAAATGAATGAGTGAACTTTAAGAAAACTTTAAATATAAAACTCTTAAAGAAAAAACATTTTGAAAAAAGAGCGGGGAAGAAGCAAGGGCGTGAATAGTCTATCTGCAACCCTTAAATTTATTGACTTTTTGTTTTCTCAAAGAAACCTTAAAGCTACTTTCAGAGTTTATTAGTATGAGACCTAAGTGCCTGGTCTACATCTCAAAAGCTATCCTTTTTTTCTCCATACTCTTAATGTCTATGAATGTAGAGCTTCTTATATTTTCCTGCACAGCCAGGATGCTCTATGTTCCATATATTGGCCCATTCCAAGCCTGTACTTCCTTTCCAAATATATTAATTTTTAATTTATTTTTATTGACTTCATAGAGAAAGGGAGAAGGAGAGATAGAAACATCAATGATAAGAGAGAACCATTGATAGGCTGCCTCCTGCATTCCCCCTACTGGGGATCAAGCCTGAAACCCGGCCATGTGCCCTGACCAGGAATCAAACAGTGACTTCCTGCTTCATAGGTCAATGATCATCCACTGAGCCATGCCAGCTGGGCCAAATATATTACTTTTATTCTTTTTTTTTTTTTCAAGTTCCATGTCTAGGTCATCCCAAAATTGTCTGTACTCCATAATATGCTATGTTATCTATTTCTATGATAATGCCACTGATAATGTTAATCTTGATATCATAGCACTTAAAATATTATATTGAATTTTTGTTTTAATTACATAGTATTATAGTCAAAGTGAGGCCTAATTAATGACTTGACATTTCATAGGTAGTAAATATTTTTTCAAAAAATCTGAGTCAATTGGCTTTTACAGTATATAAAATAGTATATAGAGTGTAAGTGAAGTATCAATATTATATTATAGTTTCTCAAAAGTTTAAAGGTTTGGACTAGAAGTATTGTTAGGCATCTGTTGATGGAAATATCTATTCTTTCTATGTTTTTCATCTTCTCCAGGTTGAGAATGGGTGATAAGTAAGCACCGAAATCATTGGAAATTTACTTTGTGGAAAGCACTACTAGGCACTAGATATATGTTATTCTAGTCAATACTCTTTAAAAGCCAATATTTTTACATATTTCAAAAAAAAATGTGATATTCTAAGATATTAAATATTTTTCCCAAGGTCGTGCAACTAGTACAGATCAGAGCTGGAATTTTGATCCAAATTTATCACATTTCAAAGCTAGTAATATTTCCACTCTTCTAAAAAATGCCCCTCTAAGAATAACAATAACAGTGATAAGCTTAAGCTAAATGAATTTCTACTTAACTTGATTGTTTCATTTACTCTTCATAAAAATCTTGTGAAATAGAATAATCTTGCATCAGCATCATCTCCATTCTAAGGATGAGAAACTGAGGCAAAGACATTAAATACTTTGCACTGAAGAACTGGAATATAATCTCATTTGCTTTGACACCCCAAACATGTACTCTTATAAATATGTACATAAACAATGAACTTCGGTCTTTTTGAAAAAGCAATTTGTAGGTCCAGAAATAAATGCCAAATTGTTTGATTCAGATAAAACCAAATTTCAGTAAATGGGAGATCAAAGTATTTGTTTTAATCCTCACCAGACGATATGTTTTTGTTGATTTTTTTTTGTTTGTATTTTACAGAGAGAGGAAGGTAGAGAGAGCTAGAACTATCAACCTGAGAGAGAAACATTGATTGGTTGTCTCCTTAATATGCCTCTACCAGGGATGGAACCTGCAACCTCAGTATACTCCCTGTCAGGGAATTGAGCCCACAACCATTTGGTATACTGGACCATGCTCCAACCGACTGAGCCACCTGGACAGAACAAGGTATTTTATAATAATAATAAACAATAAGCTCTAACAAGAGTGGCAAAGATTTTGCAATAAATCAAATAAGAAAATAGTTATTAGCACCTATTTTCTAACATAATTTCTAATTATGTAATTTAATGTTATTTTTATTGAATATAGACACAAGGAAGGCAGAGACTGTTTTGTTCCCCAATATTTTCCAGTAGTAAAGAACGATGATACCTGAAACATAGTAGAAACTCTAGATATTTTCTGATTGTATAATAATGGTAGTAGGTATTACAATGTAACTGGAAATGAGTTAAAATTTTATCCCTCTACCTATAATGGTATTTGCATAAGAGCTAGATTTAAAGGTAAAATTATAACCAGAAAGGAATATTCCATAAAAAAAAGTTAGACCAAGAAAGAAATTTTAGGAAGGGTAGGCGGGCATCTGATGATCACAAAAGCAAGCGCATTATTAGTTTTAAACTTGTAGCCTAGGCTTGAGAAATTGCAAAAATTACTTTGAGTAAAATAAACAAGTTGAAAGATCAAACTTACCCTGTAACTTCTATATTTATATGCATCTGAGCATAAAATATTAGATAAATATGTATAATGTTTATATACATATGTAGCATGTATACTAGTATGTATAATGTAAGTCATATATAAATATATTATTATTTATCAGATAATATTATATTAAATTATTAATAAAACTAGAGGCCCGGTGCACAAATATTTGTGCACTCGGGGGTGGGGGGAAGATCCCTCAGCCTGGCCTGTGCCCTCTCACAGTCTGGAACCCCTCGGGGGATGACCATCTGCTGGCTGAGGCCTGCTCCCCAGGGGATTAGGCCTAAGCTGGCAATCAGACATCCCTCTGGCAGCCCGGCAGACATTGGGGGATGTCCACTTGCCAGCGGGGAGCAGGCCTAAGCTGCAGTCGGACATCCTTAGTGCTGCTGAGTAGGCGGGAGAGGCTCCCACCACCACCGCTGT
This sequence comes from Myotis myotis, assembly GCF_014108235.1. Lineage (NCBI taxonomy): Eukaryota > Metazoa > Chordata > Mammalia > Chiroptera > Vespertilionidae > Myotis > Myotis myotis. The sequence goes on along the minus strand of NW_023416379.1, from coordinate 68,118,923 downwards.
ACTGGCAGCTATAAGCCTGACTTGTGGCTGAGCAGAGCTCCTCCATGTGGGAGCTGACTGACCAACAGAGGGCAGCTCCTGCATTGAGCGTCTACCCCCTGGTGGTCAGTGTGTGTCATAGTGACCAGTCATTCCCAGTCTTTGTGCTGTTAGGGTCAGTTTGCATATTACCCTTTTACTATATAGGATAGAGGCCTGGTGCACAGGTGGGGGGCTGGTTTGCCCTGAAGGGTGTCCCGGATCAGGGTGGCGGTCCCGCTTGGGTGCCTGGCCAGCCTGGGTGAGGGGCTGATGGCTGATTTCAGGCTGGCCACACCCCCTTCAAGGTGGGGGTCCCGCTTGGGTGCCTGGCCAGCCTGGGTGAGGGGCTGATGGCTGATTTCAGGCTGGCCACACCCCCTTCAGGGTGGGGATCCCCACTGGGGTGCCTGGCCAGCCTGGATGAGGGGCTGAGGGCTGTTTTCAGGTGGGCCAAGCCTGCAACTGAAGCTCCCAGTCTCTCCTTTTTTTCTTTTTTTTTTTATTCTGGCATTTATTTACCTTCTGTAATTGAAACTTTGTTGTGGCTCCAGCTCCGAGGCCGGATGGCTGAAAGCAGGTATCTGGGGTTGGTTTAGCTTCTATAATTGCAACATTGTTGCTTAGAGTGCAGCTCAGAGCCCAGCCGCGGCAGGCAGGGAACCTTGGCTTCCTCCATCACTGGAGCAAGCAAGCCTCATGTTTGCTTCAGCTGCCTGGCTGCTGGCCACCATCTTGGTTGGCAGTTAATTTGCATATCACCCTGATTAGCCAATGGGAAGCGTAGCGGAGGTATGGTTAATTACCATATTTGTCTATTATTAGATAGGATGAAAGGATGTAAACCTAGAAAACTTCTCATTAAACATCTCTGAATATAGGTGACAAAGTAACAACTATTATGAACAATTGTATGGCAACAAATAGGACAACCTAGAAGAGATGAGTAAATTACTAGAAACATACAACTTACCAGGACTAAATCATGAAGAAATAGAAATATGAACAGATTGATTACTGGAAAGGAGAGTGAATCATTAATAATAATAATAATAATTAAAAAAAACCTTCACAAAAACAAACATATCTTAGCTCTTTAAACCCATGGTTATAGTATGTGGTCAAGTGAAAATCCAAACTCAGAGTTTGAATGATGCACTGGTACTCAGGAGAGCTACCTAAAACTAAAATCAATTCATTTAATTCCACAAAAAGCCTCTCTCTCAATTTGCTAAACTACAAGAAAACAAAGAAAGACAACCAGCTTTAAAAGTTCTTAACATTTTTTATCAAGTAGTACACAAAGGCTTATACAACCTGGCCAACAATGATTCCCACAAAATGCGTGCATGAATTTTCAATTTAACCATTACATTATATGAATATAGTACAACGTCTTGCACTATGTTTCTTCTAAAAGATCTAAACAAAATACAATTTTTGTCAACCAAGAGAGATTGACATAATTTACTATATATTTTAATAAAATAACACAGATAAAATACTTTAAGGGTAACCATTTTATGGATTTTGTTATGAGTTCTCAATTATCAAAGATTCATTTTCCAGTAGAATTTAGAATATAGTCTACTACAAATGAACACTCAAAAACATGAAAAAATAGTAAATATTAATGAATATTTGTTGAATTATTTACTTCTCAGAAGACAGCATTCACAGTTCCTTTTTTCTTAATTATTTACCTACTCTCCAAGAGAGAATATATACAAGCAATTTTTATACAATTATAAAATGACCCTACCAAAATCTGGTTCTTTATAAAGAACAATAAAATTGGTAAGTCTCTGTCCATATTAGAACAAAAATAAGGAAAATACAAATTATCATTCCAGGAATAGGAAAGGTGATTTATTGTGTATTCTACATAATAACAGGATGATAAGTAAAACTATGCCTATAAATTAAATTACATAGGTTAAATGAACAAATGTTTTACAATACAAACATCAAAACTTACTCTAAAAAGCATGTATGATAAAACTGTAAAATATTGTTGAAAAATGTAAAGATGATCTATGTGAATAGATATATACCTTGATCTTGGATATGGAGACTCAGTATTATTAAGATGTCATTTCTTCCCAAATTGATCTGTTGATTCAATGCATTACCAACCAAAATAACAATCTACTTATTTATAAAATTTGACAAGCTGATACCAAAGCCCATATGAAAATAAAATTGACCTAGATTAGTCAAAAACAACTTTGATAAGGAACAGAAAAGTTGGAGAGCTAAGAGTTATCAAGGTGGTGTTAACAGACTTATTATAATGGCCAATAGTAACATAACAGACCAGGCCAGGCTTTGGCAAGAAGGTGGAGGAGCTAGACCTCTCATACCCTTGTGGGTATATAAATTATTACACGCAGTTTGGAATCCAGTTTCTGAAAATGTTAAACATACACCTATTTCATAATCTCACCATCCTCCTAGGTATTTACTTGAGAGAAATAAAAATATATATTCATACAAAGAGCCAAGCATGAGTGTTCATAGCAGCTTTATGTAATATCCAAAAACAAAATCTAACTGCAAAAATCGGTAGCTCTTCTATTATCCTTTTCTTATCTGTTTTCTAAATACAATTCCTTTTCACTTTTGAAAGTAATTCTAGAAGCCAGAGAATTTAGGATATGCCATTTTTTCCCTTTAAAACTATGGTTTTATATGCTTACTATTCTACATTAATATAGCTTGACTTTTATGTCCCTTCTTTTAATTTTTTTTATGGCTGGAAAAATACAGTAATTTAGGAAATTGCCTTCAGTTTTTCAAAATACAGTAAAAATATATTTATATATAACTCTGTTTTCATTTTGCCATCCTACTTAGTGCCCCTGTACTTTCCTCCTTTAGTGTTTCCTGTATCCCAGAAGATACTGTTCATTTGTGGGAAGTGAGTAAAATAGTACTCTAGTGCTTCTAGGTATTCTTAACAAAAATTACCTTTTAAGCTTCTCTTCATATCTCTTAGCAGTTGTTGAGTTTTTCCACCACTTTTTAGTACAGTATAATTGCACACTGTAATGTTAAAGGGCATTACTTATTTGATGGGTAAATGCTAAAGTGGAATGTGTGACTGATAATGTAACTTTAGAATAACAGCATGAATTTTACCATACAAGCTATGCCTGCAATCAACTTTCAAATAAATTGCAAGTAAAGAGAAATGGCAAGGATCTATTTTGATTGCTGTAGCTTCTCCCAATAATGTTGGTGTTTATTATACAAAAGCATATATTTAGCAAGTAAGATGTCCATATTTGTAGGTCCAAACAGTAATTTTAGGATTCATAACATGACTTGTTCTGATTTCTGCTGATTAGGAGCCTTAGAGGTGTTCTTACAGGAAGCTGAGAAGTAGGGTTGGGAAAAGAATTAGGTGTAATATTATATACCTCTATACTTAATACTTAAAATTTATATGCATGTGTAAATTTATTTTTAAGCACAATTAAAAATCATAAAATTACAGCTAGTGGAAAATTATTAAAATAAATTTACAGTTGATGCCAGACACTATTGATAAGTCCAGAAAAGTAATTATCCAAAATTTCCTTTTCTCTTTGCTATGCTTCTCTCTCTCTCTCTCTCTCTCTCTCTCTCTCTCTCTCTCTCTCTCTCTCTCTCTCTCTCTTTCTCTCTCTCAAATGCCTGAGCATATATAGTGAACTTGTCTTTGATCACAAATTCTGATCACAAACTCTGAAAATCTATATGTTTTCTCTCTGAATTAAATCTAAATTTTGACTGATCCAAGTGAGCTGAACAAAAGTTACCAAAGTAACCTCTGTTATTCTGAATTCAACCACTGGATGTTATAAAATCACAACTCAGACATAATTCCAGAGTAATGGAACTACTATAATAGTGCTGATTTAATGTGAATTTCAAAGCAGACTGTCAGAGGGTCTCCTCATTCCAGCGTTTAATATTTTTATGGAAGCAATCAAATAGAAAAACAGGCTTATTAACCACTATATTCTGTATCCTGTTTTATGTGTTCTAGGCAGCATATGAAATGAGGTCCAGTATAATAAAATGTACTGATTTAACTAATACGTCATTTCTTTCAAAACTATAATACTTTTCAGTTGCCATGTTTTTTGACATTTCTCACAGGATGCATAAAATATAAACACTTTTATAGAAAACAAAATATCTCCTTAATTTATTAATTGTGTGATATTGTCATTTACTGGTCACTGCTATGGCAGCATACAGGTTAAATAATTTCCAGTTAAGATAAGCAAAAATAAAAATCTAAATGTAAAGCAAATATTTCACACATAGGGCATATTAATTTTAAATGATTTGAAGAAAATTACCTAGTACTATTATCTGTTTCTTTCCAGATGGAATATGTATTTTCCCCCAATGCTCTTACCCATGTATTTAAAAGACATATACTGAGCTCTTATTATTCACAATATGCCATAATATGTATTTGGGAAACTTGAATATGTATTTTCAACAATTTTTCTTTCAGTTGTGTTTTTACTTCATCAAACTTCACTTTGCATGCATGTGTCATAATTGCTTCACATGCATTATCAATGAAAGATTTCTAAAGATTTTGATATTTTCTAAAGTATACTGGTAATATTAACTAGGATTCTGGTGGCTAATATCAGAAGTTCAAGCAGAATAAAACAATTCACAAAAGGGGAGAAGTTATATAACTTATCCAGTTTAAAAAATGGTCAAGTAGAAATAGCTGAAGTTGAGGAAAGCTAAGATGAAATATATAAATTTTCCTTAAACTATCTTTTTTCTTCTCTGTATATGTTGTTCTCTAAGTTTTGTACTCTCTAAATGCAAAGAGGCTATATTCACCTAATAGGTAATAGGCCTGCCAATAAATCCACCATTTTAATCTTAAACCTTCACCTACCATTTAAAGATTGATATAAATTTCTGCAGAGAAATACATCTCTCAAGTCCTTCACTTTTGAAGTTTTTATTGTAGGTAAGGATTTCCAGAATTAGTTAATTTGATACCCAAAATAAAGAGGTGAACTATTTTCAGCTTTTTATCTTATCCACTTTTATTCTGTTGGCTTGTCTACACAGTTTGACATGGGCTTTTAATCTGAAGATGTCCAACACAACCCCAGGTATCATTTCTCAGTCAACAATATCAAACTGAAAGACCATTTCTTATCATGCATGTCTTTCAATCAGGAAGGAAATTATTTCCAGAAACTTCTGTAGGGCTCCACATCAGGTCTAGTTGGATAGTAAATTTAGTTGCATTCCCAAATCCTACCTACAAAAGCAATCAATTGAAATGTTTTTCATTCCTAGTCCTCTATGATTAGAAGCAGGTTCTGCTAGTGAGCAATAAGGAGGTGGAATATCTTTGAAGAGGGACCAATATCTGCTAACTCTTTCAGTTCCAGATTTTAAGAAGAGAGAGCATTCCTTTTGCACACTTTGACTGTTGGCCAGAGATGTACAGTTTTAGAGCACTGTAGCTCTCTGGGGATGCATTGGCTGCAGTGTCCAGAACTGCCTGTCCTGCTAGACTGGTAACACCATCAATCTCTCCTGCAGTTACCCCCTTGACTTTTCATTGCACCCTTCTTTTTAGATATACAATTTAAAAACTACACCCCTCCAAAGAATATGTCTGAGTTATATTATTTTGAATACATAACATTAAAATTAGAATACTTTTAACTCCTGCTCTAAGAGAAAACAGCTCAAAGTCACAAATCACAACTACATCCCCTTCCAGATTCAGTACCTCTGGTACTCTCAGTCTCTGAATGGGGCTTTAAAAGAAAGTGTTTTATTTTTTTAGAGCAGTTTTGGGTTCACAGTAAAATTTTACTTTATTAAGAAGACTTCCCATATTAGTCCCTAATCTCCCCAACTTTATACCTATTTCTTTTCTAAACTGCATGTCCTGAAGATTTCAAGCTCTAATAGCATATGCAAAGGCAAAGATTATATATATATATATAATCTCCATCCTATGTGGTATATAGATAAGTAGATGAATAGAAATATACACAATTATAATTTTACTTGTAATATTTAACACTGTTCTCAGCAATTTGTAGAATAAATAGAAAATCAGTAAGGCTATAGAATATTTGATCAGCACTACCAACCAACTTGACCAAATAACAGTCGAACATATGTGGTTTTCAAGGGCACATGACACATTCATCAAGAAATAGATTGGGCCATAAAACAAGTCTCAATGAAATTTTAAAAAATAAAATGAGTGTCAAAAATCTCTAAATATTTGGAAACTGATATCCATGCACAAGAGAAATTATATATTTTTGTAGATTATGAAAAGCTGATTCTAATATTAACATGGAAATGCAAAAAGCTTAAAATGGACAAAGAAAAATGTTTATAAAGTACAAATTTGAAATACTCAAATGACAAAAAAGGATGGGCAACATCAAATGTTGATAAGGAAGTAAAGCAAGGAGACTCAATGTTGTCAGTCAAAAGATACAATCACTGTAAAAGATCTGGAAGTTTGTTATAGAGCTATTTGTGAACCTACCCTTTGGATCAGAAATTTCAATCCTATCTAATAATAGACAAACATGGTAATTATCCATACTTCTGCTATGCTTCCCATTGGCTAATCAGCAGGATATGCAAATTAACACCAACAAAGATGGTGGCCGGCAGCCAGGCAGCTGAAGCGAACATGAGGCTTACTTGCTCCAGCGATGGAGGAAGCCAGGTTCCCCGCCTGCCTCGGGCTGCTCTAAGCTACACTCTAAGCAATAAAGTTGCAATTATAGAAGCTAAACAAGCTCCAGATGCCTGCTTTCAGCCAGCTTTGGCCTCAGAGCTTAGAGCAGCAGTGATGGCAACAATGTTTCAATTATAGAAGCTAAACAAACCGAGATACCTGCTTTTAGCCAGCCACGCTTCAGAGCTGGAGCCGGCTCTCAGCTCCAGTGAAAGCTATAGAAGTTAAATAAGTCCCAGAATTTAAAAAAAAAAAAGAAAAAAAGGAGAGGCTGGGAGCTTCAGTCGCCCGCCAGCCTGAAAACGGCCCTCAGGCCCTCACCCAGACTGGCTCCCCAGTGGGGACCCCCACCCTGAAGGGGGTGTGACCAGCTGCAAACAGCCATCAGCCCCTCATCCAGGCTGGCCAGGCACCCAAGTGGGACCCCCACACTGATCCGGGACACCCTTCAGGGCAAACCAACCGGCCCCCACCAGGCCTCTATCCTATATAGTAAAAGGGTAATATGCAAACTGACCCTAACAGCAGAAAGACACATTGACCACCTGGGGGCAGATGCTCAATGCAGGAGCTGCCCCCTGGTGGTCAATGCGCTCTCACAGAGGGGAGCTCTGCTCAGCCACAAGCCAGGCTGATGGCTGCCAGTACAGAGGTGGTGGTGAGAGCCCCTGCTGCCTCCTCAGCAGTGCTAAGGTCTGCTTCCCTCTGGCAAGTGGGCATCCCCCAAGGGCTGCCGGGCTGCCAAAGGGACGTCTGATTGCCATCTTAGGCCCAATCCCCCGGGGGGAGCAGGCCTAAGCCAGCAAGTGGTCATCCCCCGAGGGGTCCCAGACTGCAAGAGGGCACAGGCTGGGCTGGGGAGCCCTCTCCCCAAGTGCACAAATTTTTGTGCACCAGGCCTCTAGTCTATATATATAAAAGCCTAAGTGACTGGTCGAGCAGTTGCTATGATGCTCACTGACCACCAGGGGACAGACGCTCAACGAAGGAGCTGCCCCCTGGTGGTCAGTGCACTACTACAGCAGGAGCGCCACTCAGCTGAGCTACAGGTGCCAGATGCTGGTCTCATGGCTGGTGAGTGCAGCTGTAGCAGCAAGAGCCTCTCTCATGTATACGCCCCCTGCGTGCCCCTCCCCCATCCAGACTGGGACCAGGATCGGGACCAGCATCTGGGCTGCCTGGGCGCAAGCCCGCAGCCACTTCTTGGTCATGAGAATGCCAATATCACCCTAGGATGGGCGTATGGAGACCACAGCAGAGCGGCAACAAGCCTACCGAGACGAGGTGGTGACAGGCACAGTGGATGAGTGGGAGTGGCGTGGCGCTGGCTCAGGCTCGGCTCCTCCCTAACTGCCTGATGCTTCATGCACTACTATATCCCTCGGGGATGTTGGACTGCAGGTTTCGGCCTGATCCCTGCAGGCCACTCTGAGGGACCCCACCAGTGCACAAATCTGTACACCGGACCACTAGTTTTATATAATTGTACTAGAGAAATAAAAAACATGTCCACAAAAGAAAATGTGCAATAATCTTCACTAATAAAAGGGTAAAATACTAATTAGACTGGATAGACCGGTCATCTTCCGGATGTCCTTCTGGACATCCTTCCAGACAAAGCTGCAGTGGCTGCAAGGGCCAAGGAGGGCTGGCAGCCCCAGTGGCTGCGAGGGTCGAGGAGGGCCAGCGGTCAGCACTGGCAGCAGCAGTGGGGTGATGGGGGCAGCGCCTTCCCCTGATCAGCCCAGTCGCCACTTGCAGGGGGAGGCCAGACTGGGGAGCGGGCCTAAGCCGTCAGTAGGACATCCCCTGAGGGCTCCTGGACTGTGAGAGGGGGCAGGCCAGGCTGAGGGACACCCCAGTGCATGAATTTTGTGCACCATGCCTCTGCTATTTTATAATAATCCAAACTGGAAACAGGCCACATGCCTTTAGGAGAAATATGGCTGTGGTATATCCATAAACTGTACTATGACTATTCAGTAATGAAAAGGAATGAACTGCTGATACATACAACATGGATAAATATCAAAACACTAGTGGCCCAGTGTATAAAATTTGTGCATGGGTAGGGTCCCTAAACCTGGCTGGTGATCAGGCTGGCCTTGGCCTCACTTCCCTGGCTGCCAGCTGCCTGCCAGGGCCTTCCCTCATTCTGCACCACCCCCTGGTTGTCAGCGCATGTCATAGTGATCGATCCGTCTGCTGGTTGAACTTCTGCAGGGATAATTTGCATATTAGGTTTTTATATATAAATAGATTATGCAGAGTAAATAAGCCTCATGTATCTGTAATGTATGATTCCTCTCATTTAAATTGCTTAAACTAGTAGAATAATTCTGTGATGGGAGAGAAAAGTGTTTGCCTTTTGGTGGGAGGGATAGAGATTGACTGGAAAAGGAAATTAAAGAACTTTTTGGGTTAAGGTAATATTCTAGATCTTGATAAAGATTTGGGTTACCGCAAAGGTAACTGAATACTACACATAATATTTGTACATTTTACTTTATATAAATATTATCTCAAAAGAAAAAGGTAAACTATAAATATTGAACTCAGCTTGATGTACATACTAAAATATTTATGTTACCACTTACTGATATTTGCAACTTACTTTGAAATTCATAAAAACAATAAAATAGATTGATAAATGAATAAAGGAGAGCAAATGGACAAATCAGTGATAAATCAATTGTAGTGAAAAGTTAATACTAGAATAGTTAATGGTTGTATGGGAATTCACTGTAAAATGTTTTAAACTTTTCTGTGTGTTTGAAAATTTCCATAACAGAATGTTGGGAAAGTCGTGTTTATAGACTTCTGTTTTCTAACAATACTTGTAAAAATATTTATAGCAATTATATTCTAAAAGTCCCAAAGCAGAAATGACACCACAGTCTATTAACATGTGAATGGATAAAGAATCTGTGATATTTTTCAAAAAGAACAACTAATACTAAAAGCAACAACATGGATGAATTAAAAAACAGGAATCTGAAAAAAAGAAGCTGGACTCCGGCAGCCCGTCTTGTGCTCGCCATGAGGCCACAGCAGGCACCAGTGTTCAGAAAGGTATTCATTCAGCGAGATTACAGCAGTGGCACACGCTGTCAGTTCCAGACCAAGTTCCCCGCGGAGCTGGAAAACCGGATTGATAGGCAGCAGTTTGAAGAAACAGTTCGAACTCTAAATAACCTTCATGCAGAAGCAGAGAAGCTTGGGGGCCAATCATATCTTGAAGGTTGTTTGGCTTGTTTAACAGCATACACCATCTTCTTATGCATGGAAACTCATTATGAGAAGGTACTGAGGAAAGTCTCCAAATACATTCAAGAGCAGAATGAGCAGATATATGCTCCCCAAGGCCTCCTCCTAACAGATCCCATCGAGAGATGACTTGGAGTTATCGAAATTACCGTTTATGAAGACAGAGGGATGAGCAGTGGAAGATAAAGCGTGGAATTAAAGATCCCAGCTCCAGCTGGGAACCTCATCTCTCCACTGGCCGATGACAGAGCATCCCCTATCTCCTCTATAGAGCGTCATTCCTTTGTATCTGCTGCCAGAGCCATGGCGCCATTTACTCCAAGGACTAACTTTCTACAATTCAACACCTGGGGTGACTGCTAGTCGTTCAACATCCACTTTTTGTCTCCAAATTCTGTAGGACTCTGTAATCTTTTCATTAGTTTCTGAGAAAACACAATGAAGCATTTCACTTTTTTTATTCAGAGCCATTAATGAAATATGCAGGTGGTCAGCCCAACGCAATTATTTCTTACCTGCCACCAGTACCAATGGTTCTCTTCACTCCTTCGGCCAGCTTCCCAGGTGGCTATAGACCTCAAAGTTATGTCTTAGCCAGTGTTCAGTCTCATTCCCCCAAATTAATAAAATGCTTTTCTTCAGGATTTTAGTATAGGGTAGGCTGTGTCTGTGGTGTTGCTAATGCATCTCCCAGGTTTCAAAGAACTATCAGTTTTGCCATGACTCAAATCTATTTCTGTTGTTAAGTTTCTCAAACTGAAGTTCATTAGAAAAATAATGTGTTCTTTGTTTTATTATAGCAATTATTACTAATAAAGCAGTATTTAATACAGTTTCCAGTATTTTTCTTTGGAGAGTTTTGTTATCATTGCATTAACTTGAATGTTGGGAAGCTGTGGTATGTGTTGATTGTTCTTATATAAATAAGTGAGCACAATACAGTGGATGCTAAACCATCAAACACATAAATGCTCCTGAAAGTGTAATAAGCAAGTGTAATAAATATTTTAATTATAGTTTTGTTATAAATATAACTTATGAGAAAAAAATTGATAGGAATAATACTGTATATTGCTGATTTTTAACTATCCCTACTGGCAAATCTACTGATTCACAGACTTTCCTTATATACAGTATCCATTGCACAGAAATCTTATGATAGGTTTAAGTACAGTAAGTTAAGCGATTTCCAACTAAAACTCTCAAGTCTGAGTCAATATTTCTAGTACTTTTGGCTGTATGTTTTTAGTATTGGGCTTCTTATGACTTTCATTCACCTTTGAGGTTTGAGAGCACCATATTTGGGAAAGAGTTAAATATATTAGAGAGAGTGAAATAGTAACAAGTTTTAGTTTCAGAGATATTGTAGGTGCTAATACTGGATTTACTCTTTCAGATTTAATTTCTTTTATGGGTCTGTTAGTTTCTCAATAAATTCCATAGGTCTGTGTAATATTTTAATTATATAAAACACCTTTGTTATTTTATAGGCTATATTAATGTTTGCCTGCCTTTCACACACATTGCAATGCAATAACTTTGCTGAAATATTAACACATTAGTAAAACTTTTATTAAAAAAAAAAAAGAAGCTAGACTCATCCAGCCTGTGTGGCTCTGTGGTTGAGCATTTACACATGAATGAGAAGGTCATGGTTCCATTCCTGGTCAGGGCACATGCAGGCTTGACCCCCAGTAGGGGGCATACATGAGACAGCTGATTGAAGTGATCAATGTTCAATTTTTGTCTCTCATCAGTGTTTCTATCTCTCTATCCATCTCCCTTCCTTTCTTTAAAATCAATAAATATATTTAAAATAAAAGAAAAGAAGCTGGACTTAAAATGTATACCACATGATTCTAAAAATTGAGGAAATTTTTCGGACAGGAAAAAACTAATTTGTAATGACATAAAGCAGATCAGGTTTTTTGCTAGGGGCTGGAGATGTGAAAATTTAACTATGAAAACATGGAGAGAATTTGGGGGGATAATGGAAATATTTTTTTATTTTGATTGTAATAGTGATGTATATGTCTGTCCAAACTCACTGAAACACACATTTAAAATGCGAAGATTTATAACATGTAAATTTTATCTCAATAAAGTTTATTTGAAAAAAATATGTATAGTTTAGCTAATGTTCTGTATAACTTTGCAGATAATTTTGTAAGTTGTTTCAATCTTGTTTTGTTTTGTTAATCTTTGCTTGGGGATTTTTTTCCCCCATTGATTTTTAGGGAGAGTGGAAGAGAGAGGGAAAGACAGAGAGAAACAGTGATATAAGAGAAACATATGAATTGGTTGCCTCCTGCATTCCACTCTGCCCACCCCTCCCCCCCGCCCCAACCAGTGCCCAGGCTGAGAAGGAGTATGCAACCAAGGTATGTGCTCTTGACCAAAACAGAACCTGGGACCCTTTGGTCGCAGGCCAACAGTCTATCCACTGAGCTGAACCAGCCAGGGCATGTTTCGATCTTATAACCCTTTGCTGAGGGCTATAATAACTCCTATGTGTTGATATTTTTCTCATTCAGTCTCCTAAAGCTAGGTGTTTCTTGGAGTTCAAACCATGTGCTCAGTATTCAATTTAATTAAGTATTTTTCTCCTTTATAATAAGGACTGCTAATGTTTTAGTCCAGCTAATGTGGTACTCATTGCCTCCCTAAAACAAGCATCACCAGACAGTCTCTCTCAGATGCGAGTTACATAGAATCAACTCAAGCAAAAAGAGAAAGTATTTTGACTTATGAGACACTAAGAAGTTTAAATAATGAAGCCCTATGGAAGACAAGATGCAAATGGCACTAGGGAATGCCTAGAACTAGGTAACATTTCCAGAACTCTTTCACCATCTTCACTCCCCCCCCCTCCCCGGCCCCGAATTTGGACTTCATTCTCACACTGCAGATTGGCTAACTTCATTTTTAAGGCTCATAGTTACTAAATTTGTCACATTCTAAATCCTGTGGCTTCACAAACCACATAGAGCTAGTATTGATATTCTCTTCTATCCTAATTGCACAAGGCCCAAGGAAGGACCCTTTGGGCATAGCAGAGTTCAGATAACCACCTACAGCCCCATTTTTTACTATGGCCAGGGAACCAGGGGATATGGGGTCATGACATCGCCAGTGATAGCTTTGAGGATATCAGGGTTTAAAATTTGGCAAGGGCATGCTACAAAAGTAGTGAAAATCCAGGGAATAGTCTCATATAGGCTCATGGTAATAGGCTTATTACCATGTCTTAAATATTTATTCAAATGTTAAAACCCAAAGGTGGATTCTTCATTCATTTTTCCCCAAAATAATTTGTAAAATACTTCTAACTCAGTTCTAGAAAACTAACAGGCATAAAAATGAAATAATACTTAATTACATTTTATATATTCTACATAAAATTAATATTTTTAAGTAAAATTTTAGAATAAAATTCAGATTTTAATAATATTAGCGATGAAAAATAAGCAGTATACAATACTATGAAACTAAATGTGGAGAAGAGAAAAGTCTTACAGTCAGTAGAAGTAGTTAAAGACAATGTAGTATGAACATGAGGAAATTATGTATTTAGAATCTAATTTAGTTTAGCAATTGATTACTGATTCTTTCAAGCAATTAATCTCTGGCAATCAGTTTCACAGTCAACAAAGGACTTGGAGTGGATGACGTCCTTTCTGGAATGTAAGAAGATGCAGTAAATATATATTAACTGTATACAAGTCATATATTTTGACATTTAGGGAGAAATTATTTATTTTCTAATATATGTGTAAGTCCAGAACATTTGATATTAATTTAAATTGAAAAACACAAATCCCATAGTTCTAAATAAATGTTATATGAGTCATTATGTCCATCATTCTTTTCAATCTTGATCTTTCACCAGCTAAATTAAAGCTTTCAAATATATTATACAAACATATTAACGTGTAATGTTTCTAGGATTTTAAAATCTTGCATCAATTTCATAATTAACATTCTGATTTTACTTAATTCTACATGAAACCGGAATCAAGCAACGGACAGTTTATCAACTTTAATATTCATTAACTTATTCTCCATCACCCTTAATTGTTATAATTTTATTTTAAATCTTTATTGTTGAAAGAATTACATATAACACCCTTTTTCTCCATTGACCCCTTATAGCCCACCCTGACACCCCACCCCAGGCCTTCACTACCCTATTTTCTGTGTCCATGGGTTATGCATATATGCATATGAATACTTTTGTTATTCTCATTCCAGCCACCCACCTCAGCCTTCTTTCTGAGATTTGACAGTCTGTTCCATGCTTCTATGTCTTTGGATCTATTTTGTTCATCAGTTTATTTTGTTCATTAGAGTTCACATATGAGTGAGATCATGTGATACTTGTCTTTCTCTAACTGGCTTATTTCATGCATTTATAGCCTGAAATACTATGAAGCTGTAAAAAATATGTTTTATCCTCTGAGATAGCATGGAGAGACCTGGGGACCATAATTGTCTTTTGTTTTTCATATCAATCTTTCCTAACCATTTCAAACAGAATTCCCTGAGTTAAGCATTTTTACAAATTTAGTAATAGGGAATTTTAAAATAATCATTATTGAAAATACTAATCATTGACTCTTAACAAATCACTAAAATAGATATCAATTTTTATCAATATGTTTTCTAAAAATTTCCCTAGTATAGCATTGTACTTTGAAAATACTTCAGTTAAAAAAATCTATAGCTAAGCAGTTTTTTTCTATGAACAAGTCCCCAGTAAGAATATATAATCAAGAAAACACAAAAGCCTTTAAATAAATGACTGAAAGCAGTTTCTAACCTGTTCCAAATGATATTTGGAAGATGGATTTCTCCTACCGCTGTAAGTCAAAAAGTTTGCTCTCAACTAATATGACTCATTTCCTCACAGTTAGAAGGAAACCTTTAAAATTGCAGGGAAAATTTCCTTGGCAACATCTTCCAGCATTTATAAATGCTACTTTTAACATTTAATTTTAAATGTTCTGATTACTCAGAAGTAACTACTACCTATAAAAGATAAAGTACATCAAAATCCAGGTACAGAATTAGACACTTGGGCCTTGGCTAAGTTGGTTAGAGTGTTATCTCATGCATCAAAAGGTTGTGGGTTCTATTCCTGATCAGTTCAGGTGTATATGGGAAATAACTGATAGGTGTTTCTCTCTCACATTGATGTTTTTCTCTTTCTCTCCCTTCCTCGCTCTCTCTAAAAGAAATAAAATATATCCTTGAGGATCAGTGTTTTACAAGGCAAGGGTTTAGTGTATATCTCCTTAGTAATTAAGCATTAATGTGTGTGATCAGTGAAAATCAGGACTCTTTGATTTCCAACAAGCATTAATTTGTATAAAAATTTTCATAGCTAAGTCATAAAAATCTTTCTTTGAGTATAATAAATAAGAAAAAAAACAATTTTGTTTTTCCTTAGTATTTACTAGAGGCTGGTTCATGAATTCATGTATGGGTGGAATCCAGCTGCCTGCCCTAATGGGGGCCGATTGGGGCCAGGCTGGTGGGGAGGGTGGGGGGAGGGGACTTGGGCAGTTGGCCGACCAGCCCCGCTCCCAATGGAGGGCGGGGCCAGTCAGGGGAGCGACCTTGGGGTTGGGGGGTTCAACTGGGGCCCTGATGGGCTGGTTGGCCACCGCAGTGTGCATCATAGCAACTGGTCGTTCCTGTCGTTCTGGTCGCTAGGCTTTTATATATATAGAAGATACTCAGTTTTCCCAGTTAGAAATGATTACATACAGTAAAAAAATACAGAGTTACAGTGAGTTAAATACAATTTACTTCTCTTAGAAGGAGGCAGTGTAAGGAGGACTCTAGTAAGCCATCAGTGACTAAGGTAATTAATTACCTTGATGCTCTATTGCCAAGGGCATGGCTTCCATTCTAAAGATTACCACATAATCCAGGATGGATATTGAAGCTCCAGTCCCCAGATGAAAAGTTTGTGGCCAAAGGAAAAGAGAAGGCACAAGTAGAGATCCTTCCAGTTGAGTTGACTCCCTTAAACACCTTTTCTGGAAATTTCCCATAATACTTTGTTAATTGTGCTTTAAAATTGGCTGCTCGAGGCTACATTTTTCTCTTGTAAAACCAGGTTGAAAAGAGCAAAACATTGGCCATATGTCATCATATAATAACCTACAATGTCCCCTTGTACCACAAAATTGATGACCACCTGTCTGAAGATTTTTTTCTTTGGAATGTTATAAAAATGCAATTTTTTAAGGTCAAGTAATTGAAATACAGCTTGACTCAGTACTTACTAATGTTCTATATTTAAACTAAAATCTAAAGGCTTTCCTGTCTTCAAGGGTAACTTGTAGGTTTGTTTTTTGTGTTTTGTTTTTTTTGGTGTTTTTTTTCTGCCTGGTGGTTTGTAAAATGTTGTCTTTCCCATTATAAAACAAATTGGCATAATATGAATAATTCTTGGCTGGTATGTCATGAGTCATTTGATCTGTAATTTTAAGACTTCTTTCAGTTCACAAAACTTGTCATATCTTCATAAATTTTAAGATGTAGTTTGTATTCTGTTTTGTGTGTTTATACTTGATCTTGGTTAACCAAAATTGTTGATTTTAAACTTTTCCTGGTCCAGTGAATTTTTTTTTCAATTTCTGGAGCAGTGAATTCAGTTTAGTATACATTTCATATAAAACAAGAATGGGTTTCTCTTAATTTATTATCCTTATATGTGTACTAAGATAAACTCAAAATATATAAAAAACTTTATTATTTTCTTATGATATATGTGGGTCTATTTCTGAACTCAATACTGATCAATTAATCTATTTTTCTATCCTATACCAAAACAATACCTAAATTGACTATGATAGCTTTATAGTAAATCTTGACAAGTAGTATAAATAATTCATTTTTTAAAAAATTTTCAACATTGTTTTTGGCTAATCTAAGTCCTTTGCTTTTTCATATAAATATTGGAGTTATCTTGTCAATTTTTATAAAAAAATTTCATTAGTATTTTGAGTGTGATAATTTTGTTAAATCTATAGATTCTTTTAGAAATAATAATGTAAAATATTGAACATCCCAATCTATGAACATGGTATTTCTCTCCATTCATTTATGTATCTAATTTCTCTTATATATTTATATATTTTATATATTTCATATATTTTATATATTTTATATATTTCAACGTAAGCATCTTGTATATCTGTAGTTGAATTTATCCCCATTTACATTGTATGCAATTGTAAATGTACTAGTATAAGAATATAAATTTGATATTTATATTGAATATGTATGTTTAAATGTGTTAATTTCTATATTAGTCATATTAGTTAAATTTTTATAGAATCTTTATATATACAAATCTTGTTTTCTACCAATAACAATAATTTTAAGATTTCTATTTTTTAAAAGATTATATTTAATTTTATTGCTTTTTTGTTCTAGCTATAATCTGTAGTAACATGTTGAATAGAAAATGTGGAAGTAGATTTCTTTAACTTAGTCCTCATCATATGGAAAAGCAATCAATAGAATAGCATTAAGTATATTGTTATCTGTGTTATTTTAGTTCCCTTTATCAGATTGCAAAAGTTGTCTTTTAGATCCTTCTTTTTAGAATTGTTTTCTATTAATAATGGGTATTAATTTTCTCAAATGTTTCCTTTTGTGTTTCTTATGGTAGCCAGATGATTTTATCCTTTATTATTTTAGTTTGGTAAATTATATTATTTCAATTTAGAATGTTAGGACAACCTCATACCTAAAATAAACCATACTTAGTCATGGCACTTTATTTTTTATGTATATTATTGAAATTGATTTGTCTATCGTATTTATTAATATATACAAATATATGTATATATGAATATATATATATATATACATATATATATATATATATACACACTTGAGGGGTAGTTGTTTGCCATTTTCATTCTTCTGTAACCACTTTGTAACTTTGGGTAGCAAGGACATATTGACATCATTAAATAACCACAAATTTTCATTTTTCCCTCAACTTTTTAAAGTAAGATTATTATACTGTTCTTATTTCTTCTCTAAATGTTGGGCAGGATTTACCAAAGAAGCAATCTAGTTCTGTAGTTTTCTTCATGGAGAGAGCTTTTTAAAATATTTTTGAAGTAATTATAGATTTGCAGAAAATAGAGAGGTCCCATGTCTCCTTTATCTAATTTTACCTGATGGATAGAGCTATGTAACTATAGTAGAATAAAAAAAAATTAAAAAAAAAACCGCAGGAAATTGACATTAGTACAATGTAGTGTATAGTTTTATGCCATTTTATCACATTTGTATATTTATAAAATGACCTTTACAGTCAAGATACAAAACTATTGCATTACCACCAAGATCTTCCTCATACTACTACTTTATTTTTACAGTCATCCATTTGTCCCACCACCACCATTCGTAACCCCCCGAAACCACTAATCTGTCATCTACCTCTATAATTTTGTCATTTCAAAAGTTATATAAATAGAATCATAGAGTATGTGACCTTTTGAGATTGACTTTTGACTCATCAGCATAATGCCCTTGAGATCCATTCAAGTTATTGCATTGTTTCCCTAGTTTGTTCTTTTGTTGTTGAGTAGTATGTTATCAAAGAGAATCAAACAAGGTGAGCCCTGTGATTTCCCCACATACTTCCCAGAGTCAATTTTCAGGCTGCACTTAGAGAGCAGAAAACCAAACAGAGCCTGGTGTCTCACTGAATAGAGAACATAAATATTGGATTTTGGAGAGGCTGATGAGGTTAAAATTTGCAGCAGAGTATAAATCAGTAGAGGAATCATGTCTATTCTTTGAAAAAGTGATAAATTGTGCATGCATGGCTTAATGTTTCCCATGTGTGAAGAAATAAATAGACTTAAACATTTCAGAATCTCACATCCCTTTAAGAGTACTTTGTTACCATTAAACAGAGAACCACACATTAATAATGAGGCTTCTTCAGAGCCTGAAGCATCACTAATCTGGATTCAGATTAGCAGAAAGATCTAACCTCAAGCTTAAAAAAATTAAAGTTGATTTCAAATAATTTACATGCCTGCCCAAACAAAATCCAAAACTCTTTAAAGAAATAAACAAATAACCCAGTTCTCACCCATAAAAGTATTAACAAGAGAGAGGACCCAAATAAATAAAATCAGAAATGAAAGAGATGTTAGAACTGATACCACTACAATATAAAAGATATAAGAGACTGCTGTGAATACTGATAAATTTGAAAACTTGAAGAAATGAATGTATTCCTGGAAACACAACCTACCAAGAATGAATCGGGAATAAAGAGAAAATATGTGACAGCTAATTACTAATATGGTGATTACATCAATAATCAAAAACCTCCCAACAAACCAAAGTCCAGGACCAGATCACTGGTAAAATTTACCAAACATTTAAAGAAGAATGAATAGCAATTCTTCCCAAACTATTTCAAACTCATGTCACAAGGTGATCTTAACCCTGATACAAAAAAAAAAAAGACACAGATGCCATAAGAAAATAAATGCTATCCAATATTTGCAGTGGTAAAGAAGAAGCTCCCATACTGATAAGAAAATATAATAATTGTAAATGTGAATGTATATAGTAACAGAGACTTAAAACATAAAGTATCAGAGAACTAAAAAGAGAAATATAGAAATGAAGAATCATAGTTGGAGATTTTAACAATCATCAATCAGTGATTGAGAGAACTAAAGTAAGTTTACCAAAAATAAATAAATAAATAAACAAACAAACAAATAAATAAAATTTTTGAAATCTTATTTTAAAACCTTATCAACCAACTTGACCTAACTGACCTTAATAGAATACACTAGAGGCCCAGTGCATGAAATTTGTGCACTGGTAGGGTCCCTAGCAGCTGTCAGCTGCTGGCCTGGTACTCCCTCCCTTCCCCTGGCCAGCCCTGCCTCCTGTTCAAACTCCCAGACAACTCCCAGTCAAGGGGCCAATTTGCATACTATGCTTATACAGTCTTCTGAGTCATAAAGGGTCACAATAATTTATAAAGAACTTAAATCATGTGGAGTATTATATTCTCTGATTGCAGTGGGATTAAACTAAAAATCAATACCAGAAATATAAATATAGAGAGAAAATACATAAATATTTGCAGTTTAAACAACACACCTCTAAGTAACTTGTGTTTAAAATAAATCACAGGAAATTAGAAAATATTTTGAACTGAATTAACAAAGATTAAACATAGCAAAATGTGTGTGAACAAATAAAGTTGTGTTTACAGGGAAATTTATAGCAGTCGATACTTATATTAAAAAATAAGAAAGAGCTAGAAATTAATGATCTCAGCATCTACCTTGAGAAATATGAAAGAAAAAAAAAGAGCAAATTATACAGAAAATAAATAGGTGGAAGGAAACAAAACCAGGGGCAGATATTAGTAGAATAAAGAAAATAAAAACAAAAGCTATTTGCTTGAAAAGATTAGTAAAATTGATAAGCTACTAGATAGCCTTATCAAAAATACAGAGTTTAAAAATGAGAAAATAAGAAACATATTGCAAATATTAGAAGTGTTATTCTATACAGTTGTAAGTATAGGATCAATGAATGTATACTATAGTAAAGGATATTTAAATGTAAAATGGAGTCAATATTAGCAGTAATTAAAGTACTTTGGAAATTTTATATGGAGCAATAAATGGCTTAATTAACATGCTTAAAAAAAGGTAGGTGATGTTTTTCGAGGATATTTTAGGGGGGAAAAAGTCCTATGCTGAGAAGTTGAAGACTTCTGAAGTCTCTAAAAATTCTAAGAGTTCATGATTGTATTAAATATCTTCAAAGCTATGATGATTTTTAGTAGTATTTAAGTACCTTTTCATGACTTAAGAATAAATGAGAGAGCTAGGTAGATTGATTCCTACAGTTCTATCAAGTAACAAATGACTCAGGTGTACTTTTTAGACACCTCACATTAAAAGCAACATTTTCTTCCTAGACTTAAAGAGAAAAATAAAAATAAAAAATTGTAACTATTGCCAGTTCATATGAAGCTATTTATTTAAGTTATCATTCTTCTATTGGCCACCTGATTTGATGAAAGAGATTCTACATAGTTTTCAGGGTACTGATTGAGTATGGTTTATACATTACTGTTTCATTGTTAAAGAAAAGGTATCCATTTTTCCCCTGGGATCCAAATTACCAAAACGAGCATATATTTTTCCACATCTACAAAATAAATATAGTTTTGCCTGTGAATGTGAATACATTTTTTTTCTTTTTCAAGAATGCAATTTTCAGAAAATAAATTGCATTCTACATAATTTTGCCATTCGACCGCAATTTGTATTAATGTGATATGTTTAGAAATTGTGTCATACTAGTTACGTGTTTAGAATTTGAACTCAAAAATACTTAATCAAATTCTAGTTACATGAGCTATTTTGTGTAGCCTGGCTAAAAAAATCACTCTAATTGTATTTAAGTCCTCATATGAAAAATAGTCATTATAATGGTGTATTTCTTAATGTGTGATGGTTGTATTGAAGGAGACTGTTCAGATGGAATTATTTTTAAGGATGTGAAATGTATAGCTCTTAACTTTGCAGAAATATGAAAATCAATTTATTCAGAAATAGTTTTAAAATTTTCTTCATATAAGACCACCAGTGGACATAATACCTATGTAATGTATTTTGCTTATAAGTAATGTTTTTTTAAATTATAAGTAATATTTAATACCTACCTTAAAGCTATGATGTCAGAGCCTTAAATCCACACCATTACTTCAATGTTTTATTTAAAAATAGTATATGTTCTGGCAAAAAATAGGTTTACAGTTGTGAGTAGGTAAAACACAGTTTATTCTTACAATATTATTATTAATTATATATTATTTTCCATAAAAATAACTGTAAACCTACTTTTGTCCCATCCTGTCTACTGGCTTTTGAATAGGACTGTCAACATTTAAGTTGTATTTTATTAGTCATTATACACACTGTAAACATGTTTTTAAATAAATGTATTTTATAATTTAGCACAACCGCTCTGAATCCAGTTAACAAATAATTAAGTTAAAATTTTCTGAGTGCTTTCATAATAACACTATTCCAGATTCTGGTTTTAAAAATACATAAACTTTAACTTCATGAAGAACCTCTTAACATGAATTTAAGTAAATGAAAGGCATTTTCTCATATATTTTGGAGGCAAAATATCCTCAAAATTAAAGCATAACCGTTTCTCATACAAACTTAATCAGAAAAGCAGAAACATGCAAGTTAAATATTGAATCAAAGAAATCAGTTTCACTTTACGGCCTCATGTCCTACAAGCTAATTATCCAGAGGAAGCAAAACGGAAGTGTTAAATGAGAGTGCACAGTATTTGTTATTTTGTCTGGCTCATTTCTCTTGGCATAATGCCCTCCGGTTTCAACGGGAGAGGCAGGATTTTCTTATTTTTTTAACACAATAGTATTCCATTTAACACATTATCTTTATCCATTCAGCTATCAGTGGACTTCCAGGTTGTTTCCCTACCTTTGCTATTGTGAATAATGCTGCAATAAACATGTAGTGCAGATATCTTTATGATATAGTGATTTTATTTCCTATGCATTTATATCCAGAAGTTGATTGCTGGTTCATATGGGAGTTTTATGTTTAATTTTTGCCTAATTTCCACATTGTTTTCCATAATAGCTCTACCAATTTACATTTCCATCAGCAGTGCACAAGAATTCCCTTTCATTCACATCTTCACTAGCATTTACCTGTTGGTTTTGTTTGTTTTTATAATAGCCATCCTAAAATGTGTGAGGTGATATCTTATTGTGGTTCTGATATGCCTTTCCCTGGTGATTAGTGACTTTGAACACCTATTCAGACACCTGTTGATAATGTATATCTTCTTCAAGAAAATATCTATTCAGGTCCTTTTTCCATTTTTAGTTGATTTATTTGGCTTTTGTTTTGTTTTGTTTTGCTATTGAATTGTATGTATTCTTTATATATTTTAGCTATTACCCTCTTATTAGATATATGGTTTGCAAATATTTCTCCCATTTCATAGGTTGCCTTTCATTTTGTTGATTGTTTCCTATGCTGTACAAAAGTTTTTTAATATGATGTAGTCCCACTTACTAATTTTCTTGTTGTTTGTTGCTGGTGCTTTTCATGTCAATTCCAATGATTGCCAAGACTCTTCATGTCAAGGAGCTCTTTCCCTGTGTTTGCTTGTTTGTTTTTGTTTTTGTTTTGTTTTTGTCTAGGAGTTTTATGGTTTCAGGTCTTATATTTAAATCCTTAATTCTTTTGGGGTTAATTTATATGTATTGTGTAATATAAGGTATATAGTTTCATTCTTTTGCATAAGGATATCCAATTTTCCCAACACCACTTATTGAAGAGACTATCGTTTCCCTATTGTGTATCCTTCCCTATTGTGACAAGGTGCCCTTGTCAAAGATTAGTTGACATATATGCATGGGTTTATCTTTGGGCTATTTCGGTTTCATTGGTTTATGTATCTATTTTGCGTGTGTTTTGTTGTTGTTGTTGTTGTTGTTGTTTATGCCAGCACACTACTGTTTTGATTACCACAGCTCTGTAATATAGTTTGAAATCAAGAAGTATGATACCTGCCTTGCTGTTTTTGCTCAACCTTACTTTGGCTCTATGGGTTCTTTGTTTTTATTTTATACAAATTTTAGAATATTTTCTACTTATGTGAAAAGTACCAATTGAGATTTAAGAGGGATTGATTGCATTGAATGTGCAGATAACTTTGGGTAGTATGAATATTTTACCAATATTAATTCTCTCAAACCATGAACACAGGGCAACTTTACATTTATTTGTGTCTTTTCAGTTTCTTCAAGGTTTCATAGTATTCAGTATACATATTTTCACTTTATAAATGGATTTTTTCCTTTTTTTTCTTTCTGATAGGACATTCTGAATGTATAAAAATGCAATAGATTTTTGCATGTTGATTTTGTATCCTGCTACTTTACTGAATTGATTTATTAGTTTTAACAGTTCTTTGGTGGCCCATTTAGTATTTTCTATACGTAAAATCATGTCATCTGCAAGCAAAGACAGATTAACTTCTTTGTTCCTAATTTACATACCTTTTATTTCTTTCTTTGCCTAATTGTTCTGACTAATACTCCCAATACTATGTTAAATACTAGTAAAATTGGTGAAAGGGCACATCCTTTTCTTGTTCATGAAAACTTTCAGCTTTTCTCCATTGAGTCTTATGTTAGCTGTGGACTCGCAATATGTGCACTTTTCATGTTGAGGTACATTTCCTCTGTACGTAAATCGTCAGTTTTTATCATGAATTGGTGTTAAATTTGCCAAATGTTTCTATATCAGTTTATGTGATTATATAGTTTTATCCTTTATTTTATTAATATTGTGTATTATTTATTGATTTTTATGTGTAAAACCATTATTGCATCCCAGGAATCAATCCCACTTAACATTGTGTAAGTTTTTTTTTTTTAGCATTTTGTTGATTATTTCTGCATCTGTGTTAGTCAGGAATATTAGCCTAGTTTTCTTTTCTTGCAGTATCAGCTTCTGTATGACAATGATGCTAGCTCATAAAATGAATTGGGGAAAATTTCTTCCTTTTCCAAATTTTAGAAGATTTTGAGAAGGATTTGCACATCTTTCATTGGTGGCATTTACCTTAGCAGGCATCTCATCCTGGGCTTTTCTTTGTTGAGAAGATTTTTTATTACTACTTGAGTCTTCTTACCCATTATTGGTTTGTTAGGATTTTCTATTTCTTCATGTATCAGACTTGTTATATTTCTAAGAATTTATTTATATTTTTTCTAGGATATCTAACTTTTTGGGGTATAATTATTCATAGTAATCTCTTATGACCCTTTGTATTTCTGACCCTTTGTATTTCTGAGGTCAAAGTTTTTTGTATTTCTGAGGTCAAAGTTCTAATATCTTATGACCCTTTGTATTTCTGAGGTCAAAGTTCTAATATCTCTTCTTTCATTTCATATTTTTATTTCCTCTTTTTCTTGGTTGGTCTTGCTAAAGATTTGTCAATTTTTTAACCTTTATAAAAAACTAATTCAGTTTCATTAATCTGTTCTTTTGTCTTTCTAGGAACTATTTCATTTATTTCTGTCCTGATCTTCACTTATTTTCTTTCTTCTGCTAACTTTGGACTTAGTATTTTTATTTTTCTAGTTCCTTCAGGTGTAAAGTCAAGTAGTTCATTTGAGATGTTTCTCTCTCTCTTTTTTTTTAATGTAGGCATTTATCACTATGAAATTTCCTTAGAACTGTTTTTGCTGCATCCCATAAGATTTGGTATGTCATGTTTCCATATCTGTTTGTGTGAAGATACTTTTTAACTTCCCTTTTGATTTCTTCTTTAACCCATTACTCATTCAGGAGAGTGATGTTTAATTTGCATATATTTGTAAATTTTCCAGTTTTCCTGTATTGTGGACAAAAAAAGATACCTGAGAATATTGTAATCTTCTTAAATTTGTTAAGACTTGTTTTGTGGCCCAAAATTTGTTCTATCCTGCTGAATGTACTCTGTGAACTTAAGAAGAATGTGTGTTCTGCTACTGTTAGGTAGACTGTTCTGTGTATGTTAGGTTCATTTGAACTACAGAGTTATTCAAATCTTCTGTTTCTTTTTTTTTTTAATATGTTCTTATTGATTCAGAGAGAAAGGGGAAGGGAGAGAGAGAGAGAGAAATATCAATGATGAGGGAGAATCATTGATAAACTGCCTCCTGCATGCTCCCCACTGGGGATTGAGCCCGAAATCCGGGCATGTGCCCTTGACCAGAATCAAACCTGGGACCTTTCAGTTCGCAGGCTGATGCTCTATCCACTGAGCCAAACCGGCTAGGGCAAATCCTCTGTTTCTTTATTGATTTTCTGTCTGAAAGACTATCCGTTGATGAACGTAGGGTATTAAACTCATCTACTAGTATTGTATTGCTGGCTATTTTTCCTTTCAGTTCTGTTATTATTTATTTATTTAATATACTAGAGGCCCGGTGCACAAAAATTTGTGCACTCGGGGGGAAGGGGGGGTCCCTCAGCCTGGCCTGTGCCCTCTAGCAGTCTGGGACCCCTCGGGAGATAACGACCTGCTGGCTTAGGCCTGCTCCCGGGTGACAGAGGGCAGGCCCAATCCCTAGGTGCAGCCCCTGGTCCGGCTCAGAGCAGGGCCGATTGGGGGTTTGGGGCACCACCCCCCGTCACACTCAAGGCAGGGTCGATGGGGAGGTTGCGGCGCGACCCCCTGTCACGCACAGAGCAGGGCCCATCAGGGGGTTGGGAAGCTCCCTCCTGTCATGCACAGAGCAGGGCCCATCAGGGGGTTGAGGAGCTCACCCTGTCATTCACAGAGTAGGTCCGATAGGGGCGTTGAGGCACCGTCCCCTGTCACACACAGAGCAGGGTGGATCAGTGGGTTGGGGCGCCGCCCTCTATCACCCACAGAGCAGGGCCAATCAGGGGATTGGGGCGCCGCCACTGTCACACTGAGGGCAGGGCTGATGGGGAGGTTATGGCTCTACCCTGTCACACACAGAGCAGGGCCCGTGGGGGGGGGGGGGGGGGTTGGGGCACCGCCCTCTATCACCCACAGAGCAGGGCCGATCAGGGGATTGGGGCGCCTTCCCCTGTCACACACTGAGCCGCAGGGCAATCAGGGGGTTTGGGCGCTGCCCCCTGTCATGCTGATCCAGGTGCCGGGAGGCCTCGCGGCTCCGCTGATCCCGGTGCTGGGAGGCATATTACCCTTTTACCATATAGGATAGAGGCCTGGTGCATGGGTGGGGCTGGCTGGTTTGCCCTGAAGGGTGTCCTGGATCAGTGTGGGGGTCCCCACTGGGGTGCCTGGCCAGCCTGGATGAGGGGATGATAGCTGTTTGTAGCTGGTCACACACCCTTCAGGGTGGGGGTCCCCACTGGGGTGCCTGGCAAGTCTGGGTGAGGGGCTGAGGGCTGTTTTCAGGCTGGGGGTGACTGAAGTTCCCAACCGCTCCGTTTTTTCTTTTTTTTTTTTTTTATTCTGGGCCAGCTTTAGCTTGAGGCTTGGCTCCAGCTCTTAGGCCTCCGCTCCTGAAACTACGTTTCTGGCCTTTGCATACAATGTTGCGAATCTGCTGGCTGAAGTCCGGCGGTATTTGTTAAAATGTTTCAAACTGCAGGCTCAGAGGCCTGCAGCCACAGGCGGGGAACGTTGGTTTCCTCCGTCACTGAAGCAAGCAAGCCTCATGTTAGTTTCAAGCTGCCTGGCTGCCGGCCGCCATCTTGGCTGACAGTTAATTTGCATATCTCGCTGATTAGCCAATGAAAAGGGTAGTGGTCGTACGCCAATTACCATGTTTCTCTTTTATTAGTGTACATTACTTAGTTTCTCCAATGTTGGGTGCTTCTATATTTAAAATTGTTATATCTTCTTGATGCATTTACTCATTTGTCATTATATATTGACTTTTTTTGCCTTTTAGGGTGTATTTTGATTCAAAATCTATCTTTACTGGCATAAATGTAGCCTTCCCTGCTTTCTTTTCCTTATCCTTTGCATGGAATATCTTTTTCTATCGCTTCCTTTTAGCCTATGTGAGTCCTTAAAGTAAAGTGAGTATCTTGTAGGCAGTAAGTTGTTGTATCCTGTGTTTTTATCCATCCAGCCACTATGTATCTGTCAATAGCAGGTGCACAGATGGGGGTGGCTCCCTCCCGGTCCCTGAAAGAGCTCCTAACAGGCCATCTGTGCGTACCCCAGACAGGCAAGATTGGTCCCAGACCAGAGTTTAGAGGGGCTGGACTCAAGTCACAGGGTTGCTTCAGCATCATCATTCAGAATGAGGTTGGCAAAGCTACCTCCAAAAGCTCAGAGGAGCATGTCCCCTGGTGAACCCGTGGGCAGGCTGGACCACTCCCAGACCGCACCCAAGAGGTGCTGGAGCAGCGTTACAGAGCCATTTCAGGATCTGCTGTAGGGCAGGAGCAAGGTCAAAGGGCCTGGCTCAGGGCCTGGGCAGACATGTCCATTCCTGCCTGGTCTTGGGCTGCCAGGACAAGAGGTTAAGAGAGGCTGGATCTGGGTCATAAGCACCTCAGGGGTCCATCATCAGAAACCAGGTCTGTGGGACTATTACTCAGGGCATGGGTGTGACTCCTGCCAGGTCCCTTGGTGAATGGTGCCAGTGTCAGGACCAAGGCCACCTGGGCTGTAGCCTAGTTCACAGGGTGACAGGACTGTTTCTGGATGGGCAGCTGGGTCCACAGTCAGTGAGTCTGCCACCTGGATGTGGGACTGTCTTCTCACAATGGACCTCCTGAGTCATAGGTTCTGCCAAGGTTTCAAATCTCCTAAAACGCGCACATAGGCAGTTTTGTCCATGCAGCTGGCAAATTATTATTGCGGAGGTGGAAATACAAGTGAGAACCTTCTAGTTCACCCTTTTTCTGATGTCAGACTCAAGTGTTTTATAAGTATTTGTCCTCAAGCTTCTAAATAGAAACTGCAAAAAGGGTTACAGCATATCCCAAACTAATCCATTATAAGTTTCAACATGTTTGCAGTTATAATGAATGAGGTTTTGAGTAAGGTCTTCATGGAGAAAATGGGCTTTTCTAGCTGAATGAAATATTTAGTTTGTATAATGAAATTCCTTTTCTCTTTCATTTCTTCTCTTGTCTTACTCATGTGGTCCCTTTTGATAACTGAAACTATCTGTCAGCAACAGATATAAATTTTAGCCATAAAATTAGATATTTTGCAAAAAGAAAAATAGACATCTCAACTTTGTGGCTTTTAGCAGCCACATGTATCATCAAAAAAATCTGTGTTCCCTGAACATGAGTGAATAGATTCCAGTAAGCACATGCTTTCCTGGATAGTCCTGCCAGGGAAGTCTGGGTCTGCTCCTAAGATAGGATTGCCATTTAGAGCAGGTGTTCCCGGTATTGTTTTTACCCTCCTTCTTCCTTTCCCAACATCTTTCAGGAATAAGGAATATACTTTCCTTATTCAGCTCTCTCTCTCTCTCTCTCTCTCTCTCTCTCTCTCTCTCTCTCTCTCTCTCTCTCTCTCTCTTTGTCAATCCTCACCAGAGGATATTTTTTCCATTACTTTTTAGTGAGAGGAAAAGGGAGGGAGGGAAGGGGAAAAGGGAGGGTGGGAAGAGATAGAGAGAGAGAGAGAGAGAGAGAGAGAGAGAGAGAGAGAGAGAGAGAAAGAGAGAAGAGATACATCAATTGGTTGTTTCCCGCACCCGACCCAGAGTTCAAACCTGCAACCAGGTACTTGCCTTAGACTGGGAATTGAACCCATTATGCTCTAATCACTTAGCAACACTGGCCAGGCTTCTTTGAAGACTTGACCAAGTATGACAGTCATCTCAAGATATGGTAATATCTTAAACAAACGCTTCCTTCATCTGTGCATGTTTAAGGAACTAAAAATATTTCTGAAAATAATCATCCTTCACTGAAATAGAAACTAGAATAGAATGCTTCATAGACAAAGCACATCTTTAAAAATCTATGTTGACTTTGAGAACAAACACTCATTCTTTCTTAAGAGAGACTCAGGGTGAGAATAACTGAGTAGATAAGTTATGGGGCTTTTTTTGTACAGTATTTATCCATGGCCCCTTTAATTGCCACTTTGGATTCATTCAGCCACATGACTACAAACCATCGCATCAATTTTAGGTATTTTATGCAATACTGAGGGTCAATTTCAGACAAAATTGCAAAATGGGTAGTTTATCTTAATCTCCATATAGGTCCCCTCTCCTCCCCTGAATCATTCCTAAAGATCTCTCTTTTCATTTACTAAAGAGTGTTTTTCTGATAATTTTTGGTAAGTACCAAAAAGTAAACCAAGAATCTAATTCCTGCCAAAGTGATAGTTGGTAAAGCTTATGTTTCTATCCCTTTCTGAGTGTTTGTTACCTTATAACATGTAAGTAAAATACTTTTTAATACTAAAGACCCATACCCAGCTAGTACAATGAGTTTTAACAAAGGTGGCAGAGACTAATTTTTAGGACTTAATTTCTTTCAAATTAAGGTATAAAAGCAACATTTTCCATATCAAGTTCTTATATTGGAGGAAAAAAATTTGCTCACAAGAACATTCTCAGTGTTCAGAAAATAAAGCATCTATTCTCATCAAGTCCTACCTATAGATTGTTGTCTACATCTCCAAATGAGATGTTTATAGTTTATAAAAACAAAACTCTGAAACTCAGGGGATATAATATTCCCTAAATGGTAAGCATCATAGAAAATAGGTATATTGTTGGACAAATTATTTTCCTGGCAAGGACCAGTGATTTATATTTGGTGAGCGTGATTTTACACAACTTGGACTAAGAGAAGAAAATTAGGGGGACTGAAAGACTGAGCTTATTAGGTACATGAACTAATGCTAGAAAGACCGTGATGCCATAAAAAATGACATATATGAGTGAAGTCTAAGAAGGCATATTGTTTTGAGAGCATTCTGAAGTGGCTAGCAGAGACTTGGAGAACTGAAAATATGTAACAGAGGACCATTAGTAAATTCAAGAGCAGTACAGGTACCTCTGAAATAGCTAGAGTACCGACGGGAAACCTCGGCCTGAGGGAACATAAGTAGAAACTAGCTGAAAGACAAGGCAAGAAAAAAGATAAAAGCCAAAGGGCAAGAGCTTTGGTAAGAATCGATAGGTTCTGAATTTACACTTCTGGCCGTAATGTAATAATGAGGGATCACATGTACATGTCCGTCTTACACAATAAGAAATGGGAAAATATATAAGGCAATTGCTTCCACATATTGGACAAGTAGCACAGGAAAATGATGCTTGAGGGAAGGGAAACCAAAAGGCCTACGGTTGCCCTAGCCTACTGGCTGGAGAGAATATCCAGGCTGCAGTGCTCTATGCCTCCGGTTCCCTCTTTCGTTTGTTTCTGTCTTTTTTATATTTTTGTTTTTCATAATTGTCTCTTGCTATTTTTAAGTTTAGTAATCTTCTCTTTGTGGTATAGAGACTGATGCTGATTCCATTCTGTTAATATTTTTATCAAATACAATGTATTGTCTATCTCTAAAAGTTTATATTTTTCATATCTATTTGTCGTGCTTAGGATTTCCTCTACTTTCTTGATATAAAGATATTAATACATATTTGACATTCATGTGTATGAATTCTGCCATGTGTATTATTTCCAGGTCTTTAAATTTTTTTTCTCTGTATTATATGTCATAGTTTCCTTCTTTCTTGAATGCCTATAAGTTTTTATTGCATATCAAATTTATTATAGTCTTCCGGTCCTCTAGGACGCCGCACGGCTGATACCGCGGCTCCATCCCCCGAGAGGGAAACGACCGCAGGCATGGCCATGTTTGAACCGAGGGGTCTGATGCCCTTGGTCGGAGGCAGAGCTCTGGTCGAACGGGTGGAGGAGAGCCTTTCCGCAGACCGCGAGGGCTGGCCAGGGCCCGGCCTTGCGCGGGGTGGTTTCCAGTCTTCTGGAGGAGCTGTTTAAGGGGAACAGCGTTGCAAGAGCCCCGAGGCGGGAGATTGCCTCGCCTGTCTCCCCTCCTTAATTGTCCTAAGGCCTCTCTCTCAGCCCCTCAGTCTTCCTCTCACTGTGACAGTGCCTCTTCATCTCTATCTTCTTTCCCCATATCATTCATTCAACACGTGCTCCCAGTCAGCTCCGGGCAACGTTGGGGACCAGAAGTGACCAAGACAGCCGCTGGCCATGCTTTCATGGAGTTCCCAGTTCAGAGTCATGACAAAACCGTCAATAGATAGTGATAGCTGAGAGCAGTCAGAGCTGCGATGGGGGAAGCACAAGCAGATTGGTCAGAAAAAAAAAAAAGAAAAAAAAATTTATTATAAATTTTATACTTTTAAGTGATGGAGTATTTAATGTTTTTTAAAACTAAGTTGGAGGATTTACAATAACTAATTTTAAGATGACATAAAAGTACAATACTCTATTAAGTATAGTGTTTGTATAAAAATAGACATAATAGGACAAAATCCTGAAATAGACCCATACACAGCTAATACAATGAGTTTTAACAAAGGTGGCAGAGACTAATTTTTATAAATGATGTTCAACAAAGATAATATTATAAGAAAGAAGAGGAAAATTGGATATTTAATGTAAAAATAGAACTCTTAACTTACATATTATGTAATAATCTGTTATCTATCACAGACTTAAAATAGGTCCTAAAGCTATTAAACTTCTCCAAGAAAAACATTTAAAAAGTCTTTATCATGCTCTAGCTGGCTTCCTCAGTGGATAGAGCGTCAGCCTGCAGACTGAAGGGTCGCGGGTTTGATTCTAGTCAAGGCCACATGCCTGGGTTGTGGGCTCGATCCCCAGTAGGGGCATGCAGGGATGATAAATGATTCTCTCTCATCATTGATGTTTCTGTCTTTCTCTCCCTCCCCCCTTCCTCTCTGAAATCAATAAAAATATATTTTTAAAAATAAAATAAAGTTTAATTATCTTAGGAAAAGATTTCTATAATACAGTAACACATACATAAAGCACAAAAGAAAAATTGTATAAATCGGCCTTGATCAAAATTAAGAGTTCTGCTCTTCAAATGACAGCTTTAAGAAAAATAAAAGTTAAGACACCGGATTGGAGAAATGGCAGAACCTGACAAACACTACCTCAACCATGTGATAGAGCTTAATAGCATCAGTGAAGTTATATGGACAGCATGCATACCCTTGATATGATGTGATGAAAATGGCACTCTAGTGCAATGATCTTACACCCAAGAAAACATAGGTCCTGTCTAATCATGAGTAAAAGACCAGACAAACCCAAACTGAAAGACAGTCTACAAACTACCTGAACAGTACTCCTCAAAACTGTCGAGATCATTTTTTTTTAAGTAAAGGAAAAAATGAGAAACTGTCAGAGAAGCCCAATGTATTCTGGATGGGATCCTGGAACAGAATGAGGACATTAGGTAAAAACAAAGTAAGGAACTTAGAATAAAGTAGTTACTTTAGTGAATAGCAACATATCAATATTATTTATTCTTTGTGGCAAGTATGCTATCATTATGTATTATATGAACACAAGGGAACCAGGGTGCAGGGTATACGGGACCCTCTCTACTATCATTTTAACATTTCCATGGAGAAAGGAGAGGATGAGGCAATGTGACCAGCGAGGCAGAGACTGAGGTAATGAGGCCTCTGGTCGAAGCACAGAAACTGAAAGTAACAAGGAACGAAGCATCCACTAGCCTCCAGAGCAGCCATGGGCAAACTATGGCCCGCGGGCCGGAATAAAACTAAAAAAAAAACAAAAAAAAAAAACCGTACCCTTCCCTTTTATGTAATGATGTTTACTTTGAATTTATATTAGTTCACACAAACACTCCATCCATGCTTTTGTTCCGGCCCTCCGGTCCAGTTTAAGAACCCATTGTGGCCCTCGAGCCAAAAAGTTTGCCCACCCCTGCTCTAGAGGGAGACCATCCCTGACCTTGATTTAGGTTCAGGGAAACTGATTTCGGACTTTGGTCTCCAGAACTATGAGAGAATATATTTTTTCTTTCTTATTTTAGGCCATCCAGTTTGTAATCATTTGTTAAAGTGGTCACAGGAAACTCATACAGCTATCTTATTCCCTTTTAAGGATTCAAGCACACTGTCTGTTCAGAAATCTTTTTGATGGTTTCTTATATTATTGTTGTGGATTTTAAAAATATAACTTTCCTACTTCTCACTTATGAATTTAAACTGAAATTCACCTGCCAACTTGACATCTTTTCTTGGAAAATCTCAATATTTTCAAAGTTGAACATCATCTACCCCAAACCTGCTCCTCCCTCAGCTTTTCCATCTCAGATGATAGCAAATCCATCCTTCCAATTGCTTAATCCAGAGTTATTATTGGCATCCTAAACTCTTCTCACCACCAACACCCACTGTGTGGGGGAATCATGTTAGTTAGCTCTACCTTCAAAGTATATCCAGATTCTGGCCACTTTTTACCAAATCCACCACTACTACTAATTTGGTTCAAGACAGCATTATCTCTCACTAGGGTTAGTGAAATATCCTACAGCTCTCCTTTCTTCTATCCTTGCTCTTGTCACCCAGAAACAATCAGTTACACTTTTTTTGTAAGCTCCAATTTACTTATATTTAAAAATGCTCAAGAGACTTTAAAAAGTCCCAAAGGCCCAAAGGCATCCAAGTTTAATTTAGGATTATCCTGAGGTGGTGTCCCTTGGTTTCTCCTTTTGTGAGGCATCAAGTTGATCCTTGTTAATGAAACACCTGGATTATTCTAGTTGGATCATGGCGATTTCATGTGACCCCGGTATCTGTCATAAATGTCCATCAAGTTATAAACGATGAGAAACGTAATACCAGAAATAATCACAAGACATCTGCAGATTCTGCTTGAATATCCTCCCTGCATTATTCTTCGCAACCAATGATCAATTGGCATGATGAGTGTCACCTGCAAAGACTGATATTAAATGCAGCTCTTTCAGAACAGAACACAGCAAACACCCTTCAAAATGAAACACTCGTTACACTTTTAATACCTGAATAAGGTGAAGTCACTCATCTGCTTAAAATGTTTCACTCAGAGTAAAAGCAATGTTTTCACAATGGTCTTCCCAGCAGGACCTCCTTGATCTGGTTCTCCAACCTGTTTACAATGTCCTCTTTACTGTTCTGTCCGTCACTCACTGTGTCTGTCATATGCTGGCCTCCAGGTGACCTCAAATCCGCCACCTTAAATCCTCTGCTCTAACTATTCTTTTTACCTGGAATGTTCTTTTTCTAGATAGATTTCCAAGTGATTACTCAAGTTGAAAATTCTCAACACAGCCTATTTCAGACCACTAATTCTCAGGTTACACTATTTAATAAAATAAAGCAAACACACCTGTGGTTGTTATAGCCAATTCTCCTTGCCCTACTCTGATTTTCCTTTTTCTGTAATAAATTATTTTTATAAATTTATAATTTTACTTATTGCATTTGTTACTCATTGTCTCACTGATGTGGAAGGTGATTTCCTTAAAAACAACATTTTTTGGGGGGTCTCATTTTCACTGATTAATCCTAAGTGCACCTAACAGTGCCTACTTCAGAATAGACACTCAAATACTGAGCAAATGATTAACAATAAATGAATTAATAAAGTTAAACCCAGATTTCTGAAATTAATCTCACTTGAATTAGAGTAACAAGACAAATACAGGATCTGACAATATTTTCTTGACCAAGAGGTTGTAAGAAATTAATTTTGCTATTGTTCTGGTTAATATATATATATATATATATATATATATATATATGCGCTATCTTATTACTTAATATGATGTCATTTGTATGGACATCACCTCATTTGTGTAGAAAGAAGAAAAAATTCATACTGTTTTGTTAAATCATTTGAAATCCAATTCTCTTCAAAGTTTTCTAAAATGTATCAAATTAGCAAAATGCTTAATTCTTTCAGGTCAAAGGACTGAAGCAGAAGCATGCTAAACAGTAGCCTGAACACCTGAAATAACCAATAAACTTCCAAAAAGTTTTCATTAACTGAAAGAAATAGCCTAAAATATTAGAAAATCTGCTGACCTTTTAAAAAATTACATGACCACTTAGTCGATACAAATGCACTACTGAAATATAAATTCCCTCAGTGAGAACTATTAGAATTAAATAGTGTGTTATTATGACAGTGAGAAATTGATCTCAATGTTCTGACAAGTATATTAGGCACAAAGAAAGAAAGACAGCAGAACACAGTATAATTCACTTTAAAATTTTATACTAATTCAATATGAAACTGTTAGATGTCTATACATATTGTTCTGCTTTTGAACTAAAATATATAAGTAAAAGTTGTGAGATTGAATGGCATGCTGTTTTCCACTGACTTTTCCTATTTTTGTTTTTATATGCAATTCTTAAAAATCCCTATCTAAGTCAAAGGACTCTGGAGGCATTATAGTCTTTTCATAATTCAGGTTACTCTCACTGGAGATTCTTGGATACAAGTTTCCTCAATGTTTTGAACTAGAAATACAAAACATATTTGTGATTCTCTCTGTACTGCACAGTATCTACATGGAATTATACATGTAGTTGATACTTAATAAACATGTATTAAATAATGAATGAGTAATCGTAGTTACATTGACATACGCCTGAATTTTTTAATAATACTTTGCATAAATTCTTAAAAATGAGATATTTTCAAATAGCTGGTTTTAAGTGCTTATGCTTTAAGGCAGCTCTATTTCAGTTACTATTCACATCAGTGCCCTGATTAATCCCATTAATACTTCATCCATCCTTTTGCCCAAATTATATTTCTCTTTTATCAGACACACAAAGGCAATTATAGTAAATGATTCTATCCATTTATAGCAGTGATTTTACATGCTGTGCAGCCTATATTGAATAAGGTACCATCTCAATATTAAATATATTTTTTTTTATTGATTTCAGAATGGAAGGGAGAAGGAGAGAGATTGAAACATCAATGATGAGAGAGAATCATTGATAGGCTGCCTCCTGCATGCCCCCTACTGGGGATCAAGCCCACAACCCCAGCATGCGCCCTTGACCAGAATTGAACCTGCGACCCCTCAGTCTGCAGGTCGATGCTCTATCCCAGCCATGGGCAAACTACGGCCAGATCCGGCCCGTTTGAAATGAATAAAACTAAAAAAAAAAAAAGACCGTACCCTTTTATGTAATGATGTTTACTTTGAATTTATATTAGTTCACACAAACACTCCATCCATGCTTTTGTTCCGGCCCTCCGGTCCAGTTTAAGAACCCATTGTGGCCCTCAAGTCAAAAAGTTTGCCCACCCCTGCTCTATCCACTGAGCCAAACCAACCAGGGCTCAATATTAAATATTTCAATAAATTTTAGGAAAATATACTTACTGTAACTTAAAGTAGCAGTCTCTTTATATTTAATCATGCATTCCTCAATTCAAGATCTTTTTCATAAGAAAGAGAGTAAGAAAATGATAAACATAGCTTAGTATACTGAGTTATAGTGAATACTATCCATCAAAATGTCACATTCTTTTTGGAACCTCAGAAAAACTCCTTATGTGGAAATCATGTCATTGCATACGTAATAAATTCCATTTACATAAATTCTGCTATTTATATAAGAAGGGGAAAAGAAGCAGAGACAGACAGACACACAAAGAAGATGCCCCTATGAAGATGGAGGCAGAGTTTGGAGTGATGCAGCTATAAGCCAAGGAAGAGCAAGAATTGCCTACAACCATGAGAATCTAGGACAAGGCAAAGCCCTTCCTCCAAAGTCTCAGAAAGAGCATTGCCCTGCCAGCACTTTAATTTGAACGTCCAGCCTCAGGAGCCAAGAGAGCATAAATTTCTGTTCTTCTAAGCCACACAGTTCATGGTACTTTGTTACAGCAACCACAGGAAATGACTGAACTTAGTTTTTGCATAATCAATTTATGTGCAATATGAAAATATGTAACTTATAGGTCCTCTCACCCCTCTCTCAACCCCCGCATTACTAAACTCCTGAGTTAGGAACTAGATGTTTTTAAAGATTTCTAAAAATTGATTTTTAGAGAGAGAGGAAGGATTAGGGAGAGAGAGAGAAACATCAATGTGAGAGCAACACATTAATTGGCTGCGATCAAGCCCACAAGGCAGGCATGTGCCCTGAATGGGAATGGAACTGGCAACACTGCAGTGCACGGGGCGATACCCAACCAACTGAGCCATAAAAGCCTGACAGAAATTGGATGTTTTAATGCCTTCTATTTCGAGGAAGATAGCATACCTTTTGGATATGAATGTGACTATATTTCAGTGATAATGTCTATCCACTTCAAATCTGAGACACTAAGGAAATGGATTTTATTTCAAAGGTAGATCTATAAATATTTGAATCTAAATGCTTTCATGTATATTCATACATATGTGGAAATAATTCAAATTCAAATAGAAAACCAAAGTATTTGAAAACTAATCCCTTACTTTTGAGGATTTGTTACTCATAGGGATAGAGCCTTTCTGAAATTAATTCACTGACAATAAAGTGGCTAAAAAATGAAAAAACCCCGATTATAGATTTAGGGTTTTAATGCAATATTTTGCACAACAGATTGGTTCTCATATTAAAAAAATAAACACATCTGTACACTGTTTTTCATATTTTTCAAATATTAATTATTTCACCTCTCCCCATATTATGCAGCCTCCCCACATGTGTCTCCTTCCAGACCCTCAAAAACTACATTTTCAGCCTGGAAAACTAGCTTTAAAAAGGATGAGTAAAATATGTTGCCAGACATTATCTTGGCCATGAAAATGTCTTCTCTATACAGTTACCCTATGAGAAATAGTAGAAGGAAAATTAATTCTACTCTAATCTAATAAAAAAGTGGATTTATGTTTGTTGTTTTTGAGAAGCATTGGGCAGAAGAGTTTGTTCTCTGCTCTAAACAGATCAGAATTATTGATTTCTCATCACTCAAACCAAAAGAGCACCCAGCTGAAGAATGTATATGCCATAGAGGAGAAACTGGATGATTACATCTATAACTACTGTTTGCATTATTTTATTAACTGGTGATTACTAATTTTCTACAAAGTTACCTCTAACTATACAGGAAATAGTAGTGTGTTTTGTTCTTCCTCAGCCAACAACTAGATATTTTGATTTGTACACTAAACGACATTTGTGTGTATTTTAATCCCATCAGATTGCTTCTCTGTAAGTTGGACAAAAGAAGTGGGGAACCTGAGAAAGTGAATTGGTTGAGAGCCACGGGCACTAACGCCTGGTGTGCTTAAAGAAGAAAGGCACCCAGGTTGTCTTCCTATAGCCATTTTCTTTTTTATTTTTCACCAGTGAATAGCATTCATTTAATATTCCAAAATGGTTTTTAAAACGTTCAACACTCTAACCTTTCTGCTAAGGGCCATTTGGATATTTATAACATCATTTCTCTGGCCATACAAAATTATGGCTATAGTTGGTCAAAATTTAATTAACTCACCCCTAATGCCTTGCAGGGCCAGACCAAATGATTTTGTAGGCCTTATATGGCCCGCAGACTAGATGTTCCCCACCACTCTATCAGTTGTGAAGCAATTTTACAGCAGGTTGGATATCAAGGTGTACTAGTATTTGTCCATATCTTTGGTTGTCCACATTTGGCAGAATGACTTGTAAGCAAGTAATGAAGAATTATTGTAACATAGTCCATGCTTGCCTAGTTTCCCTGCAATTGCTTATGACTTTCTCTCTTCTGGTAGCTCTTTGAAAAGTAACCGTGAAATTAGACTAATACTGAGTACAAGTCCTTCCCTCGGGATACCTTCTAAAGCCAGAACTAGAATGATTGCACTAAAATAAGATTATATTTTAGTTACAAATTTGTAATTATATATAAGTTAAATAAAATAATATAGGCAAAAGTGCTGTGTGTATTATAAAGTGCTATTTAAAAAGCCGGTTGTAATAAGGATTGCAAATACTTACAACATATATTAAGCCTGGACATTAAGAAAGACAGAGCCCGAGACAGGTTGCTTTATCAATAATTTTCAGTATTCTGATGTTTACAACCATTAATTAATGAGTGAAATGATATATTTTATGATTGTCAAGAAAATAAAAGACTGGTCAACTGAAATATGTATGGGCTTTTCTGAGCTTGATTTTAGTTGATGAAAAGAATTTGATTGCATATACTCATTATAAAGCAATCTAGAAGCAATTTTTTTCTACAGAAATGTTTTTGTTTGGGTTTTGAATTTTGAACAACTGTCTTTCTTGGGCAATAGAACTTTAGTTTTTAAAGATTAAGAAAGCTTAGAGCGAAATTTTTGAAAGTGTTGCATGTAGTATTCTTTATTTTCAAACTCTTTTGCTATTTGTCACATATATTCTTTAAGTGTGCTTTTTTTTATGCTGGAAGTGTAGAATAAATATCATAGATTGAAGTTTTTATCTAGTGAAAAATCACATTTCTCCTAATATAGGTGTCTCTATATGGTATATGTGTACATCAGCCTAGGAGCTTTCAAAATCATTGACTTACTTTCAATAAATATAATAGAGGCCCGGTGCTGGGGTCCGGCCGGCTCTCCGCCCAATGGGGGCCAATTGGGCCTGGCTTGAGGGGTTAGGGGCTGTGGGTGGTTGGCCAGCTGGCCCCGCCCCTGATCGGGGTGAGGGAACCAATTGGGGATGGGGCTGGCCAGAGGGAAGAGCCATGGGCAGTTGGCCAGCCAGCCCCACCCCCGATCCGGCCAGGGCCAGCCAGGGTGGGAGGAGCTGCACCCCTGTCGAGCTGGTTGGCCGCCGCAGTGCCTGTCATAGCAACCAGTCGTTCCAGTTGTTCCAGTTGTTCCAGTTGTTCCAGCGGTCCAGTCACTTGGCTTTTATATATATAGCTAGCTAACCATTTCTAGCTTTCCATAACTTTAAAATATAAAAGGACAGTATATTATTTTTAAATATATTTTTATTGATTTCCAAAAGGAAAGGAGGAGAGAGAGATATAATAACATGAATGATGAGAGAGAATCATTGATTGGCTGCCTCCTGAAAACCCCACACTGGGGATCGAGCCTGCAACCTGGTCATTCACCCTAACTAGGAATCAAATTGTGACATCCTTTTCATAGGTCAATGCTCAACCACTGAGCCATGCCAGCTGGGCAGATAGTATATTATTGAAATATTTATCCATGTTATATTTGGAGGCCCAAAACACATTATTTACATATCCATGTGATTTTTTAAAATTTAAATATACTCTAACCAGCTGTAGTCAGCACTTGATTATCCATGAGAAGTTGGAATATTCCACTGTAAGGAATCACCAATGGATGTTATAGAAGATAAAGCCCATATGTTAACATTTTAGTCATTGAGGAAGATTTGATTCCTGTCCCTGGAAAAGATAACACATATAGCTCTGTTAAATGTACAATAACATTTCTTTCCATTAAACAGTTCCCCTTCTGCCTCAGACAGAGTTAACTCTTCTAGAATACTTGTCATGTTTATTTAGACATGATCAAACTCAATAGTCTATTGTTTGGAAATGATAAGCACATAGCAAGCAATTATTATAAAGTGAGAACTTCCAGGAGATAGCTTTACAATTTTGAGAGAAAAATACTCATGTAAATTTTACTTCTAAAAAAGGTGCTGTAAGTGCATATTATATGTTTACTTCAATAACATAGAATTTAGGACTTAATGAGTACATGATTAGATTCACCTTGCATTGAAGGCTTATTTGATGAAAAGCTTTGTGTTATAAACTTTTATATTTTACAAACTAAAAGAGATTTTATTATTTGCCAATAAGTTGGGATTCTTCCAGGGAAAAGTATTGTCTACAACAAGCCTACTTTTGTATATTAGGCCCCAGCCATTAATCTCCAATGAAAACAACTTTAGCAGTTCTCATTAGATTTCTTCCTTATCCAGTGGCCATGGTGATTTGTAAAGGTTAAATTGAGTCACAAGCCCTAGCCCAGAGTTTCATCAAATTCTGCTTCTTTACTGTCATAACTGTGCTTTCCCCAACTAATTAGGTCTCTGTTGTGCTTCCTATTTTAATTTGTAGATAATATCCAGCCTTGCCTTGGCAAGTTTTACCTATTTCCCATGATCAGTGCCTTCTCCTCTCTCTATGGCTAGAGTTATGTTACCTGTACTAGCTGCCCCAGGCTCCTCCCTGGTTCTCTGACCTCCTGATGTCAATTCTATATCTAGTCATGGAATTACTATATATTTTTATACCTGAACTTACTATATTTTTTAAACATAAGTGCTTACCTGTCTATTTGAACTTGCTGGCCACTGGGCCAATGACATTTCCACCCAATGTCTATTCATCAGGGAATGTCCAACATAGGGCTGCCATATGATCTGCAAGATCATAAATGAGAGGCTATTCCTAGGACTGGCATAGATAACTACAGCTTTAAATGCATTTTTTATTAAAGTGTTGATAATACACCAACTCTACATACCATATAAAAATTTTGTCAGGGGAACAACTTTTTAATAATATCGTGTTCCCAGAAGGGAAAGAGAGAAACATCAATGTGAGAGAGAAACTGTTGCCTCCTATACATGCCCTGACCCAAACCGCAACCTAGGTAACTGAACAACCCATCTGCAACTACATTGTTAAGTATCTTAATCACACATTGACAATAAGCAATAGAGAATTATATAAATTTTTAAATATGAATAATATGGCAAAATTCATAATTTAGGAAATTTTCATGAAGAAGGGAATGGAAATGGAGGAGTAGAGTAGGAAAAACTTGGAAAGGGTCCTGGAAAAACATAGGGAGACAAAGATAGATGTCCAATTCTATGGACAAGATCAACACAGAGGGTTTAACAGAGAACCTCAGGCTAAGGGATGACTATACCACTGGATCCCAGATTTGAGAGAGTAACTTGTTTTGAATTTCCAAAATATGTTTCCGGGACTATTGATATTCCCTTTCCTTATTTAAGTTAGTTTACAAAGAGGCCTATGGCAGAACCTGCAGGAGGGAGGAAACAGGGGCCCAGTTCTAACAGGAGAGGACTGTTAAGGGCAAAGAAACTAGGCATATCCTGATAAACTTTGCCATTACATACAGGAGGATATCAAAGAAGGAGCAGGTGCAAGAGTGAGGGATGACAGCAGGTTATCATACAGATGGTTGGGGATTGTGTAGACTTTTAAATATTGTGTGGCTTTCAAGTAAAGGTCTAGGTGAAAATGGATACCTTAAATATGAAACCCTGGGGAAAATTGTCGATTAGCAGCAAATAAGAGGAGAATTTAAAGAAGAGAAAGGGAGCATTATCTCATGAGTTGGAAAGGTTAAATAAGATGAATGCTTAAAATATGCCACTGATAATGGCAATTAGGAGGTCATTGGTTATCTTAACAAATGTTGTTTCAATGATGTGATGGGGTAGATAGTAGATTGCATTGAGTAATGGGGAGTGAACTAAATGTAGTTGACTCACTCCATAGTTTGGCAGTGAATGCATAGAGAATAGTTTTATATCTAGTTGCTGAAAGAAGGAAAATTTACAGATTTTTTAAAAATTTTCTTTTAGGCTTGGGAAACTCAACAAATGTAATATGCTAATTTTGTTTAAAAATTAAAAGGCAGCCCAGTTCCACATATCCAAAGGTTGAAAGTTGCCACTCTATCCTAACAACAAATAAAAATCTGAATAGACTAAAATATCAACAATTCTTCTGGCATCCGTAAGACAGCCGAGGACACTGGGCAAACTGCTGTGACTGGAGAGACAGAGACAAACACAGGGAGGAAAATAGCAGTGGAGACCAGTGCTGGAGTAAGAAAATCTGAACTGTAATTTACAAATTGCAGGAGGCTCGGGGTCGACAACTCTGGGAGTTAAACACTCCAGGTGTCCCAGTCATAGGGGGCCCCACAATATTAGGAGATTTACCTCCAGCAGCTCAACCATCTTCTCACGGTATATATCAGAGAAAAATCTTCTTGTGCTTCTGGCAGGAGAACCGACAAAGAAACCATCTTTAATATCCCATAGCACCATTCTTCTTAACAAGGCCTATTCTCAGGACAAGGTAGTGAAGCGGAGCCTAATATGCTGGGGCATTACCAAAACTAAGTGAACAGAGGGAGGGAAGGTTCAGTTTCAGCCAGCTCTATCTTGTCCCTCAGAAAAATCTAAGAAGCACCTGTGAAATTTACAAGTCACCGACCTAGGCCAACTAAAAGACAGACTATATCATAGCACTAAAGAATACTTTACTTCCCCTCACATCTTACTACCATATTAGTAAAGCCTATCGAAAGCATGTCTGACTATCAAGAAATACTAAAAGGCAAAAAACACAATTTGAAAACAAAGAGTGAGCATCAGAACCAGACAAGGCAG
Organism: Myotis myotis; assembly: GCF_014108235.1. Taxonomy (NCBI): domain Eukaryota; kingdom Metazoa; phylum Chordata; class Mammalia; order Chiroptera; family Vespertilionidae; genus Myotis; species Myotis myotis. The sequence goes on along the minus strand of NW_023416379.1, from coordinate 68,074,884 downwards.
GGGTTTGGGAATTATCATCCCAGGAATTTTAAACTATTATAATTAGTATGCTAAGGGCTCTCATAGGTAAAATAGACATCATGTAAGCACAGATGGACAATGTAAGCAAAGAGATAGAAATCCTAAGAAAGAACCAAAAAGAAGTGCTAGAGATTAAAAACAGCAACACTGTAACAAAAATTTAAAATGCCTTTGATGAACTTATTAGTAGACTGGACATACCTGAGGAAAGAACCTCTGAGCCAGGTGTCATTTCATCAGAATCCTTAAAACCAAAAAGCAAAGAGAACAAAGACTGAACACAAGAGAAGAGAATATCCAAGGACCATATATGTGTAACATACATGTAATTGGAATTCCAGAAAGATATGAAAGAGAGAAAGAATTAGAAGAAATATTTGAAGAAATAATGACTGAAAATTTCCTCCAAATTAGTGTCAGACACTAAACCACAGACCTAGGAAGATCAGAGATAATTAACGAAAATGCTATACTTAGGCATCTCATCTTTAAACTATAGAAAACCAAATACAAAGGAAAAATCCTGAAGAAAGCTTTCCTATCAAAGGAATAAAAGGATTCCTTACCTCTAGAGGAGCAAAAATACAAATTACATATGATTTCTCCTCAGAAATCTTGCAAGCAAGAAGATAGTAGGGTTAAATATTTAGTGTTGAGAGAAACAAAACAAGCACAAAAAATACCAACTTGGAATTCGGTACACTGAAATTATCCTTGAAAACTGAAGAAGAAATAGAGACTTTGTAAAACAAGCAAAATTTGAGAGACTTTGTTGCCAGTAGACCTGACTTGCAAGACCTTCTTCAGAGATAAGGAAAATGATATAGATCAGAAACTTACATCTTCACAAGAAAGAGCATTGAAGAAGGAATAAGTAAAGGCAAAATAAAACTTTTCTTTTTCTTATTCTCAATTGATTCAACAGATAACAGTTATTTTTCTTCAAAAGAATACTAGCAACATTTCTAATTATGTATGCTTATGTATCTATCATATATATCCTAATGCATGCTCATAGATAAGTGAAATGAATGACCCAGTAACAAAAGATATACCATAAGAGAAAGAATTATTTTGTTATTGGAAGGTACTCACACTGCCAAAAAGTGGTATAATGTTATTCAAGAGTGGATGTGAGTGCTGGTCAGGGGGCTCACTTGGTTGGAGCTTAGTTCTGTACACCAAAAGGTTGAGGCTTCGATTCCTAGTCAGGGCACATATCTAGGTTGCAGGTTTGATCCCTGGTCAGAGCGTATCTGAGAGGCAACCAATCAATGTTTCTCTTTGACATTGATGTCTCTCTCTCTAAAATCAATAAACTATCCTTGGATGAGGATAAAACAATTTTTAAAAGGAGTGAACTTGAGTAAATATTTACTCCAAATTCTAAGGTAACCACTAAAAAAAAAGTAAAACTGATTATGCTAAGAAAGGAGAAATATATAATCATTTAAAATGCTTACTCGTAAATAAGACTACAAATTGCAGAAAAGGGGTGGAAGACAAAAAATAGTGACAAAGAACATGAGAAACAAACAGATACCAGTAATGAATATGAGACATATTAATCCAACTATGTCAATAATCACACTGAATATCAATGGTCTAAATGCACCCACCAGAAGACATTGTCAGAATGGATAAAAACACAACCTAACTATATGTTGTTTACAAGAAATCCAATTTAAATTTAAAAACACATATAGATTAAAAGTAAATGAAGGACATATATGTAATAATCAATAAAGAAATTTTTAAAAAAGTAAATGAATATATAAAAATATACCATGCTAAATCTAACTGGAAAAAAAAAAACAACAGGAGTAGTTATATTAATTTTAGACAGAACATCAGGGAGAAAGGGGGCGTTGTAAAATAATAAAGTGTCATTTTCCCAACAAGTTATTATAATTCTTAATGTGTATACACCTAACAGCTGAGCATCAAGTTATGTGAAGCAAAAACTGATAGAATTACAAAGAGAAATAGATGAGTCCATTATTGTCGTTGGGAGCTTCAATACCTCTGTATCAGAAATGGACAGATGCAGCAGGCAAAAAAATCAGTAAGAGCACAGTTGAGCTCAACAACACCATCAATCAGCTGAATACATAGGGTGGTGCAAAAGTAGGCTTACTCTTGTTTGTATAAAATATTACAATAATTAATAAATAATACAGGAATGAACTCTATTCACATACTCATGACTGTAAATCTACTTTTGCCTAAATCCTATAAATGACCTTTGTACACTGTTTCATCCAACAACAGCAAAATATACATTCTTCTCAAGCTAACATGGAACCTTCACCAAGATAGAGCACATTTTGGGCCAAAAAACATGCCTTTACAAATTTAAAGGTATAGAAATAGCATAAACACTGCCCTTAGACCACAGTGAAATTAAACTAGAAATTAGTAACAGAAAGATAAATTAAAAATCCCAACATACGTGATGATTAAATAACACATTTCTAAATAACTTGTGGGTCAAAGAAGAAATCTCAAGAGAAATTTTAAAATATTTGCACTAAATAAAAATAAAAATGCAACTTATCTAAATTTGTGGATGTACAGGGAAATTTATAGCATTGAGTGCATATATTAGAAAAGAGCTAAAATCAATAATTTAAGTTTTCACCTTAGAAAACTCAAAAAGGAAAGATAAATTAAATAAAAATGAGCAGAATAAAAGAAATAATAAGAATTAGACCATAACTCTATGATATTAAAAACAGAAAATCAATAGAGAAAAATCAACAAAACCAAAAGCTGGTTCTTTGAAAAGATCAACAAAATCAACAAACTAAATTTAAAAAATAGAGGACACAAATTAGTAAGATCAGATATTAAAGAGAACACATAACTACAATTCCCATGGAAATTATTTTAAATAGTTTAATAGTTTTTAAATTATTATTTAAAAAAATAATAAAGGGATACTATTGATAGCTCTATGCCCACAAATTTGAAAACCTAGATAAAATGACCAATTCCTTAGAAAACAAACCTGCCAAAACTCATACAAAAAGAAACAGAAGGTATGAATAGGCTTATTTCTACTAAAGATATTGAATCAATAATCAGTAACCTTCCAAATAAGAAAGCATCATGCCCAGATGGATTTATTGGAAAATTCAAATATTTAAGGCACAATTTTTTAAGAAAGAACTTATAAATAAAAATATATTTTTCTATATAGAAATTACTTATGTGGATATATAATAATTTCTATAGTTCTATCCTAAATAATGTTTATATTTATAACTTCTATGAACTTCTCCTAAATATACAATCAGATATGATAAAAGCATCTATGTATAAGCATTTTTACAAATGTTGATAAATTGGAAACAACTTAAGGGTGACTTAATAATTGAATAAAGATATATGCATATGCTATAATGTTATAAGACTATTAAGACCCTTGCCTTTAGAAAATATGTACTAACATGGAATAAGTTACCAGTGCATAATAATAAGTAAAAAGTAGTATATAAATATCTTTAGAGGGTTATTTGCATAATTTTGTGTAATTAAAATACTTAGAATAATCAAAACCATGCAGATAATTTACAAGTGCAAAAGTTACTGATTAAGTAACATATCAAAATTATTTCACTGGATCAACCTGGGGGTGGTGAGTGAATAAGTCATGTATTTTTTTTTTTGAAAGGATTATTTTGAATGCTGCATGGATAGAGCCGAAAGGGATATAAAAGTACACACAAGGAAAACAATTTAAGAGGCCACTGCCTGGCCAGTGTGGCTCAGTGGTTGAGCATTGACCCCCAAGCACCAAGAGATCATTGGTTCAATTTCCAGTCTTAGCACATGCCCAGATTGTTGTCTTGATCCTCAGCAGCGGACATGCAAGAGGCAGCCAATTTATCAACATCGATGTTTCTATATCTCTCTCCCTCTCCCTTCCTCTCTCTCTAAAATCAATAAAAACATATATAAAGATGGTATTACACCAATATTGAAAGTTGCTGGAAATAGGATACTTGGTAGTACAATGGGGGAAAGTGGGGGAAAAAATCCTTAACAGCCCTAACTGGTTTGGCTTAGTGGATAGAGCGTTAGCCTGTGGACTGAGGGGTACCAGGTTCGATTCCGGTCAAGGGCATGTGCCTTGTTTGCGGGCACATCCCCGGTGGGGATTGTGCAGGAGGCAGCTGATCAATGTTTCTCTCTCATTGATGTTTTTAACTCTCTGTCCTCTCCCTTCCTCTCTGTGAAAAATCAATAAAATATATTTTTTAAAAAATCCTCAACATATTTGGAAGTTAAATCAATGGGATTTGATGAAGTGGAAGTAAGACAAGTTTATCAATTATGACTCATAGGTTTATGTCTCCACTGAATAAAAAGAAGGACATTGGAGACAGTACTGACTGCTTACTGTTATAACCAACATTTTGGGGGGGTTTCTTACTCCAGCACTCAGCAATAGGTCACAGTGTTGGTCACATTCTCCATGATTATGTATTTTCTCCCTCCACCTATTTCTTCTCCAACTCTATCACTGGCTCCTCTCCTACTACAACAATTTTAGTTTTTCTAATCAGAGATCAAAATCTTCCTCTTATTATTCTGGGTCAGTGGCTTAAAAGTTTTTGACTATGGCCCAAAGTAAAAAGTAAATTTTACATTGCAACCAAGCATTCATATATGTGTTTACATATATTTGAAACCAAAGATTTTTGAAATATTTACTTGAACTATATGCACTGCTAACTGATATTTTGTAATCTGTGCTACTTTATTTCATTTCTTAAAATTAAAGTTTTGATTCCTCTAAATTTAGTCATTATCAACAAATTTAGTCTTTGATCATGATTTGAAATCACTATTTGAGGTGTTCTTATCTACTACAACGATTTTCATTTTATCTATAAGCTGATTAAACCCAATTTTGAATTCCTTGTAAAAATCTCTCAAGTCCAAAATCATAAATTCTTCTGTGTTTTTTTTTTTAACGTCATGTAAAAAAAACACTGATATTTCAAATTCAAAGTCACTGAAATTGAGCCTTTCAAAAAAATAAAAAAATCCTTGTCTCTGTACATTGTGCAGGCCAAGATCCAGAGTTCATTCTTATGATATCTTTCTCACTCTTTTGTATGTTCAAACAATTTCCAGGTTTTGTCTATATTACCTATTTTTTATTTAAAAATTTTAGTAGTCACATTAAAAAGTAAAAAGAAACAGTTGAAATATCTTTTAATATATCCAACTAACATACTCTAAATATTTCAATATGTGATCCATATTAACTATTATTGAGATATTTTCTATTTTCTCATACCAAGTCTTTGAAATCAGTGCATAAATTACACTTACAGTACATCTTAATTTCGACTAGCCACACTTAAAATGTTCAAATAATCACAAATGAATGGTAGCCAACATTTTGGATAGGACAGGTCTAGATCTTGTATTACTTGAAGACATGTTTTTCTCTTGATTCCCATTAATGGTATCTTTGAACCCTATAAAAGTTTCTCTGGATTACTGCATAAGTATTTTAGCTTCTAGACTAGACTAAAAGAATATTTTTACCATATTGTAGCCAGATTGGATTTTTTTAAAAACAAAGTATTTATAGTATTTTCTCATCTTTAAAATTCTTGAATAGTTCTATGTCTCTAGCAGTAGAAGTATTTAAAATGAGGATAATACCCTTCATGATCATATTCAGATTTGCCTCTCTCACCCAAAATATTGGCACTTTCCCAATGTCTTTAAATTATTGTTCCATAGATGCAGTATTTTTTTATGGATTTTAATAGCTTCCACTTGAAATGCTATTCCTCCTCAGTCATCACATACTGATCCTTCATGTTTAGGGTAAATGCAACTCCTTCAAGAAAACTTTTGCATTCCTTGTAGATTGGAGAGTTCCCATCTTGCACTTCTTTCTTTTTTGAAATGTACTAGTAAATGTTTAATGGCATCAATGTAAAATTAACAATTAAAAGAAACAAAAATTATTTTAATTAACATTTACCCTAGAAGCTACTAGGAAACAAATCTAGGGATGTAATTCAAATATAGAATGAAGCTGTATAAATACATTTACTAGGGCTCAAGATGTCCAGATAGACCTGGAATATGACATGTACTCAATATGTGTTACTTAGCCAATATGTGAAAAATATCTTTCAAAAATCCTACCCAAATTATTTTAATCATTTTTAGGTGAGATAATAGCCTTCCATCTTGCATTTATTTCTAACCTAAAACTATTAAGGTATACTGAGTTTTAACAGCGTATTTACTTAATCACTTCCTCCTTAGTATGTATGCTCCGGGAGGGGAGGGATATTTTCTTGTTCATCACTGAAACGTTCATATGTGGCAATGAATTACTGGCAGAAAGAAGAGAAAACAGTCTTTAAAATTTGGATGATAAAATGAGTTATCAAAAAATATGTCAAGTGATGACACTAAAATTTAAGATGCAGATTGAATCAGTTACTACTTTACCTTCAGATTTTACTAAAATGCTTATGAAGTATTGATGCAGTTTTAAAACTCCTAATTAAAACCCCTTTTTGATGCCCAATGACACAATCAAATGATGAGAAAAACTGGTAGATATTAGGTAAAGAAAAAATATATACAATAGGTATATATATATATATATATATATATATATATATATATACACATGTACATGATGCTGCTCAATCTATATAAGGTATATTGCAAATGAGACCATTGCATTATATTTTTAAAATAATAAGAGTAAAATAACTGGGGTCCACTCACAAAACATCACAAGCATAAAAAGAAAAATAGAATATACCATAACCTCAAAACATTTTCCAGTTTGAGAAGGCACATGTTAGAGGCAGGCTCAAGGGTTCACATTAAATATATAATGTTCTTCCTTTTCTTAATTTTGATTATTGTACTTCTCAGTTATAGAATTTCTCTTTGGTTCTTGTACTTTCCAATTATCTGTTGAAAATCTCAATGTTACTCATATTTTATTGTGTGTATTAAACATGATTACCTTAATGTCTTTTTCTGACAACTCCATTATCTGGATCCCCTGTGGTTCTGTTTCAATTATCTATTGTTGTTATGGTTTAGAATCCCATTGTCTTGTTTCCTGATATGTCTGGTTAGTTTTGATTGAGTGGTGGATATTGTGTATAAAAGTTGTAGAAATAATTTCGGGCCCAGACAATGTTATTTTCATCCACAGAGAATTTGCTTTGCATTTTCCAAGTGCCTGGGGAGAATCATTCTGAGAGAATTACAATCCAATTCAGAACTGAGATGAAGTAATGCTGAGCTTGAGTCTCTGTTAGATCATTTCTACTTCTGCTTCCCCCTTATTCCCAGAGAATAATTCTGTCTCAGTTCACAGAAAGCATGTTCATTAGCCAAACCACTTGGCCGCTCCTTGACTTTAACATCTAACCCCTCAAATAGGAAGTTGTCAAAATTGTTCCCCAACTTTTTAGATTATCAGTCCCCTTCGAAACAGACAAGTATCTCCAGAGTAAAAGCAGACCCAAGTGCTGCTCATGTCCCTGAGTCACTAGCCTCTCCAAAATCTTGATCAAGTATTTCTTCACTTTGGTATTTTTCTATGCCTTCATGTAGATGTCTATAACAATATCACTCTAGGTCTAGGTCTAGATCTATATTTATCCCACTTCTTAAAAATTTCCCTTTGTTGTTGAAAGTATTACAGATGTCCCCTTTGTTTGTTTTTCCCATTGGCCCTCTCCACCCCACACCCGCCCCTCCCAGGCTTTCACCACACTATTGTGTGTGGCCATGGGCTATGCGTACTAATATATGCATATAAGTTCCTCCATTAGTCATCCCCCACCCAAACACCCACTCCTGCCTTCCCTCTATGCATGCTGTTACTTTCCAAATAAAACAGCAATTAACTATTCATCTGAACAGCCATGAAGGCTCACAAAAAGCCACAGAAACCATAATCGCACTGAAATTTGTCAGTGTGTTCCATGCTTCAATGTCTCTGGATCTGTTTTGTTCATCCGCGTCCACATATGAGTGAGATCATGTGACATTTATCTTTCTCTGACTAGCTTATTTCACTTAGCGTAATAATTTCCAGGTTCATCCATGCTGTTGCAAATGGTAAGAGTTCTTTCTTTTTTACAGTTGCGTAGTATTGCATTGTATATATGTACCACAGCTTTTTTGTTTTGTTAATCCTCACCTGAGGATATTTTTCCATTGATTTTTAGAGAGAGTGGAAAGGAGAAGGAGAGACAGAGAGAAACATTGATGTGAGGATTGACTGGTTGCCTCCTGCATGTGCCTTGACCGGGACTGGGGATCAAGCTACAACCTGTACATGCCCTTGACCAGAAACAAAGTCAGGACCCTTCAAACCAAGGGCTGATGCTCTATTATCCACTGAGCCAAACCAGCTAGAGCTACTACAGCTTCTTTATCCACTCCTCTGCTCATGGACATTCGGGCTATTTCCAAAGCTGAGCTACACCACTTTTCATTGGCCCTTAGCCAGAGGATTAGTCTGGTTAGCACAGTTCACCATTCCTGGAAGCAGAAATCCCTGACCTCATCTTAAACAAAAATTTATCCTTGGGAATCCTATAAGAATGGAGTTGACTCTGATTTCTTTGAGCATCTTTACATTTGCTTTTATCAGTTGCTTCTTGGCTTGGGACATATTTTCATCTTAATTTCTTAGCTTGTTGCTTTCTGGCCTACACAGAATAATTTTAAAATCAAAACATATTTGAATTTTAGGCCCTTAGTTACAATTTAATAGGTAATATATTTCCTCTGACCTGGAGTTTAGAGAGATGTAGGGAAAACCTTTGCTCTGCTGGAAGCTATAGATTAATTTCTAGTGTTTCAGTGTTTTGGTTCCTTCTTACTACCTTCTATACATTCAAACAAGGTCTTGTCCTGTCTCTATAGGATGGTTAAAAACAAAGCCCCTTGGTTATCAAACTGCAAATACTCTAGATTGGCCTACGAGAAATTTCAGACTTGCAACCTCTGTGATTTTAATTCCACGTTTCCTTTTTATTTATTTATTTTCTTAATACAAGGCTTTTATTGTACATCTTTATAGTTTCACAAACAAGTGTGACAACTCATTCTGCATCTTGGTGTTCCTATAGCTGGGCAACTTAGATCTTATCCATCATCCTGCTGAACTGTTCCTTTTTCAGAAACATAGATACCATCTACAAATTTTCTGATATCCTTGTTTTTAACTGTTGTGGCTTGCTGAATCAACGCAGCTGAATTTGATACAAGTTCAATGTCATTTCCTTCAAGAATCAACTCATCTTTCTGGGCTTGAGATACTGCACAAGCAACGCCTGACCTCATCTGAACTCTGCGGATGTATTTTTCGCCCAAGAAATTTCTAATTTCAACAAGAGAACCATTCTCCTGAATAACGATGTTGATAGGGAAGTGACCATACACAGACCTCATCTTGTAACGGAAGCCCAGCGTAACACCCTTGATCCTGTTCTGCACATGACTGCAGATAGTGCGAACTGTGGCCAGTTCCTTTCTATCCCCCCCGCCCCCCTCCCCCAACTCCCTTTGTCAACCCAGAGCCTCTTCTTTTTCTTTCCAATGAGAATGAACTCTACATTGTTGTGGTTGAAGCCCCTCCGCAGGGTGCCTCTTGGGGCCCTTCACAATAACTGTGTGTCCCTTCAGCTGACAGGGGTCCTCAAACTATGGCCCGGGGGCCACATGCAAATACAAATATTGTATTTGTTCCCGTTTTGTTTTTTTACTTCAAAATAAGATATGTGCAGTGTTCATAGGAATTTGTTCATAGTTTTTTTTTAAACTATAGTCTGGCCCTCCAACGGTCTGAGGGACAGTGAACTGCCCCCCTGTTTAAAAAGTTTGAGGACCCCTGCTTCAGCATTACGCCTACATTTTCTGGGATGTCCACAGTCTGATTGCTGAGAATGGTCTTCACCCTTGAAGTAGATGCAGCAAAGAGGAAGCCTCCAACTTTACTTTTGACTCTCAGAGTTTTCCTGAGTTTCCTGAATACCCAAGTAATCCTTTAAGATGCTGTTTTGGTAAATGTTTTTCAGAATTCATACATATTTTGTAATGGCAGCTTCCCCCCCGCCCCCCAGATTAATCTGTCTGATATATTGCTACTAGAATTACAAGTCTAATAAAAATTTCTATGCATGCTATTACTTTCTGAATATAACAGCAATTAACTATTCATATGAACAGCCATGAAGACTCACAAAAAGTCACAAAAACCAGAACAGCACTAAAATGTAAGAATGTGTTATCAGAAGAATCATATTGAGAAGTTATCAGTGATCAATGAATGCTTCGGTCAAAACTAGATTAGCAGGGTCAAACATGAAAACTTAGAATTAGATTGAACCCAACTTTTTTAAGATTCACTACTACTGAAACTTAGAGTTTATCAATCAGAAACAATGTTCGCTCCTTTCTCTGCGGGAGAGTCTCTCTGAGAACAGTCCACTCTTCAAGCCCCTCAGTCCACACTGATGCTGCCACTTCTCACGCCCTCCCAGTCATCATGGGTACCTTCATCCCTTCACCCACTTAGAGCTACAGCTCCCAGGGTTAGACTAAATCGGTAACGAAGTAAGCCTCTGAGACAAGGGAAGTGCTCTTTTTCTTCTGTTTCTCAGAATAAAAGCTAGTCTTAAAGATGAAGTCTGGCCCTGACTGGTTTGGCTCAGTGGATAGAGCGTTGGCCTGTGGACTGAAGGGTCCCAGGTTCGATTCCGGTCAAGGGCATGTACCTGGGTTGCAGGGCGCGTCCCCAATGGGGAGTGTGCAGGAGGCAGCTGATCGATGTTTCTCTCTCATTGATGTTTCTGGCTCTCTGTCCCTCTCCCTTCCTCTCTGTAAAAAATCAATGAAATATATATTTTTTTAAAAAAAGACGAAGTCTGAGAGTGTCCTGGATACAGTTTATTTTGTCAATTGTATTTTTATGTATTCCTTTTGGTCAAAGTATTAATACAAATTGCATTTTATTATACAGAAATACATTTTTCTCCCAGAGGTAACCAGTCAATGCGAGCAGGAAAAACTTCCTCCTTAGCCACTAAAGCTGTTTTTTATAAGGCTGCAAGGCCACGGGAATTTGTTAAGGGTATGTACACATCTAGGTTCTATAGCTTGAAGCTGAGAAGGATTTTATCAATGCCATGCTGAACATTAATGTTTTTAAAAGAGTTCACATTCTCCCTGTTGGCAAACATCCTTCCTATATAAAGCCGTCTCATTTAAGATGAATAAATCATTAGCAACAGCAGAGAAAAGGAGAGAAACTTTTTCAATCTAAGAAAAACGAATTTCCTTTAAGACTGAAAGACAAATTGTACACTTTAAAAAGCTTTTTTTTTCCATGGGAAACAAAATGGAATAGTTGTAAAGCATCTACTTTGTACAGCTAGCTATAGGGCACATACCAGCAGTGGATACTGTGAAACATGGAATTAAAGATGAGATTAAAAGACAATGGACTGAGTGAGTGCTCAGGGTACAGAAATGCAATGGAGTTCCAACAAAGATATGGAAAGAATGACAAATACCTAAAATGGAACATCAGAATTAAGTTCTCCAATAGGAAAGTCCACAAAAAGGAGACGCAATGGTGCAGAGAAGTGAATGAGTGACGAGATGAAAAAGCTTCCAAGGAAAATGAAAATAAAATTGAATATACATAAGGAAGACAGAGAGTGGAAACCTATCTGATGAACTTATAGGTGCTACTGAGGAAGAAGTAAGAACAAATGGAACAGCTGTAATGATCATAAGTATAATTATCATTTTTTTAGAAATGATTCCCATGGGAGAAAATCTGCCTGCAGATATTTCTGCTCATACCATGCTATGAGACAGATAAAATTATTCCATGCCTAGGTTTAAATTGGAAATAGATGTGCTATTAAAAAAACACACTTAAATATAAACCAGTAGTAAATTTTAAATAGATAATAGAGAGGAATGAATATAGTGATAGATAGATGAAAGGAAGAAACAATCTCCCTCTTACAGAAAATATAAAAAAAAAAAGCCAGTCTCTTAAGGAAAATTAAAAGGAAATAAAAATATTAGCTAATATGTATATTTGCTCTGTATCTCACTATATTCTAAGCACTTTGTATATAATCTCAATTCTTATTAAAATTACATAGACTATTAATTCTCACTAGAACTCTGTGATATAGGTATTATCATTCCCTTTACTGTATAGAAGTCGATGCACAGGTTGCCCATCCTCACACAGCCAGAAAGTGGTGAAGCCAGAATTTAAAACCAAGTGAAATGTTTCAGAAAGTGTGCACTTAAGCACTGTGGCATATCATCTAAATTTATTTTAAGTGTCTTGATAGATATTTAAAACAAATAGTTATGATTTAAATGATATTAAAAACAAATATATTTTGGTTAAAAAGTAAACATAATAATGTTTACTTCCTAATAACAAACTGATTCTCAGATTGAGGTAAAAGTATATGTAACTGTATATTTCTTTTTTAGTCAGGACTCTTCTAGTAACAGAAATCTAAATCAACATATGCAATCTTTATCAGCATATATCTTTGCAAAGTGCACGTGCTGTGATTGGTTTAAGATGTGATAGGATCCAGTGGTTCAAAAGAAGCCTTGAGACTCTATGGCCGGTCTTCTGTCACCGAAGTTTTTAGCACTGACATCGTTCACTGGAAAGCTCTCTTCATATGGTGATGGAAGATATGAACAAGCCACAATTAAATTTTAAAACTCTTACTACTGAGTGATGCACAGAGAAAGAAATAACTCTGGTTGGCTCAACTACAGCTACAAATCCTTTTCTGAATTATCACTGTAGCCAGGTGTGTGGGAATCACAGCGCCATGCCTGTGGCAGCCACGGTGGAGTATGTAATAGCCCCATGAGCAAGGAGGAAGCTTTTGCAAAAGGAAAAAACGAAAGCAATAATAGATGTCCACCACAAGAGTACCAAAATGACAGAAACATTTTTAAAGAAAAATAATGAGCAAAATGTATAACAATAATGGGAATATGTAGATCAGAAAATAATTTAAATAAAAAGCACAAATATAACAAACATATTAATTAAAGTTAACTGCACAGTAAAAACATAACTGGTATAAGCCACTATTAATTGAATAATATAACAAGTAAATATAGGTAGAAAATCTGTTAAGGAAAAAATGATAAATTCAGAGAAACATTTTTAGAATATAAAATTTAAAAAGCAGTAATCATTCATTCCGTGTCAGATGAAGTAGAAGTGTGAAGATCAGAAGAACATACAACATGATCAGTAAGGAAAAATGTTGATGTGTATTTTGACTTCTTAACCTCACATAGGAAATTTGACTTTAAATTTCCATAAAACATTTTCAGAAATTGGTCTAAACTGAAACACACAAATCACAACAATCTCCAAATTTCCAAAAAATAATTTATATTGGCTAGAATAGCCAATATAAATTTATAACAAATATTTATATTTTAATAGTTCCAAACAGTTGGAAATTTAAAAAATCCTCTTGAATTAATTATTGAGCCCAATAAGAGAAAAAGATTACCTCAATTATATTTTTTTTAGGATTCAATGAGTTGGAAATAGTAATATGAATATATTATCAATGAATCCCATTATTTTAAAATTAATTACAATAATTGTTTATTCATATTTAAAATTAATGACAAATTCAATATAAAATACTTTTAAATGATTGTTTTGAAGTTAAAATCTACTTTAGTCAACTTAGTTGTGTATTTGAAAGCCCCAACTCATTTTATTCAATACCATGTCTTCCAATATGACAAAAAATATATATCTCTTTCTTCATATTACATTTTTCAAAAAAATGGATTTTGATTAGAAGGTATCATACATGATGTAAAGGTCAATAAAACTTGATTAAAATGATGCATGCAATATGACTATCTTTTAATTGAATTTTATAGTAATGATTAACTAACATAAAGATGATGGGGGAATGATTGAGAGTTGTCTCCAACTTTACACATTTAAGTTAATCTTTATTCTTAGATACTGATGCTATTACTCTCTTAAGTATCTCTAAATTCCTAAATAGAATGAGTTTCCCAAATGAATTTGGCAGGCCCTGTAACTACTAGAGGGCAGCAAAGTCTTGTCCTATGCCCAGATAGCCAGTACAATTAGCTCCTTGCAAAACCACATGGAGTAACTGTATGATGCAACTTTAGCTTCATTTTCTGCCAAATAGTATTCTAGGAAACCTATTTGGTTCTAATATTTGCACTTTAAAACAAAATCCAATCACTTGATCCATCCCGATCAATAAACACTAATTAGCAAGCTAATCATTGTAATTAGGTTACACATGGGTTCGAATGGTATATTCCTTTTTAAATATCAGATTTTATCACTCTTGCTATAACACACTCTACCGAAATTGTTTTAGGACTTTCTTGAAAAGGGTCATTCAAATGTTAAAAAACTGCTTTGTTTAAGATATCACATGACACATATTTACTATAAAATCATGTATCTAGCAAACTTAAATGTTATTCATGGTAAAGAAGTATCCAAAATAGAATTGTGGTGCTCTCAGGAATATGTAAAAATGATTTAGTTGCCTAGCAACACCCCACCCCCAATAGAAAATGAGGAACTTTGTATACTCTGTAGCCATTTTTTTTAATGTTATTTCTGTGGTGCAGCGTATTAGATCAGCGTGCCTTGTGAACAGGATTTTCACAGTCAGGAGATGTGACTGTGTTTAAGATTCCTTTTTCCAGTCACTAGTTCATTGTCAGTGGCAGCTACAGAGCAGCTTTATGTGCATTCAGAGACCGCCAGGAAATTAGTTCTGCATGACTGAGTCAGCACTGTAGCTCAGAGCAGGAGGATCACCCATTCCCTTAAGCAATTGTTTGTTCCTTGTTGTGATAACCATATTAAATATCACAATTCCAGGGTACAAAAATATAGCCACACCATTATAATTCATGTAAAAATCAAGTCACCCCTAAAAGAGTGACCAATAATATAAACTTTCTCAATGTTTAATTGTAATATGTGAGGCTGGGCTTTTTTCATTGATAGCTGTTTATAGCTTAGTTAGTGCCTTCAAACATTCTTCGAAACTACATGAGACAGTGAAGTACAATGTCAGTGAAATGAATCCAGGGAAAATGAACATTTAAAACTAGCAACAGCTGAAATGCAACTGATCTTTAAAATTAAGTCAAATGTTTTTGTTTCTATGGTTTTCAAGGGGAAAAAATAGCATGGCATTAATTAGTTACTAGGCTACATTCCAAAGCAAATTTATATTGTTCCAATGTGCTTCAATACTACCCATGCCTGTCCACGTGTGGCCCTCGCACATCCATTCCCAAAATCACTCTTCACTTTTGTTCTTTCTGTAATAAGGCAATATAAAATACTAGAGGCCTGGTGCACAAAATTTGTGCATGGGTAGGGTCCCTAGGCCTGGCTGGCAATCAGGGCTGATCTGTGGGGCAAATGGCAGGGCGATGGGGGGAACCTGCTCGCACCGACCTTGGCTGGCCTGGGGCCTGCAGGTTGGGGGCAGTTCCTGCATTGAGCATCTGCCCCCTGGTGGTCAGTGTGTGTCATGGAGACCGGTCTTTCCACTGGTCATTCTGCATTTGGTCAATGTGCATATTAGGCTTTTATTATATAGGATTCCTTTATCCTGTCCTATAGGTTAGACCAGGGCTCCTCAAAATTTTTAAACAGGGGGCCAGTTCACTGCCCCTCATACCGTTGGAGGGCCAGACTATAGTTTAAAAAAAAACTATGAACAAATTCCTATGCACACTGCACACATCTTATTTTGAAGTAAAAAAACAAAACGGGAACAAATACAATATTTATATTTGCATGTGGCCCGTGGGCCATAGTTTGAGGACCCCTGGGTTAGACACTATTTTCTAATTAAACTCTAGGTTGTTTAGTGCCTTTGCATATTCTTTAAGATTGAAATGGATTCTTTTCCCCATTGCTACACACCATACAAGCAAATGCAAGAATACAAGTGATCTCTCGGTTTTGTTGATGCATTTCCTAATCATATATCAAAATATATATGTAATCCCAAAATATTATACACCCCTACACACACACACACACACACACACACACACCTTTCAGTTTGAGCAAATTGTCCTTGCTTGAATCCAAAGGTATAGCTCATTTAGAATTTAAGGCCTAAGGGTTTTCTGGGGGAATTTCTCTGTATTTCAAGGCAGGATTCCTATTTTCTGTCCCTCAGTGGACACTATGCAGTAATCCCCCTGTATCCACAGGGATAAGTCCCAAGACCCTCAGTGTATGCCTAAAACCACAGGTAGAACGGAACCCTAGATATCCTGTTTTCTCCTATATAAACATACACTTCACAGCTTCTGTTGGGCATATCCAAATTGCAGCACCACTGCTCTTGCACTTTGGGCCAATATTAAGTAAAGTAAGGGTTACTTGAGCACAAGCACTGCAATACCCAGACAGTCTATCTGCTAACCAAGATGGCTACTGAGTGACTAATGGGCAGGTAGTGTCCTTACAAAGTAGACATGGATAAAGAGATGAATTACGGCCCATGTGGACAAGAGTGGGATAGCAAGAGATTTCATCACACTACTCAGAATGGTGCGCAATTTAAAACGTGTGAATTGTTTCTCTTTGAAATTTCCCATTTAATATTTTCAGATCACACTTGTAACAGAAACTGTAGAAGGCAAAACCTCAGATAAGGGGGGAGGCTACTGTACATATTTATACGTTTATATTGATATATGCCTCTTGTTAGAATTTCAACAAAATTATTAATTGCCACTTTTTAGACCTGGGAAACTAGTATGAAACTATAATCTGGAAATTGGCTAAGAAATTTAATTCAAGAGAAATTTATGAAGCACTGACTCTATGGCTCGAACTTTGCCATGGTGAATAGAGAAATATCTGACACAGTTCTTAGCTTGAACCTTGTCTTTTAAAAACATAAAAGATACTATTTTCCCACCTGTCATAATTTTTGGTTGAAAAAATATATGAACATGTCAAACAAAATCAATTTGAAAAACTTTCTAATAGCATGAAGAATAGTACAGAACTTCTGCATACCATATTTTTCAAACTGATCAAATTCTATTTTATGATGAAATGACAGACTTTCTGACTCAGGAGAAGCAAGAGGTGTAAGAGATTGATTCTACTGAGACACACACGAATACCAGCAACAATGGGGAATCTGGTTTACTATCCATTGTTTTCACTGATGTTAGAAATGGAGTAGTCTCATAAATAAATGTTAATATATTAGCTCAAGGAAGCCAGAAAATTATCCCTCTTAAGTTCAGTTATTTAGTTTGAGATTGGTAAATGGCCAAGTAACATAAAGCTGTGTTGTAGCAATCACAAGACAAGATGCAGCAAACACCAAACTAAGCAACTGGGAGGGATTAATATGAGACAACTAAAGTCCGACAAGAAGATCAAGGTAAAAGAGCAAAATAAAAGTCAACAGGGTTTTACAACTTGTGCTACTTTCTAAAAAAAAGTTGAGTCCTAATTTTTGATTCATGTTTTCAAAATACCTTAAAGCAACACCCCAGACTCTACCAGAAACAAGAAAAGTTAAGAAGAACTAAACAGCATCACAATTTCACTTAGTGAAAAATATAAAACTTGGTCAACAAGACTAGAACTACTAGCCCACAAAAAACAAACAATAACAAAAAACAGTTTATTACAGTACCTGATGAGTGTTACCCTTGTGATGATAGTGTTAGGCTGTGTAAAAAGAAATAGTTATCATCAAGATCATTCCATATTTTAATCTGCTTGTGAATATAAAGCTGGAATGTTAAACTAGAGAGGGAATATCATCCTGGATGTTCTCAAAGAGTATGTAGGTCATGATTTGCACAAAGGATGCTTGTCTGAGAGGGTGATTGAGGGTTAAAATCTACCCTCACGCTGCTCTTAGAGGTATCAGTCCTGGCCTGCTGTGTTGACCTAGAAGGACGAGGCGCCTTTTAAAACATATTTTGTTAAACTCTGATCAGCCTTTGCTCACCCATGAGAAATTTTCCCTTTTCATTTGTGTTTTCTTGGCCATTCCTGCCATTATATAACAAGGAGAGAGCAGCACTTTGTAATATACATTTATACATGTTTTTTTTCTGGCATTTATTGTTTTTTTTCTGGCATTTATTGTAAGAAGAAAAAGCATGGATGCATAATTTTTATCTTTTCATAATATGTTCATAATTTATATTTTCATATTTTTCTTTTCACATTGAAGTTATTTATTTCAGAGAAGAAGGGCAAGGAAGAGAGAGATAGAAACATCAATGATGAGAGAGAATCATTGATTGGCTGCCTTCTGCACGCCCTCCATTGGGGGGTTGAGCCCACAAACCCACCAAATGCCCTGACTGGGAATGCACTGTAACGTCCTGGTTCATAGGTTGATGCTCAACCACTGAGCAACACCAGCTGGTTATTTATTTATTTATTTAAATCAAACCCTGTTCAGTTTACCCAGCCTTAACACAATAACTATACTTTAAAAAAAAGAATTGTATTTTCTAACAATGAAGAACTGGTTCTATTTTGTATCTGTTAATAGATATTAAAATAAATACTTTGATTTCTGCCTTATTTTAAAGTTACTATTTTTTTCTAGTTAAGAAAAAGAACTAATCATAGTTTTAAAATGGAGATGTCCCTATTAGCTGCAAAATTTTATTTTCTGGTTAAGACTACAGAATTCTTGGGAAAAGGAAACAAAAATATCTATTAGTACATGCAATCTAATGGTGTATTATTTCATATCATGAGTCAGTTGATGCTCTGAATTTGAGGCATTATACTAAGAACTGTTCAAAATTTAAACTTAAAAATCTCTCTAAGCTCATTAGAAGCTGAAAAATGACGTCATAAGTGTCTCTATCAAAGCAACTATGTGACATTTGCAGACATGATTTACTTTCCAAAAAACATAATCCCAATTATAATTTTGAAGCTCTGCCTGAGAATGAAAAGATAGTAGGAATAAGATGGGAATTTGTTGAGAAAAAGGAAAAATAAAAGGTGCAGGGTAGTCTGCAGCAGATGGGGGTAGATGATTAAGGGTTGATTTCTTACAAAGAGAAAAATAAAAGCAAAAATAAAGAAGAGACAAGTCATCTTCAAGTACACACAGACACACATTTGACAGTCATTTTACCTTAATTGTGTTTCATCTGTAGTCATAGCTCACAGTGAACATCCGTTAGGAAGGCTCAGCACATAACAATTTACAATTCTACCCTGATCCTTCCCTATGCTTTGGTTGAGTATCTCATACAAATACTACCCATGCTTATGAATTCCCTTCTGTCTCTTTAGGAGCAAGAACTGCTAATAGGACAATCTTTTGTTTGGTGTTACTTCCTGCTTCCTACCATGGTCAACCCAGCCTCCCAATGACTTCTGTCGGAGGCTGGGATCCAGAAGTCCCCAAAGGATTGTTCACGAACGCAGTGACAGTTCAGAGATCAAACCAGCCTGTGCTAAGACCACCAGGAGACTTATTGTCTGTTGCAGCCTTGTGCTTTGGCCCAGAACCATTCCTATTGCCATTTGAGCTTATTGCAATATTATACCCACAACATAGTAACACAGTGTATATTTTTCAGCTTCATTTACAAGAAAAATACATAATACCTTGGAGGAACATACACAGTATAATATAGGAAATGAGCACAGTGTTGAAGTTATAAAGAAAAAGAGTTCCTTTGATCCCTAACTAAAAAAAAAAAAAGAAAAAAAAAAAAGGAAATAGAGAGTATATTGATTTTAATATTTTTGTGCATAAAAGAAATACCTGAATGGACAACAGTCATTTGAGTTATGTTGATCATGTATGAAAGTGTATTTTGAATTTGGTCAAATAGAAATTAATGGGTTCAATTATCATATTTACATATCTATGGGAATATGCATTAGGTAGATCATCTCTGTAATGGGGTGTTTCCTAAACAGATATTTACTTGCTTAATTTATATTTGTGAACATCAACAACTGTTATTTCAAATTGGAGATTTGGTTTTATAGATCTATAACAGAAATGGGAGCCAAAAAATAACATTAAAAATGAAGTGAGACTTGCAATGGGTCTTCATAAGATTCTGAGAGGTCTTAGTGGCCATCTCCATCTTGACGAACTGTAATTTATAGAGTTTATTCTCATTTTCTAGAGCAATATCATAAGTTACCCAGTTGTTTTTTCCTCCTTTAGGTTTCTAAATGCTCAAAACCAACCTTTTCTTTCCCCTGCAGAATCTTGATCCTCCATCTGGAAAGTCCTCTGAGTTTTCATCCATTATCTGAATGAACCGTGGAAATAATTCCTTGTTTTATCTTTGGTAAGTGCACTAATGGACATGTGATAGACTCATAACCCTTGAAGGTAATGGTGTGAAACTGCTCCAAAACTGGCTAGAAAAACAGAGATCCCATTTCTGATCCCCTGATGGTTGCGAATCATACACTTTTTCTATTAGAGAGCAAAACAGTCCCTCAAAGACTAGCCCTTATGTTTTACTCTAAAAAAGATAAGAATTCTGAAATATTATATTTAAAAATAACTTTCTAACCAAAAAAATACTTCCAAAACTATTTGAATCTAAATATGGGGTGATTATCAACAAATCAGAGCTTTTACTCCAGTCATAAAACTTTTAGATAATGATTATAATAGCAATACCTTACACAACACACAAAGAAAAAATCTCACTAATGTGTTCTATGCATATTTCAATGTGTGCAAAACATGCCAGCAAGGTTGGTGTCTCTATTATATCTCTATTTCAGATACACATAAAATTAGTCTCTTGCTAGGTATCTTGCTTCATATTGAATCAGGTATATGCTCCATCTTGATAAAATATTTTTTGAATTGAATAATGACTTCATATCACATTTTTGCCTTCACTGTAGTTTTATTCCACTTGAAGTAAGACTTCTCCTTAGCATGGACTGACTCCTCATAAAATAATAAATTGCCATTTTAACCGACAATATTCTTTGATTTATGAGTGTTCAAATCCTTTTTTTTTTTTTTTTGAGAAAGTAGCTGAAGAGAACATATGTGGCAAACTCCACAGTATAGGTTTTCTGCATATCCAGAGGAAATCTAATTTCTTTCTCACCCTAGCAATTGTAATTTAATGTTTTATCATCAAATTATTGTATTCAATAACTGCTATATTTCTGCTCGTTTTCAAGCAGCCACATTTTGTTTTTAATTATTTGTTTTCTAAGGGCTATGCAGGGAGTTGTAATATTTGTAATCTAAATACTATTTCACTCTCATGAGGTAAATCAAAGGAACATGTTGTATCTTCAAAAAACTGCCAAATAACAGAACACAATAGATAGTAATTCTTTATGAGCCAGAAAGATTCCAAGTGTGTGGAGATATTGTAGTACATCTCTATTTTCACAGAGCCACTCTCATTTATCCTCATAACACTAACCTTTGCAGAGTTAAAATATGAAGGTATTGAAGAATGATTGGAATAAATAAAAGGGTGACTTTTTTAAAAAGCCCCTTGAAGAAAGAAAACCTTGTGCTGTGACATAAGAAACAGAAAGAAGAAAGAATGAATTAAAAATGGGAGGGGTAGTGAATATGTCTACAAAACAATGAATGAAAGAGAAAAGATAAAGACTCTAAAGAGTGGAAAAATAATTAGGGGGAGATTTCATAACACTTTGCCAATCCTATAACAAGATAAAAAAAAAAAAGGAAAACAAATTGTAAGTTAGTGTTGATACCTAAGAAACCTTTGTATGAAGCCTATCTATTTCAGTTGTTATTTCCAGCTATTCTTCCAAAAGAATAAGCAACTCGAATATTTGTACCAGACATATTTGGGAAATCAATTATATAACTGCTAGGGGCGAAGTGCACGGATTCATGCACCTTGAAAGCAACTGTGGGCCACAAAGCTGGGGTGGGCACAGGGGTGGGTCTTGGCCCATCCACTGTGCCCCTGCCTGGCCCCTCCCATCACAGCCCCCAGTCCCCTCTTTGCTGGCAGCCCACCACTCGCACCATACACTGACAGCGCAGAGAGACTAGGGCCTGTGCCAGTAGCGGGTGTGAGCAGGGCTGGCGCCATCAGCAGGTGCGAGTGGTGACTGCTGCTTCAATCGCCCCTCAGGAGCAGGGGGAGGTAGAGAAGCCCTCAGGGGCAATCAGGGCTGGCAGCCGCCACTCGCACTTGCTGATGGCACCGAGCGATTAGGACCGGCACCTGGTGCTGACTGCGGGTTCGAGCAGGGCCGGCACAGGCAGTGAGTGTGAGCACCAGGTGGGAATACGGTGTGCAGGAGCAAAGAATTTTCAGAACCACCAGAGGCTCACCCCGATGACAGAGACCTGGTGCCCCACCTTGGTCTGGTTCACCCTCTCACCTGCTCCACCATCCCGCCGTGGCCAATGCCTGCCATGTTCCGAGCTCTGCCCCCTGCTGCCGCCTGCCATATTCTATGCGCACCCCCTGGTGATCAGCACACGTCATTGTAACTGGTTGTTTGGTTGTTTGCCATTTGGCCTATTTGCATATTGAGTTTTATATATTTATAGATAAGGTATTACTGTGCATAATGGGTAAAATAGCATGTTTTTGAGTGGGGCAGTCTCTTAAATTACTTAAGACTCTGAACCCTGTTTTGTCTTGAAATGGAGGCAATAATATTTCCCTTGTGAATGATGTTGTCAATTGAATAAATGGAAAATGCAGAAATTATAGTACAGGAATAATGAAGAACAAAGCTAGCATACCTCATCATCATGTTCACTGTGGCAAAATCTATCCACCCTTTTTAAATATTTTTATCTTTTGTTAACATCCCTACAAGATATCAAGTCTGATTTGCTTTGCCCTCTTATGGTGACTTCATGGCAGATGCTATCTATGGACAGAGAATAATTAAAAGTAGGGAGGGAAGAAGTGTTAACATGAGTGAGCAAGTCTATCTGATAAGCTTAAGCCATTTATGGCTATTAAAAATCCAGGGATCCCTAATGGTTTGGCTCAGTGGATAGAGCATCGCCCTGTGGACTGAAGGGTCCCAGGTTTGATTCTGTTCAAGGGCATATACTTTGGTTGCGGGCACATCCCCAATAGGGGGTGTGCAGGAGGCAGCTGATCGATGTTTCTCTCTCATCGATGTTTCTAACTCTCTATCTCTTTCCCTTCCTCTCTGTAAAAATACAATAAAATATATTTTTTAAAAATCCAGGGAGATTTACTAGCATGACTAAGTATAATATGTGATGATGATACAGGTGGGTGACCAGGTGGTGCGCAGACAATGATGCCAAGCGAAAGGTTTGAGAAGGTGCTCAATGGACAACCTAGTGAAAAGTTGAGGAGTACACTAGACATGAAGGCACAAAAGGAGGAATGGTCACACTTAGTCTGGGACTTTGGAAACCAAGTAAGGGATGTGTGTTTTA
Organism: Myotis myotis; assembly: GCF_014108235.1. Taxonomy (NCBI): domain Eukaryota; kingdom Metazoa; phylum Chordata; class Mammalia; order Chiroptera; family Vespertilionidae; genus Myotis; species Myotis myotis. Next base: position 68,051,305 of record NW_023416379.1, on the reverse strand, counting down.
GTTTTATTTTTAAAATATGTCACAACACTGATATTACAAAATAATGTATAATACTACTCCCTCCAAAAACAGATAATGTTTCCTGTGGAGACTTATTAGGAAAGAGTATTGTGGTGGCGAACATCCATCATTGCTCCCAGGCCAAAAACTGATGTGCGTGAGTGACCTATTTCCACACTGAAACAAGGTCATCCACATCTATAGTTAGCAGACACAAGAGAATAAAAAATGACAGGAAAAAGCAGATATGAAAAATGGATACAGGAGAATTCCTTTTAAATGATAATTTTAGAAGGGAAAAGAGAAGTCAAAACATAAGAATACTTTAAATTCTTTAAATCACTTTATTTTTTAATTTTTTTATTGATTGATTGATTTGAGAGAGAAAGAGACATCAATTTGTTGTTTTACTTATGTACGCATTCATTAGCTGTTTCTTGTACCCTGACAGGGGATAGAACCTGCAACCTTGGTATATCTGGACAATGGACAACTGAGCTACCCAGCCTGGGCTAAATTTGTGATCATTTATGAGCCTGACTGACCCCTCATTTCTATAATATTTAATGTAAAGATAAATTTTCATCTCAGCAACTCAACCTAGGGAAATCTTTATTAGGCTTTACTTAGCCTGTGCAAAATTGTAAAATAGACAAAGACTTCCCTGTCAACATTTTTAATCTTTATCTTCATTTGAGTAATCAGCCCTCCTTTTTGCTTGCAAAACAGGGGTCAGAGCCTGTTTTAGGTCCAGTTTCCAGAAGAGCCTGCGGTTGAGATTCTTACACCTGTGATTTCTCAAGGGTGTGTCCTCAGGAGCCCGTGGGAGCATGAATGGAACTGCATTGGGAAAGGGGAGAAATCAAGTACAGGTGGGGATCAGGGGAGGCCTCGCCCTCAGCCTGAACCCAGGTGGATCTCTAGAGCAGAAATTGATTACGCAATCTGTCTCCCATGAGGCAAGGGCCTTTGTAGCCTAGCACCAGTCAGTCATTTTCTGGCCTCCTAGTGAGTGAGGCAGCTCCAAAAGCCAAAGGAAGTGCTACTGGGAAGGGTACAGAATGTTGAGCCCTTAGCAAAACATGCCACTGCTGTTAAAAGGGATTCCCCAGGAATCTGGGTGAGACACCCATAGCATCAGCTATAGCTGTTGTCAAAATGATCTAAACATGTATTAAAAGATATTCTCATAAAAATCTCTAAGAAATTAAAGTGAAACAATTTCTGAGAAGCTTGGAAAGGGGGGAGGTCATGGGGGAATGAGAAGGAGCATTTTTCCAGTATCCCTAAAGTCATGTTTCAGGTTCCAACACTGATTTCCCAATAACATGATTTAACCATGTTTGCTAAACATTTAGTGGTCCAAAAAATAAGAGAAAGGGTCTAGTTAGTCTACAGGCTTTCTGATCTGTGTGGCCATTTCTATATAGACTATTTTTTCAGGTTACTGAATGTGGATATATGTGTGAAAGGAAATACTTTCTTTTACTACTATATTTCTTTATATATATACTAGAGGCCCGGTGCACAAAAATTTGTGCACTCGGGGGGAAGGGGGGTCCCTCAGCCCGGCCTATGCCCTCTCGCAGTCTGGGACCACTCGGGAGATAATGACCTACTGGCTTAGGCCTGCTCCAGGGTGGCAGAGGGCAGGCCCAATGCCTAGGTGCAGCCCCTGGTCAGGCTCAGAGCAGGGCCGACTGGGGAGTTGGGGTGCTGCCCCTGTCATGCACAGAGCAGGGCGGATCGGGAGGTTGCGATGCCACCCTCAGTCATGCTCAGAGTAGGGCTGATTGGGGGGTTGGGGCACCGCCCCCTGTCACACTCAAGGCAGGGTCAATGGGGAGGTTGCAGTGCCGCCCCCTGTCACGCATAGAGCAGGGCCAATCAGGGGGTTGCGGTGCCACCCCCTGTCACACACAGAGCAGGGCGGATCAGGGTGTTGGGGTGCCGCACCCCGTCACACACAGAGCAGGGCCCGTGGGGGGGGAGGTGATAGGGCGCCGCATCCTGTCACACACAGAGCAGGGCCGTTCAGGGGGTTGGGGCGCCGCACCCTGTCACACACAGCCGCAGGGCGATCAGGAGGTTGGGGAGCTCCCCCCTATCAGGCACAGAGCAGGGCTGATCAGGGGGTTGGGGCGCCTTCCCCTGTCACGAACAGAGCAGGGCTGATAGGGAGGTTGTGGCCCCAGCACCTGTCACACACAGAGCCGCAGGGCGATCAGGGGGTTTGGGCGCTGCCCCCTGTCACGGTGATCCTGGTGCCAGGAGGCCTCACGGCTCCTCTGATCCCGGTGCTGGGAAGCATATTACCCTTTTACTATATAGGATAGAGGCCTGGTGCACGTGTGGGGGCTGGCTGGTTTGCCCTGAAGGGTGTCCCCGATCAGGGTGGGTGTCCCCACTGGGGTTCCTGGCCAGCCTGGATGACGGGCTAATGGCTGTTTGCAGCTGGTCACACCCCCTTCAGGGTGGGGGTCCCCACTGGGGTGCCTGGCCAGCATGGATGACGGGCTGATGGATGTTTGCAGCTGGTCACACCCCCTTTAAGGTTGGGGTCCCCACTGGGTTGCCTGGCCAGCCTGGATGAGGGGCTGATGGCTGTTTGCAGCTGGTCACACACCCTTCAGGGTGGGGGTCCCCACTGGGGTGCCTGGACAGCCTGGATGTTGGGCTGATGGCTGATTGCAGCTGGTCACACACCCTTCAGGGTGGGGGTTCCCCACTGGGGTGCCTGGCCAGTCTGGGTGAGGGGCTGAGGACCATTTTCAGGCTGGCAGGTGACTGAAGCTCCCAGCCTCTTTTTTTCTTCTTTTATTTTTTTTTTCCTGGGATATATTTACCTTCTATGGCTGTCACTGGAGCTAAAAGCCGGCTCCAGCTCTGAGGCCGTGGCTGGCTGAAAGCAGGTATCTGGGTTTGTTTAGATTCTATAATTGAAACTCTGTTACCATCACTGGCACTCTAAGCTCTGAGCCCGCTGCCAGCTGAAAGCAGGTTTCTGGAGTTTGTTTAGCTTCTATAATTGCAACATTGTTGCATCCGGAGCTCAGAGCTGGGCTGAGGCAGGCGGGGAACCTTGGCTTCCTCCGTCACTGGAGCAAGCAAGCCTCAAGTTCGCTTCAGCTGCATGGCTGCTGGCAGCCATCTTGGCTGGAAGTTAATTTGCATATCTCACTCATTAGTCAATGGGAAGGGTAGCAAAGTTATGGTTAATTACCATGTTTCTCTATTATTAGATAGGATTATGTTATATTATATGTTATAATAATGCAGATATTGTTCTTGAACCTTCTAATGTTCCAGAGAAATAAGAGGGACAAGTATTTATGATCATTTTCTAAACGGGCAAAATGAGACCTAGAAAGCCATCTACTTGTGCAATTCACACAACTCTTAAATGGTACTTCCAAAACCTGAACCCTGATTCTTGACTTGTAATTCAGTGTTCTTCCCACATTGCTACAACCTCTACTTTAAAGAATGTTTCAACTTCCCAAACCATGTCATTAAAAAAAATTCTGTACTCTAAAGCTGTCAAAACTTTATCCTTCCAAATAACACTTGGAGGTAATTCTAGTGCTATAAATTGGCAAAGCCCATAGAATCAAATGAACAATGTTCAAAATCTACACTTACTGCATATTCTCTACTGACCACAGACAATCTATGCTGAGCTTTCGTGTGTTCCCACAGAAAAATTACAGGTAAAAATAATACATTTGCCTCAAAGTTGGTTGGGCTATATCTGTAAGAGATCACATCTTTGCATGTTGTAAATACTACAATATATTATTATCAACATCATATGGAAAAGACTGAATAATCTATTGTCAGGTACAGTCATTTTCAGATGACCATCACACTAAACTTTTAGACTATTTACCATTCAGGAGATTTTAAGATTCAAAGATGATAGGACTCCAGACCTAGGTTTATGACCAGACACTATCTTTCCCATGCTACTGACAATAAAAGTTTACTCTTCTTTCATTGCTTGAGGCTAAATGCCACTTTGATGCCAGATATCCCACTGAAGCCAAAGCATGTGCTGAATTTTTCTGATAAATTCCTCTCTCTCTCTCTTTCTGACATAAGTGCATCATTTGCTGCCTAAGTAGCATGGTTTGGTGGTGCCATTTAACTCTATTTTACTAAAGAAAATCTTCACATTCTACTTTTTAATTTTCCATGTGACCACAATTAAAATTGCAATGTAAATTCATAATCACAGTTTTTGGTTATAAAACATGGATACCTATAAGAATTTTTTCAAAGGTAAAAATAATAAATTCTAAAGTCTTAAAATGAATAAAACTACCATCTTTATAACACAGTCTAGTATAAATTATCTTTTCCCTATGACAGTGAGTTAGAGAGTTTAAAAATGAGATGAGATAGAGCAACAGTTTCCTTCTTAATCTCTCCATCAGAAGTTCTGGAGATTGGTGAAAAATTTCCAGCATCCTGAGCTGGGCTATTCATTATCACAAGACATCATTGAGTCTAAATTTTCTTACTTATGCTAATGCACTTAAAATATGAAAATACATTTTGACAAATTGTTACATATAAGATATTTTAACTCAAACACAGTATTCTATTAAAAAGCAATCTAAAGCAACCATATCTCAAAAAATTTGGTCAAAATAAAATGTATGTTCTGGCTTAAGTAAAGTAAACAACAGTCAAATATCTGAACATAATATATACATATAAAGAAATATAGTAGTAGAAGAAAGTATTTCCTTTCACACACATAGTGACTGGCACTTGAGCTATGCATAAGTTCCCTATTGTTCCCATATCCGTCTGAATTGGACCCAGCAGTGAATGGCTGTGCTGATAATGCAAATGATTCAAGACATTCTTACTGCCTGTCATCTTAAATGTTATGGTTGGTGATTCTAACTGCAGTACAACACATAATTAGGCAAGAAAAAAAGAAATGAAATGAAATGAAATGAAAGGAAAGGAAAGGAAGAAGAAGAAAGAAAGAAAGAAAGAAAGAAAGAAAGAAAGAAAGAAAGAAAGAAAGAAAGAAAGAAAGAGAGAAAGAAGAAAAAAAGCATTTTGTCACAACATTTTAGTTGCTTGAATTCCCATAGGAATAATGCCAAATATTACAGCAAGGAGATTAATTCTGTGGAAGGTGATAATTCTATAATTACTTTAAAATATTTAAAGGTTGCTACTATTTATTTTTTTCAAAGAAATGCCTCTTCTAAATCAAGCATTTTGTTTTGACATGAAAATATTCTTCAAAATAAATAAACATATCTCAGTTGGGAAATCCTGGTTTTACTAAGTCTAACTCTCAGAAGTTAGCCCTTTTCTGCTCTTTTCATCCATACCTGAGAGGGAGGAATTAAGAGAGAAGGTATATTCCTTTGTTACATCCTTAGGACAACACAAAACTACCTCGGTGATCTTAGAATCTCCTTTCCTGATACTAGCCTTTCAGCGACCCACGCCCATCCTGGCTTGAGGTGGGGACAGTACGGCCCATACAACCTAAATCAAGTCATTCGGTTTAGTTTGAAATTACTAAGCATGATAGGAGTTTATATGAAATTGAGCTTATACTGGTGTAGTAGCATATTCTTGCAAGTTTTATGTCGTACCATAGATAGAAAAAAGAGTACATTAGGTCAAGCAGGGGATATTCATCTCTATCCAATTATTTTCAACACAGGCTCTTTCCTACCTCTGGTCACAGAATTGGATAATTATTCTTTTTGTAACATGCTATGCTCACACAATTAAGTGTATTTTGGCCTTGATAAAGTCCAAATTGACTCTTAATAAGGAGAGTATACTGGAACAACTATTTAATGATGCAGTTGTTTCTGTCACAAGGACACATTTTTATATCTAGACATTTCCTAACAGACATTGCTATTAGGTTTGCAGTACTGAAATGAATATCATTGCATGTTTTTATTATTTCCATAAATCAGTAGGAAAAAAGTTTCAAATGGGGTGCCAACTATTAACTCTTCCAGTTGCCTAGAATGAAATGAAAACAGTAATTCCTATAAACTAAAAGCTAAGTGAATAGAAGGATGGTAGCATCTAATGTGGAATCCCTAGACAGAAAGAGACAAACTGCTTGGTACCCTCTGATGAAAGTTCAGTTCCTTTTTGATGTGTCCAAGAATGTTCCTAACAACATTTCCTCAGCATATTCTCTTTTAATCAGTTTTCATCTAATGAAGAAAGGAAAATTGTCATTCCTATTAGTGGGTAGTGTATATTCATGGAGATAGTCCCCCCTTCCCCGCTTTCTGAAATAATGATGATAACCACTCATTCAAATGGCAAATGAGCATTTTAAAATATTTCCCTACACATTGATCAGCCTTCTTTCTGGGGAAATTCACTTTTATACCAGTCACCAACCCGTGCTTTATCTTCCTATGAGAAACTAATTCAAAACCCACACTCAGTAACTGTATCTCAATGGGCTTATGAGTGGCATACACCTTTAGAGATTTATGTTCTATATGTGGGATTTTAGTTAATTAAAAACAAACAAACAGATTATAAATCTTTTGACAGATAGTGACTTGGTTTACAGTTCTACCCAGTAGAATCACTCTTCATCCCTCATATGTTTTAATCCCCGTATTTAAGGCTTCATTCTATTTTTTAACAGATATCAGATAATTGCCTAGTCACAGTAATTTAATTTAAAGATTATGTTAATACCACATTTTATTATTGAAAAATCTAAGGGAGCCATTTATTATTTGGTCATTCTGGATCCATCATTAAGGTTCAATATCAGCCAGCTGGTTAGTCTGGAGGGGGTTGTTATTTTCCCATTTTTCTTATTTTATTTATATTCTTTCACCCTATATTCTAATTCAACCTCTCTGCAGGAGCAACCATTTACTCTTGCATCTGCATGTAGTTTTTCAAAATGTATATTATTGTTTTTATGTGCCTATATTTTTAATTTTTATAAAGGTTCGTGTGTTATGTGACTAATTCTCTTTCTCTGCCTTTTTTGCTAAGCACTATGTTTTTAATATCTGCCTGTGTTGCCATGTGGACTTCAAATAAGTTGCTTCTAACAGCAGTACAACAGGTATGCATCAAGCATGTTTTGCCTATTCACTCCCTCATTAGTGGAAATCCAATATGCTTCCAACTGCTCACTTCCACAGATACCTTGCTTCAAGGAACAGAGACATACATAATCCCCTCAGGATTTGTAAAAAATTACTCTGGGACTGATATTAAGGAAGGTAATTGATGACTAAGAACTAGTACACTTTTCTCCAGGATAGCTGCACCAATCTATAATCCCACCAGAGGGACCTGAGCGTTCCAAATCCCATACAGCTCCCAATGCTTTCCACTTTGTCAGGCCAAATAATATAGTAAAATCACGTTTTTTTAATTTGCATTTATATGATTACAATAACTTTGAAATATCTTCGTATGCTACTAAGATTTGGGGTTTACTTTTCTGGTAATTGCTTTTTCATAATCATTTGCTCATTTTTCTATTTTGGCTGATTTCTTCATTTTAGTCAAGAAATCACTTGTATATTCGAGATATAAAACACAATGTTAGTTATGACAATGTCTTCTTCCATTCTATCATCTGTGTTGTTTTACGCTACAGAAAAATCCTCAATATTTACATAATTCTAATGGTTGAATTGTTTTTATGATGTATGCCTTTGAAGATTGTTTAATATTTTCTCATACATTTTCTTGTAAAAATATGGTACATACAAGTCTTTAAGCCATCTAGAGCCTCCTTCCTATGAACATTTTGGTCTTTATCACACAATTGTTTCAAAAGAGTAGATAGGTATTAAAGTGAGAATGAAACATTAAGAAAGTATAAGATCAAGTTAACATAACTGACAGGAAAAATATATTCATGCTGGGAAAAACAAATTGGTGAGAGAATTATTTTTAAAAATTCACTTTAAGCTTATTTTCATATTTTTACAGATATATTATAAAACAACACAAGGATAAAGACACTTTGCAAAGAACTATACCAAATTCAAATAGATTTCAGTCAGTTTTGTGGTGACAGTATTATATAGAAAGCTGATTCATCATTACAGTAATGTGTATATTATATTTCTTGGTATGAACAAGTAACTAACTCTATGCTTCCCCCACTCAACTATGCTATACCTCCACTCCTTTTAAATAACATATACATTAGTATGAATGAATATGAAAAATGCTATACATTATTCTTCTGTGACAATTTGCTTTTTAATCATTTCTTCTAACAATAAAATAAAATAGATTTTTAAATAAAGTTTTGTCATATCTAAGTGATTAAGCCTTAAAATAATAGGTGAATATCATTTAATTTATGAAAAATAATAGGTTACATATTTCATCAGATCAAACTTTCAACATTGATACTTAATTGATAATGACACAAAATCACATAGAAGCAATAAGACAAGGGTAAAGCCTAGCCTTGAATTGGCTCAATATACAAAACAGTTAAAGAAATACTGTTAATTATAGGATATATCATCCAGATTATTACATATATCAAAATAGCTTCATTAAAAATATTTGATTAAAAGCTAAATTTCTCTCCTTGGCCAGATGGCTCAGTTGGTTGGAGCATCTTCCCATACACCAAAAGGTTGCAGGTTGGATTCTGGGTCAGAGCACATGCCTAGGTTGCAGATTCGATGCCTGGTCAAGATGCATATGGGAGGGGGGGGGGCAACTTTCTCTTCTCACATCAATGTTCTCTCTCTCTCTCTCCTTCATCTCTCTCTAAAATCAATAGAAATATATTCTCAGGTAAGGATTAAAAATAAATAAATAAAAGCTAAAGTCATATACCCAAATCCTCAGAATTCAATTTATTTTTCACATTTTTAAGGCTTCAGCTTTACTTTTTAAAGTTTATTTTTATTGTTGACACTATTACAGATATCCCCATCTCCCTACCCTCCCCCCTCCACTTTGCCCACCTCTACCCAGCCTGACCCCCACTTCCCTCTGGCCATCACCACACTGTTGTCTGTGTCTACAGGTTATGCATATATATTCTTTAGTTAATCCCTTCACCTTCTTTCTCTCTCTTCTCCCTCTATGTATCCATAGGTTTATTTTATTTTTACCTGTGCACGTAGGAAAGAAATAGCAACAATAATCATGATTCTTCTAAATTATAAAACAGCACAAGTAATCTTAGAAGAAACTATTTCAAAGATAAATTTAGCTTAAAAATTAAACTAATTTTGTAATTGTTAAAAAGTGTAAGGGCAAGTTATAACTAAGCATATAGTTTTCCATTATTATATTTACTTTTTATTTAATTTAGGGGGAAATTAAGACAGCTTAATAAAGACAGGAAATATAAAGAATCTACTTTAGGAATAAAATACTTCTTTAGAATAGTTGTGTCTGCATTTAATTTTTTTAGATTTCTAACTTCAAACTAAACATGTTAATATAATAACCATTAATCTCCAATCACCAACTTATTCTTATATAGCAGATATTTTGAAATGTTTCATGTTGGTAGGCTGCTTTCTCTATGTTGGGAATTATATTTTTTCTAGTGGCCTGTTGCATGAAGATTTGCGCAACTGGCCTTCCTTCCCCTGGCTGCCAGTACAGGTTTTCCTCCAGCACCCGGGACCCAGGTCTTTGGTCCAGCTGCAGCAGCAAGGCTTGACTTCTCCACTCTGGCTGCTCCCAGCCCCTCCTTTTTTTGTCCAGCTCCTCGAGGGAGGCCAGGGCTGGCTGGAAGCCTGGATCACCCCCGGGGCCCAGGCCCCCAACCACTCCTTGAGCGGAGCCCAGGGTGGGCTGGAAGCCTGATCCCCCCCCCACCACCACCACCCAGCATCCCAGGCCCCGAGCCACTCCTTGAGTGGAGTTCAGAGCTGGTGGGAAGCTTAGCTTCCTCCGTCTCCAGGAGCAACCCAAGCCTCCTGCTCGCTCCAGCTCTGTGGCCTCCGCCATCTTCAGTCATCTTCAGTCTTTGCTCTGCGCGTGCATATGCAAATTAACCGCCGTATTTGTTGGGTTAATTTGCATAGTCACTCTGATTGGCTGGTGGGTGTAAGGGAGAGGTGAAATCATGGTTAATTTGCATGTTTCTCTTTTATTAGTGTGGGTTAATCAGGAAAAAGTGCCAATTAAGTAAAATGATAATTTCTAGTTTTTGTATTTGTGCTTTTCAGTTTTCTGTAAGCACGCGTATTCCATAGTTTGTGTGTGTATGTGTGATGTTTGTTGTTGGTTTGTATGTCTGTTTTTGTAACCTTTGAATGAAACTCCTAGTTATCTATGAAATGAACAAAGCGGTATACTTTAAAGCAATCAGCTCTGCCTTTTTATAAGCCCAAGACTCAGCGACCAGTGTAGGAGGAAAAGCTCTCACAGGAAGCTCAGGGTGACTAAGACAGGACTCCTACTAACTACCAGACTTAGTAATGATAACCTGTGAGGGGATATCTCCTTTTGCCATCACAGCTGCACATGTTTTTCTTTTTTTCCTAAAACAAAGTATTCCATAAAAGATAGTGGCCTTCAATTTAAAGGCAGACTTGCTTGATGGTCAAGGGACTAACAGCAGCTGCAATTCCTTGACAGACTTTGCAAGCAAACTTAGCCTGTTCCAGCAATCAGATAAAATCAACTAAACAGAATAGTTTGCTGTTTTAGTTCCCCCTTTGTTGCTTTAACAAATTATCATAAACTTGGTATAACATACAACACATTTTTTATTATCTTTCAGTTCTGGAAGTCCAAAGTCTAACACAGGTTTCACAGAGCTAAAATCAAGGCACAATCACATCGGCATCAGGGCTACATGTCTATATACAGGCTCTGGATAGATGTTTCCTTCTTCAACCCTGTGGTTCCCCTTTTTCCACCCTGAAGGCTAACAAAGGTGAATCTAGTCCCACTCACATCACATCACTGTGAGTTTTCTGCCTCCTTCTTCCACACTTAAGCAACCTTCGATTCACCTTCAATCTCTGACATGCAACCTAATATATTCATGGGGTCTGGAGAATAGGACATGGACAACTTTGGGGTATCATTATTCTGCCTCTCATTAAGTATCTGATGCTGATATTTCACCAAGTTTATAGCATCAGTGAAATATTATTGATCCTTATCAATATTAAATTCATTTATTTACTTATTCATTAATTCAGCAAATTTTATTTCATACTATTAAGTGGCGAGTACTTGATATGCAATACAAAGCAAAATAAATCCACTCTTTCCCACCCTCTTGAGTCTATTGCCTGCAACAATTCTCTTCCAAAACAAAATGAAACAAAACAAAAAGAAACTCTATAAATGATTGATTTTTGACTGATTATTTTCTCTGGTGTGTATCTTTGTATTTACTTTTAGAGAATTCCAGACATGAAGTTTATAATTGATAAATACTATTTAAATAGCACAACCTGAATTTCTCTATTGAACTGAAGATACAAAATAAAAATACTAAAAGATGTTCTTTATATCTCAACCAAAAAGATCAAAACACCCTATAGATTATAAATGGATACTATATTTTGCTAGAAAAGCTACATCCTCCTGAGCTTTCTAAAACAGGCTTTGGATTCTTGAGATTTAGCACTTCTCTTAATAAACTGGAAACAAACTATAAAATTTAGTACTTGGAGACAACATGTAATCTTGTTCTGAAGTTTAAAGGTAGATAGTGTCCATATTTATTCAACACTGATTTTCCAGAAATCTATTTCCCCATTACAATACAAATACAGGACAAATTCTTTCAATGAAGCTTCTAAACTAAGAATTTCTTTTAATATGTATAAGCCATTGGGCTAGGTGGGGAGGGGAAGAAGATACATGTAATAAAAATAATTTAAATTGCTTCAAAATGAAAGCATATATTATCGGGCAGCTTTGCTCTTTATACAAATACAAAATCTCAGTGGCATTTTAAAACAAGTATATTTGTCATACATCTCAGGATCTATTTTAAAAATATGTTTTTTATTGATTTTTATAGAGAGGGGAAGGGAGAGGAATAGAGTGATAGAAACCTCGATGAGAGAGGAACAGATGAGAAAGGAACATCATTGATCAGCTGCCTCCTGCACAGCCCCTACTGGGGATTGAGCCAGCAACCCAGGCATGTGTCCTAACCAAGAATTGAACTGGTGATCTCTTGGTTCCTGGGTCAATGCTCAACAGCTGAGCCACACAGATGAGTTGGCTCCTTGCTAGGCACCCTTGTTTTACTTAATATGTTTGCATTCAGAGGCCTGAGATGAAGGGACAGCAACTACCCAGGGAATGCTCTTCACATGACCATGGTGAACAAAACAAGATGCAAGCCCTAGTGGGCTAGCACAATCCTTTGCTTGCATCACCATTGCTATAATCCATTGGCCACAGCAAGTCACATGGCTAAGCCCAGAGTCAAAAGGTAGATTCAGCCTACCATGAGGCCAAAAGAACACATGGCCAAATCCAACATATATTGAGACAAGAGGTACATTCCATCCAAAGAGGGACCAGGAGGGGAGTTAATATTTTCTGAACAATAACTCAAACTATTACAAATATCTTCTGAAACAAGTACTCAAAGACATAATTTTCACATACATTTCTAGGCACAGGAAAATAAAAGGACTCACTTATCTTTGAAAACATGTAAGGTTTATGACTTGATTCTTTAACATAGATAAGGAGCTTTTTCATTATAAAGAAGGCCCTTGTTTTATTTACTTAGTTTTTTGTTGTTGTTTTGTGTGGGATTTTTTTTTGTTGTTTCGGTTTTTTTTTGGTTTTTTTTAGAAGGTCCTTGTTTTAATTGGCTCAAGTTGCCATAACAAAGTATTATGGACTGGGTGGCTTAAACAACAGAAACTTGTTTTCTCACCATTCTGGATGTTGGAAATCTGTGATCAAAACCCAGCGTGGCCGGGTTCCAGTGAGGGCTCTCTCCTGAGCTTGCAGATGGCCACCTTCTTGTTGTGTCTTCAGGTGAACAAGAGAAAGCAACCTCCAGTCTCTTTCTCTTCTTATAAGGATATTAATTCCATCATGAGGGTCCTGTGGTCATGGCCTCACCTAAACCTAGTTACCCTTCATAGGCCCCCATCTCCAAATATCCTCTTAATAGGGGTTAGGGCACATACCAGCCAAGCCACCCAGCCAGGGCTGGGTAGTTTCTGAAAACCTAAAAGGAACATTATATACTAGGAAAATAGAAATTTTTCAATATCAATTATGTGTTAGATTACTGTATCAATATTAAATGTTTTTTATGTGTTTTTTTTTTCTGGCTACTATGGTGGAATTATATGACCACATTTTCCGTCATTACTAAGTGTTGTATATAAAATACAATGTTTATGAATTATTTTTTAAAAATATGTTTTATTGATTTCAAAGAGGAAGGGAGAGAGAGACAGAAACTTCAATGATGAGAGAGAATCATTGAACATCTGCCTCCTGCATGCCCCCAACTGGGGATCAAACCCACAGCATGAGCATATGTGGTTGACCGGAATTGAACAGGGACCCTTCAGTCTGCAGTCCTATGCTTCATCCACTGAGCAAAACCAGCCAGGTCGTGTTCATGAATTATTAAAGTCTTGGCAATGTCTGAATGTACTCAGTAGACAAGCATTTATTTAAGGCCTATTTTATACCAAGTCAATCATTGCCACAAGGGGATTCAGAGGCATGTGCCTACCTCTGAGCTTGGCAATTAAGAGATGAACTAGTTTTTCAGGTAAATGAGTAATAATATAGATGATGTACAAGAAAGAATGCCAAATTTTGCAGTATAAACCTGTGACCTTTTAAAAAAATTATGTACCTATGAATCATCCAGGATCTAATTAAAAGACAGATTCTGATTAGGTAGGTCTAGAGTGGAACCTAAGATTCTGCATTTCTAATAAATTCTGGCCCTTGGATGAAAAAAGTATTTATAATAGCACCATTCATTTATTCTTTCCTTACCTATATGTTCTCAGCATTAGCATGTAACATAGACTTTGCAGCAGGAAGGGCAGTATTTGGATTCATTTTCACATCTTTTATGGTGTCTTATATAAAAGAGGAGCTAGGGAATATGTTTATTAAACACAACTTAATGTATAGCTAGAAAATAGCTTTAAAACAGAATTGGAGAGTGAAATTATCATGATGCCACTGTGAGCTGATGAAATAAATAATTCTGACTCAAGAAAAAAAAAACAAAAAACATAAATGTGCCTGGGAAGATAGGATGAAGTAAGATTACCAAACATCTTAACAGACTAGCAGAGAAGTGTACTTTTGATATACAAAATTTTATGAACTGGGGAATGACATTCTAAAATTAATGTTTTAGAGAAATTAGTTTGAAACAAAAAGCAATCTTTATTGGAGTGTAGCAAAGTGGAGGCCAGTTGGAAGCTACTGCATAATCCAGAACAATCATCTTTCCTTCTAATTTATCAATCTCCTGCATCAATCATTTCCTTTGCCATTGTCTCTTTTATCTGTATCAGAAGTTGGGGAGACTAAATTGTTCTAATTCCAGGACACTAGGTCATTGGTATAGATGAAACTTGTGTCATTTTTCCTTTAGCCCGGTCAACTTTCTTAGATTAGCAACTGATTTTTTTTAACCTTTTCAAAGATTTCTTTTTAAGTTGACTTTAAAGGAACTTAATGTCAAAGCTAAAGCACCATGTTAATCATTTTAATCAGGTTCTTTCTTGAATCATTGATAAAGTTCAATTAGCTAGACAATTATTGATGTCAGCTTGTTAAGTACAAACATTTGTAGATCTCTATGTTATCTTTAAGCCTGATGGTAAATATTAACATATATATTGTAAATAACTTATCACTGTACATGTTTGCATTTTTTAACACTATCTTTTGATAAAATTTATTACCATTTTTAATTGAATTTATTCGGGTGACATTGTTTAATAAAATCATATAGGTTTTAGGAATACAATTCTACAATGCATTATCTGTATATGGTATTATCTGTTTATCAGCCCAAGTCGAGTCTCCTTCCATCACCATTTATCCCCGCCCCCCTTCCTTTACCCTCTTCTACCTCCTCCCACGCCCTTCTCTCTGGCAATCACCATACTATGTGTCCATGAGGGTTTTTTTTTTCTTTGTTTAAGCCCTTCACCCATCTGACCCAGCTCCCATCCCTCCTCCCTGACAGCTGTCAATCTGTTCTATGTATCCATGAGTTTGTCTCCACTTTGTTAGTCTAAATAGTTTCTTAGATTCCACATATAAGTGAAATCATATGGTACTTGTCTTCTCTGACTGGCTTATTTCACTTAGCATAATCATTTCTAGTTCCACCCATGCTGTCACAGAAGATAAGATTTTCTTCTTTCTTACTGCTGAGTAGTATTTCATGGTATAAATTTACTACAGATTTTTTTATTTTCTTGTACACTCATCTACAGATGGGCACTTGGTCTGCTTCCATATCTAGGCTATTGTAAATAATGCTGCAATGAACATAGGGCTTCATATATTCTTTCAAATTAGTTTTTTGGGTTTCTTCAGATAAATTCCCAGAAGTAGAATCTATGGGTCAGAAGGCAGTTCTATTTTTAACTTTTTGTGGAAACGTCATACTGCTTTCCACAATGGCTGCTCCTACCATCAGTGCACAATGGTTCCCCTTCCTCCACATGCTCACCAACACTTGTTTGTTGACTTTTTGATGTTAGCCATTCTGACGGGGTGAGGTGATATTTCAGTGGTTTTAATTTGCATTTCTCTGGTGATTAGTCAAATTGAGCATCTTTTCATATGTCTCTTGGCCAGATTGTATGTCCTCTTTGGAGAAGTGTCTATTCAAGTCCTTTGCCCATTTTTTAATTGGATTGTTTGTTTTGTTTGTTTTTTGGTGTTGAGTATTGTAAGTTCTTTATACATTCTGGATGTTAATCCCTTATCAGATGTATCATTGATAAATATGTTCTCCCATTTCAGTGGATTATCTTCATTTTGTTGATGGTTTCTTTGTTGTTGCCAAAACTTTTTAGTTTGATGTAGTTCCATTTGTTCAGTTTTCTTTTGTTTCCCATGCATGAGAAGATATATATATATATATATATATATATATATATATATATATATATATATATATAATGTTGCCATGACAAATGCAAGAACATTATTTGGTTATTCAAGGAAGAATACATTTTTGCATAAATTAAGTGTAGCCTAAATCTCCAGTGTTCATAAAGTCTAAGGTAATGTCCTAGGCCTTCAGACTCACTCACTCACTACCCAACCAGAGCAACTTCCAGTCCTGCAAGCTCTGTTCATGGAAAGTGCCCTACACCATATTTTTGCTGTACATTTTCTGTGTTTAGAAAGATATAGGTACACAAATACCATTGTGTCAAAAGTGCCTACAGTATTCAGTACAGCAGCATGCCACACAGGTTTGTAGCCCAGGAGCAATAGGCTAGAGTACTGTGTAGCCTAGGTGAGTAGGAGAATATACCATCTATGATGTTTGCACAGTGATGAAATCCCCTAAGGACACATTTCTGAGATTTTATTCCCATTGTGAGACATGACTGTAATCAGATTTAACAAATGTTAAATTTCTGCAGTGTGTTGCATGAATTATTTTATAAAGAATTTAAAAAAACCTAGCTGGTTTGGCTCAGTGGATAGAGTGTTGGCCTGCAGATTGGAGGGTCCCATATTCAATTCCAGTCAAGGGCACATGCCCCAGTGGCAGGCTGGATCCCCAGTAGGGGGTGTGCAGGAGGCAGCCAATCAATGATTCTCTCTCATCATTGATGTTTCTGTCTTTCTCTCCCTCTCCTTTCCTCTTTGAAATCAATAAAATACATATCCCATCTAATAAAAGAGAAACATGGTAATTAGCATACGACCGCTACCCTTCCCATTGGCTAATCAGGGTGATATGCAAATTAACTGCCAGCCAGGATGGCGGCCGGCAGCCAGGCAGCTTAAAGCGAACATGAGGCTTGCTTGCTTCAGTGACGGAGGACTCCAACATTCCCCGCCTGCCGCTGCCGGCCTCTGAGCTGCAACTCTAAGCAACTATGTTACAAATATAGAAGCTAAACAAAACCCCAGAAACCTGCTTTAGTTGCTGGGCTTCAGCCAGCAGGATCGCAACATTGTTTCAAATACAGAAGGTAAACAAAGGCCAGAAACCTGCTTTCAGCAGTGGAGGCCTGCGAGCTGGAGCCTCAGAGCTAAAGCTGGCCCAGAATAAAAAAAAAAAAAGAAAAAAAGGAGCAGTTGGGAGCTTCAGTCACCCGCCAGCCTGAAAACACCCCTCAGCCCCTCACCCAGACTGGCCAGGCACCCCAGTGGGGATCCCCACCCTGATCTGGGACACCCTGCAGGGCAAACATTCCGGCCCCCACACGTGCACCAGGCCTTTATCCTATATAGTAAAAGGGTAATATGCCTCCCAGCACTGGGATCAGCAGGGCCGCAAGGCCTCCCGTCACCAGGATCACCGTGACAGGGGGCAGCGCCCAAACCCCCTGATCGCCCTGCAGCTCTGTGTGTGACAGGGGGAGGGGCCACAACCTCCCTATCCACCCTGCTCTGTTCATGACAGGGGAAGGCACCCCAAACCCCTGATCAGCCCTGCTCTGTGCCTGATAGGGGGGAGCTCCCCAGCCCCCTGTTCACCCTGCGGCTCTGTGTGTGACAGGCTGTGATGCCCCAACCCCCTGATCGGCCCTGCTCTGTGAGTGACAGGGGGTAGCGCCACAACCTCCCCATCGACCCTGCCTTGAGTGTGACAGGGGGCGGTGCCCCAACCCCCCAATCGGCCC
Organism: Myotis myotis; assembly: GCF_014108235.1. Taxonomy (NCBI): domain Eukaryota; kingdom Metazoa; phylum Chordata; class Mammalia; order Chiroptera; family Vespertilionidae; genus Myotis; species Myotis myotis. The sequence goes on along the minus strand of NW_023416379.1, from coordinate 68,033,477 downwards.
TATCCTGAGCGTGACTGAGGGTGGCATCGCAACCTCCCGATCCGCCCTGCTCTGTGCATGACAGGGCGCTGCGCCCCAACTCCCCAATCGGCCCTGCTCTGAGCCCGACCAGGGGCTGCACCTAGGCATTGGGCCTGCCCTCTGCCACCCGGGAGCAGGCCTAAGCCAGCAGGGCGTTATCTCCCGAGGGGTCCCAGACTTCGAGAGGGCACAGGCCGGGCTGAGGGACCCCCCTTCCCCCCGAGTGCACAAATTTTTGTGCACTGGGCCTCTAATATATATATATAAACATTCTTCCCGCTATTCTTTTATCTATCCTCCTTATCCACAGTTAACTCCTATCCTGACACTGTTGTGTTTATTTCCTGACTATTGTTTACTCTTATTATTCCGGGTGCCATATATGATTTTGAAAATTTTAATTTAAATAAATGGTTTCACATTATAGTATCAGTTTTTCTACTTTATTGCTTTGAAATTGGAAAAATAAAATATATATTTTTACATGATTTACTTCATTTTTATTTCTTTCAATTTGTCTTTATTGTTGAAAATATTACAGATTCCCCCCATTGACCCCTTTTAGCTTGTACCCGCCCCCTTCCCCAGACTTCATTACACCAGTGTCTGTGTTCATGGGCTATGCATATATGCATATAAATTCCTTGGTTAATCTCTTCCCACCCACCCACCCACCCACACCCACCTTCCCTCTGAGATTAGACAGTCTGTTCCATGCTTCTTTGTCTCTGGATCTATTGTTTTTCATTAGTTTATTTTGTTCTTTAGATTCCAAATAAGAGTGAGACCATGTGATACTTATCTTTCTCTGACAGGCTTATTTTACTTAGCATAATATTTTCCAGGTCCCTCCATGCTGTCTCAAAGGGTTAGAATTCTTTTTTACTGCTGTGTAGTATTCCATGGTGTAAATGTACCACAGCTTTTTTATCCACTCATCTACTGATGGGCACTTGGGCCGATTTCAGATCTTAGCTACTATAAATTTCACTGCTATGAACATAGGGGTGCATATATTCTTTCTGATTGGTGTTGCAAGTTTCTTAGGATATAGTCCTAGAAGTGGGATCCTAGAGTAAAATGACAGTTGCATATTTAAATTTTTTTTATTTAAAAAAATTTTTTAATGGCCACCGCTAGTGCCCGGGTGGGGAGGGGCTCCCTCTCTCCATAGGGTGGAGGGGGCCGGGGAGAGGTGGGGAGGGAGACTGGCTCTGCCCCAGCCCGGGGGAAGCACCTCCAAGGGAAATGGTGAAAGGGAGGAAGGGGAAAAAAGGAGGAAAAAAAAGGAAGGGGAGGGGGAGAAAATAAGAAAAAGCGAGACCGAGGCGCTTCCACATCCGCTCACAGGGAAGTATAGGGAGGGAGGCATATTTAATTTTTTGAGGAAACTCCATATTGTTTTCCTGGCTGGTGTGGCTCAGTGGTTGAGCATTGACCTATGAACCATGAAGTGACAGTTTGATTCCCAGTCAGGGCACATGCTGAGGCTGCAGGCTCAATCTCCAGTAGGGGGTGGGCAGGAGGCAGCGGATCAATGATTCTAATCATTGATGTGTCTGTCTCTCTCTTCTTCTCCCTTCCTCTTTGAAATCAATAAAAATATATTTAAAATAAAAATAATTTACATCTTTAAAAAATACATAATTTACTTTATTAGGGTATTTCAAAAAATTATATATATATTTTTTTCCTTTTTAGTGAATTTATTGGGGTAACTGGTTAATAAAATTATACAGGTTTCGAGTGCACAATTCTACAACACATCATCCCTAAAATGTATTGTGTGTTTCATTTTTTAAAAATTATTCTACCTACTATTATATACAGGATGGCACAATTGTGTACATGTACTTAAATGTACTTATGCATAGGCAATAATGCAGATGATTATAAATACAACTATTATCCTGTTTAGTTCTGAATATTTCCTTCCTCACACTTTTTGCATTTTTTAATGGACATGTTTCTTATGAAAAATATATAGAGAGAGAATATGTATATGCAACTTTTAAGAATCACATCCATAAATCAAGGAATATATGCAAATTGAGGTACTTACTCATCTATTAGTGTTCTGTAGGTGGGCGTGGGGTATATAATTTTTAGTCTCTTACAAAGGTGTGATTTATAAGCCAAAGTGATTTAAGCATGTATGACCTCTATATCAACATATCTTAAGTCATAATTTATTTGGAGGAAAAAATAAAAATAGAGCATATTAGTCCACTAAGGAAATAGAGCTATGAATTGGAAGAAAATATTTGAATAAATATAAGCAAGCAATGTGCTAACCTAAAATGTAATTTATATTCAAGAAAAATGACATTAAGAAACCTGACCTTTATGAATAAGGTAGTAAAATTCTTTGAAATTATCAAGTCATGCACAGAGATTGTAATAAGAAAGTCAAATGTGTTTAATCATCATGGTATTTGTTGAAATGATAGAGTGAGTTCTATGATAAAAAGCCAGGCATCTATTATTGATACAGCAAAACCTATCACAATGACCAGAGGAGCATTAAGAGCTCAAGTTGTCTAGAAGCAGCCGTTAGAGCAGAGGGCACAGCTGTGCCCTGGAAGTCCAGTATATTTTTATTAGTTTGTTTGGAACTTCAAGGTTGGTTCTTTCTGACTTTATCTTCCATCAACAACCCTTCCCATCTATCCTCCTTGCAGTTCCACATAAACACTAAGCACATATCTATCTCATGCCTTTGCATTTGGTACTCCCACCATTTGAAACACCTCTGGCTGCCGATATATGACTGACCCACTTCCTCACTAATTTTTAGTCTCTTCTCAAAGAGTAGAGAGGTCTTACCTACCCACCTGTAAAAATGGCTGACCCCATCCTCCTGCTTCTTCACTCTCTACTCCTCTCTGAGAGTTTGTTGCTAATCATAGCACTTATCACCCCATGACCTAAACACCTAGGAAGCAGGGAATTTTTCTATTCTGTTCACTGATGTATCTCCAGGACCTAGAATAATACCAGGTGCTCAACAAATATTTTTCAATGAGGTAATGAATATATAAAGCATGTTAAAGGAACATGGAATCCTAGATTTCAAACCTATTTGGATCCTATCCTTAGATCCCACACTAAAATGACTGTTTTACAAAAATACTTATACTTTCCTATTAATGCATCTTCTTTGGCATTTTTAATTATATAATGTAATTTATAGTGCGGTAAAACTATTTAAAATGTTTCCTTAATTTTGTGTCTACTTTCCAGCTACTCTAAAACTATAAAAATTGCATTTTATATTTTCAAGAGGATTTGTAAATATTAAAAACTAGAGGCCCGGTGCATGAAATTTGTGCACTGGAGAGGGGTGTCCCTCAGCCCAGCCTGTACCGTCTCCAATCTGGGACCCCTCAGGGGGCTCCCAACCATTCGCCTGCCTGCCTGATTGCCCCTAACATCTCCCCTGCTCACCTGCTGGGCCAATTGCCCCCAACTGCCCTTCCCTTTTGGCCCAGTCACCCCCATCTGTCCTCCCCTGCTGGCCTGGTCAACCCTAACTGCCCTCCCCAGCTGGCCTGATTGCCTACAACAGCCCTCCTCTGCCGGCCATCTTGTGACCACATAGGAGCAGCCATCTTGTGCAAGGGTGTAATGGTCAATTTGCATATTACCTCTTTATTATATAGGATCTCTTACCCTTATGCTAAGCAAAATAAGCTTATTTTGATCTCACTTATATGTTGGAATCTAATGAACAAGATAAATTGACAAACAAAATAGCTCCAGAGGTATGAAGGTATGGAGCAGACTGACAGATCTCAGAGGGAGGAGGTGGGGGGACAAGAAGAGATTAACTGACAACTTATATGCATAGCCCATGGACACAGACAATAGTGTGGTGAAGGCCCAGGGTGGGGTGGGGGCTGGGTGGAGGGGGGCAAAGCAGGGGAAAATAGGGGACATCTGTAATACTGTCAACAATAAAAAATAAATTTAAACAAAGACATTATTATCCTGTGTATTTTGGAAAATGTGAAATCAGGTAAAAGAACTTGTTTGGCTGGTACAGCAATAATGAGTTTTCCTCAAATTAGTAGTATTATGAAAGTATATCTCACAAACTTAGTACTTGGGGGGTTTAGTAAACATAATTTTACAGCAAAGAAGGAAAAGAAAATCCAAAATCCCTGAGATACCGCCAGTACTATGCATCTCAGCTACTTGCCTAAAGTCATTGCAACCAAGGCATGCGTGTCTCCCTTGCTGGCTGATGAAGGGGCACTATAGGTTCCCAACAGTGTTGGATTCAGGGCACTGGTTCCCAGGTTGTTTTTACTTCCATCCTAATCTGTGCTTCCTTATCTTTGAGTACCTTGTGGTTTTAATTATGGCTTCCAAATACTTGCATTCCACTGTGGCAAATGTTTCTTAACCTGGTACTGCTGGCACCACAGGAGCAGGAAACTGTTTGTGGAACATGATACCTGAAGCCTTGGTTTTCCCTCTCACATCCTTTCTATTCCTTGTAGATTTCAGGTCATTAAGTAGCTGTACACTCAAGTAGCATCTACTCAATCATATACAATAAAAATAGGTTCTAAAGACTTTCCACTGTTAAGATGGGTGTTTCTTGCTAATATTCACGTGATGTTAAAAAGAAAATAACCCTAGACTTGGAATCAAAAGAGTTGGATTTTTACTTGAGCAAATCACATGTGCATTGGATTAGATTCATAAATAGGAAACATTAGTCAAACTTTTCCCATATTAGTTTAGAAATTTATAAACAGGGTTCGACAAACTTTTCTACAAAGGATAGGATAGTAAATATTTTAGATTTTGTGGGCCATATTTCTCTGTCATGACTACTTAACTCTACCCTTAAAGCTGCAAAGCATCCATACACAATATGTAAATGAATGGGCATGGCTGTAATCCAATATCATTTTATTTACACAAACAAGTGGCTGGTCAGATTTAGTCCACGGGCCATTGATTATCAAATCCTGATCTATAAATAGGAATAATGATGCACAGGGTTAATGTAAGTGATCAAATACATGGGAATGGACTACTTCATACACTATAAGTTGCTATACTCTTGCGTGATGTTATTATTAATGATTTTATAACCTTAAAATATATTCCATGAGATACTTTTATGTTGAAACACTATAATCTGATTTTTCAATACCACAGCAAATAACTTTACTCACTTCCATAAACAGCCTGATTTTCAATTCTGTTTAGTAGTACTAAAGTAAAAAATCCTGGATGCTTAAATCTATCCTTAAGTATAAACTTTTGATGCTTCATCTATGAAGAGTACAGGGCATAAATACATAACTATTTTATTTGGTTAATGAACATCAACAAAAATGTAAGAGTAAATTATAAGCAAGATAAACATAAGGATATATAATATGACACACTTTTTTTTCTGTTCTGCCTTAAAGAGAATGTTCTGAAATGGATTTCCATCAAGAGCACTAAGAGATGAAGCTATCCATTTAAATAGATTTTAATTCATTCTAAATTATAATTGAAATACAAAGCACATGAGATGACCACATTAAAGAGTCATTGTTGAGCAAGATGGAGCTTGATGGCAGTTTGCTGTCTGCTTGGGAATGCTGAGCAGAGACAATGGCACTTCTGCTAGGAAATCTGGGAGAGCACATTTTATAGACATCTCTGAGGAGCAATTAAAGTAACTGAATTCAATTAAAAGTTGGCTTGAAATCAAGAGGATATGAACTTAGCCAGGAGAATAGAGCTATGTATTAAATTTTTTTTTTTTTTGAATCCCTAGACTTGGAGGCAGGGGGTAGAGCATTGTACCAATTCTTTCAGATGCTATCTAGAATGAGATTATGTTATTGCTATAATAACAAATCATTTTAATAAGCAAGGACCTTCAGGAATTATTTCCAGGTCACTACTACAAGAGCTAAATTAAGGAACTAACCAAAGTATTTAGTTAAAAATCTCTTTTACACCACTTAAATTATTCTCTGGTTTCTGATTATAATTTGTTTGATGGATGCTATATATGCCTTAATCTTCCTATGTAATTCATTGAAAAACCCCTATACTTTTTAAAGTTAACCTTTGGATTTAATTTAATATCATGATTTATGTATTGTATCTTCTAAATAGAAAAACATACATGCACACACACATATATATATGCATGTGTGTGTGTGTGTGTGTGTGTGTGTGTGTGTATATATAATAGTAAACCTATGGAAACTATCCCAAGAAGATTGTCATTCTGTTATAAACATTTAGATGAGTAGGTAACAAGAATCACAGATTATCTTCTTTTTCTTAATGTGAAACTTACTGCTATGTAATGGTTTACACATCTAGGACCATGTAGACATTTTTATATTTATCTATGAAACATGCTGATGATTGAGTTTGAATTTGTGGACCCAGTATAAAGGTCTGATTATAGGGTAGACAATAATAAACTATCTAATTTAATAATATATAGAAAATATTAAAATATAAATTATTATGATTAATTGCTGGATGTTACATTGCTAGTGTATATTAAAAATGATGTTGACTTACTACTAATAGTAGTAGCAATAAAATATATTGCTCAATACTGTTGGCATTGAGTACTACTTTCTGTGCTAAGCAATTTTTGCATTTTTTTCACTTTATTAAGCAAGTACAATTATTATGTTTTTTTAAAACATGTTTTTATTGATTTGAGAGGGAGAGAGAGATAGAAACATCCATGTTGGTCAGTTGGCTGCCTCCTGCCAGTCCCCTGCCTGGGATTGAGCCTGCAACTCGGGCATGTGCCCTGACCAGGAATCATACCTGTGACCACTTGGTGCATGGGCTGGTGCTTAACCACTGAGCAACACTGTCCAGGCACTATCTCCATTTTGTTATTTGAGGAAATTGAGTACCTTTGATAATCTGAGAATAGTAATCAGTACTGAGCAGTCCTTATTATTAATCCTACAATAACTCTATAAGGTGAAAATTATTCTCCCCATTTTACTGATGAAGAAATGCAGGCTCAGGAGAAGTTAAGTGGTAATACTACACATTAAACCCAATACTCTGGTTTCAAAATTCACTCTCTTGCAAATACAATATTTAAAATAAAATCATCAATATTAATATCAATGTTGATATTGATTTAGCTATAGAATAAAAGATTAAAATTATCTTTATAACTTGTATCAGAACATTGCTCAGGGAGGAAATGCCTTTGTTTGGAAAAATGATTTGGTGAGTTGTTTAGAGATTAGACTTGAATACAAGGGTATAGGAACATATAAGATATACTTTTGGTCATTGTTTCTAGAGAGAAAGAGAAGAAATATGGAGGGAAAGAATGTTTATGTAATTAAAATAAAGGGATTTTAGGAATATGAATGTCTAATGTGTAATGTCAATTGTGTGTTGGGTAATTTGTGATATAACAGATGTGAAATTGGATTTTTAAAACATTATAATTAAGATTTCAGAAGACATAATAGAAATCTCCTAATGACATGAGATCTATATATCTAGGTAGTTAGTTAGCTACCTATCTGATAGAAGATATAACGAAACTCCAACTAATTTACTAGCCAGCTGGTGACCTAAACCAGCTGGCTCATTCTTATTACTAAGTGATTCATTCAAGTATTTCCTCTTTATGCATAGGTTTCAAATGTTCTTTTAATCTTATCTGTTAGCTACATCTCATATAAATGTATAACTGATAAAAGCTGAAAATGAAATACCTATGTTTTAAAAGGAGTGCATTAAAATATCAAAATGTCAAAAAGATGATTTTGATCAAATTTTAGGGTTATTGAACCTCAAATCTGGCTTGATTCCATATTCTAAGAGACATGAGGAGAATATATAAAGAGGAATGAAAATTATTTTGATACATTATACTAAATCTGATATGCTATTCAGGTCTCAATATCAACTTTCTTTACCTAAAGGGGACGATTAACTGATTCTAAAACTCCTATTGAATTTAAATGTAAATCCAAATTTCTGTCAACCCCATAGGCATTGATATGAGAATTTGATGTCTTGGTTACAGAGTGATTATTTATGGAGACCTAGAAGAGTAAGAATAATTTGTCTCACAATTTGCATAATGTTCTCTTCAAAAGTTTCTATGAGTATTTTTCTCTTTTTGCATTAAAGTAATTTATAACATTTAAAATCTTTTAAAAATGAAAATATTTGTTGATGTAACAAATTAACTCTTACACCTAGTAATTGCATGGAAAGAGTGTTTTAGTAACATGTTTAGTAACATGTAATAATGACCAAAAGCACCATTTAACACCTTTTAAAAACTACAATAGCTAATAACAGCTAGAGTTTAATCTTTTTCTTTTCTGTTGTTTTTTTTTTTTTTTAAATGTGTTTTTATTGACTTCAGAGAGAGGAAGGGAGAGGGAGGGAGGGATAGAAACATCAATGATGAAAGAGAATCAAAGATCGGCTGCCTCTTGCATGCCCCCTACTGAGGATCAGCCTGCAACCCGGGCATGTACCCTGACTGGGAATTGAACCTCTTACCTTCTGGTTCATGGGTAGATACTCAACCACTGAGCCACACCAGCCAGGCTAGAGTTTAATCTTAAACATTAATTCATATAAACTAAGTTTTCAATGATTATTATAATCTTCTTTTTACTGTAAGCACACAACAGAAATTTAATTTTCCAATTACTTGGGTTTTATTATGGAAGTACTCAATTATACTAACAAAGTCATATTCTCTGAGTGTTTTTCAGAAGGTTATAAGTAGTTTGACATTAACTAAAAATGTTCATCTCATAATAATACTTTACACTTAAAGCCTCTTCCAGAAAACTTTTTCATCACATGTGTTGGAAAAAATATGAAAACTGTTAAGAGTTAATATGTCTTGACTAGAGGCCCGGTGCACAAAAATTTGTGCACTCGGGGGGAAAGGGGGGTCCCTCAGCCCGGCCTGTGCCCTCTCGCAGTCTGGGACCCCTCGGGAGATAATGACCTGCTGGCTTAGGCCTGCTCCCAGGTGGCAGAGGGCAGGCCCAATCCCTAGGTGCAGCCCCTGGTCGGGCTCAGAACAGGGCCGATTAGGGGGTTGGGGCACCGTCCCCTGTCACACTCAAGGCAGGGTCGATGGGGAGGTTGCGGCGTGACCCCCTGTCATGCACAGAGCAGGGCCAATCCGGTGGTTGGGGCACTGCCCCCTGTCACACACAGAGCAGGGCCCATCAGGGGGGTTGGGGCTCCGTACCCTGTCACGCACAGAGCAGGGCCCATCAGGGGGTTGGGGAGCTCCCTCCTGTCACGAACAGAGCAGGGCCCATCAGGGGGGTTGGGGCTCCGTACCCTGTCATGCACAGAGCAGGGTCCATCAGGGGGTTGAGGAGCTCTCCCCTGTCACTCACAGAGTAGGTCCAATAGGGGAGTTGGGGCACCATCCCCTGTCACACACAGAGCAGGGTGGATCAGTGGGTTGGGGCGCCACCCTCTATCACCCACAGAGCAGGGCCGATCAGGGGGTTGGGGCGCCACCACTCTCACACTCAGGGCAGGGCCGATGGGGAGGTTATGGCTCTACCCCGTCACACACAGAGGAAGGCCTGGGGGGGGGGGGGTTGGGGTGCCGCACCCTGTCACACACAGAGCAGGGCCGATCAGGATGTTTGGGCACTGCCCACTGTCATGCTGATCCCGGTGCCGGGAGGCATATTACCCTTTTACTACATAGGATAGAGGCCTGGTGCATGGGTGGGGCCGGCTGGTTTGCCCTGAAGGGTGTCCTGGATCAGGATGGGGGTCCCCACTAGGGTGTCTGGCCAGTCTGGGTGAGGGGCTGAGGGCTGTTTTCAGGCTGGGGGTGACTGAACTCCCAAACGCTCCTTTTTTCCTTTTTTTCTTTTTTTTTTTTTTATTCTGGGCCAGCTTTACCTTGAGGCTTGGCTCCAGCTCTTAGGCCTCCACTGCTGAAAGTAGGTTTCTGGCCTTTGCTTACAATGTTGCGAATCTGCTGGCTGAAGTCCGGCGGTATTTGTTACAATGTTTCTTAAACTGCCTGCTCAGAGGCCTGCAGCCGCAGGCGGGGAACGTTGGTTTCCTCCGTCACTGAGGCTAGCAAGCCTCATGTTAGTTTCAAGCTGCCTGGCTGCCGGCCGCCATCTTGGCTGACAGTTAATTTGCATATCTCGCTGATTAGCCAATGAAAAGGGTAGCGGTCGTATGCCACTTACCATGTTTCTCTTTTATTAGTGTAGATTCCATTCTTATGCAACCCTTGAAAATTAAGATGATCACTATCAAACAACCAAAAATTAAAAGTAGATTAAAGATTCCAGTACCTTTTTCTTATATGTAGGATAACTTTTAATAGGTAGTTTGATAGTTTATTTCAATTTTCACAGAAATAATACTAAATTTGTATTTTAAATGGTAATATTGTTCCTAAACCATGGACTTATTATTCATTACCCAAATCTGATTATATAAACTTATTCAAAATAATTGAAAATATTTCTGAATGCTGGTTTTATAGTTCACTAATAACTTAATGCTATATTCACAAATGAGGACAGATTTATATTTAGATATTTACTGCCTGAATAAAACATAATCCATATCCTATCATACAAGTACTGTTTTTTTAATCCTCACCTGAGGATATAAGAGATGTAGGAGAAAAAGAAATGAGGTTGGTGGGGGTGGGGGTGGGGAGAAAGAGACATTTAAGAGTGAGAAACATTAATCAGTTGCCTCCCATATGCACTCCAACTGGGGATCTTACCCGCAGCCTTTCTGCCTTTCTGTGTATGGAAATGCTCCAACCAACTCAGCCATACCAGACACAAGTTATGTTTGTTTGTTTTGTTCCTTTTTAAGAATTTAAATGTGTTCAGAATTAATTGATAACCAGACAGACTCCAAAGTTTATTGAACTCTAGAAAAGAGTTTAATTCAAGTATTTTTCTTTTTGAATTTTATTTTGCTTTTCATAGAAAAATACATATTGCCAAATAAGCTTTAATAATTTTACCTCATTAGCTAAACCATAACATAGAATGGGTATGCATATTACCTCTTTTTAACTTTTCTTTCCTGAGTGCTTGGGATATTTGATACAGCAAGTAGTCTCCAGTTTAAAGAAAATGTAAGTGGGTGAGTGATCATTGCAATATTAGATGTGGAGCCCCTTTTACTTCTCTGTGCTCAGAGTTTATCTCCAGTTTCTTTACCTTGAGATAGAAAACTTTTGTCTCCATCCATATATTCCCAGCGCTTGACTCAGAGCCATATACTATGCTTGTAAACAGGGCTGATAGTTTATTGAGGGCCTTCTCATTTCCTTCACCTATGTTGTCACTAATCTTCATGACAATCATGTGAAGTAGTATTATCTGAATAATTGATTTCTTTAAAATATTGAGACTCAGATATGAAGTGACTTGCCCATGTCTATCTACAGAGTCACTAGGAGGACACGTCAAAACCCAAACTTTCATTTGCCTTAAAGTCTAAACAACAGCACTAACATATTTTGGTTATATTTGTAATGTGGGCCACAATAATCGCCTTTGGATTTTTTTTCAAATATAGGTTATGTGTTGCGGGAACAACAGCGCAATAAACATTCTTCTTAAATGGATGTATTAATAAAATTGTATTCATTCTGTGAATGGCCCTCTTTTATTTCTATGAATTTCATCTACAATTTTCATTATTTAATTTCAAAGTGTATCCATTAAATCTCTCAGAGCTTATAAGGTGTTTAATCAGCTCTCCATCCAGGCCCAGATTAGACAGGTCACTAGGGCTTCATGTCATGTATGGATTACCCACGCCCAGCAGGTATGATGCTGGTCACAAAGCAGAAAGGTAAACAATACCTCTATCATACCAAGCAAGAGAAGATATGCAGTATAGTATTCTTTTGTTTAAATAATCTAATGTAACGATAAAAACATCTACTCTGGAGAATTGGATGAATACTTATCTCTTTCAGGAATCAAGATTTTTTAAAAATCAAAATAGAAATGATTTTATAAACAGGAAAGAGTAACAGACCATAAAACCTAGCATCTCAACTCAGCTCTCCCCTCACCTGGCTGGGTAACATTGGACTGGTTACTGTTGATGTCTGTGTCTCCGTGTCCCTATCTGTAAAGAGAGCTTGAACTACCTTGAACTATATATACCATTATGTCCCAAACTTGTATGATCATAAGAGTCACTAGGGGTCATAGTAAAAATATCAGTCTGGGAAGCCTAGAGAATCTAAATGTTTGAGGATGGGTCTTAGAAGTTTGTATTTTAATGAACACTCCTGTTGACATTGATGATGGTGCAAGTTTCAAAACACAACCATACTTGGAAGCATGCAACAGAGTGTCCAATCTCAGAGGGAAGGAGTAGGGAGGGGTAGTGGGAAGAGAATAACCAAAGAACTTGTATGCATGTATGCATAACCCTTGGTCATGGACCATAGTGCAGTCAAGGCCTGGGGAGGGGGCTGGATGGGGAGAAGGGGGTCAATGGAGGGAAAAACGAAGACATCTGTAATAGTTTCAACAATAAAGATATTTTTTTTTAAAGCCATAAATGTTTTTTTTTTAATTCTTTATTAGTTAAGGTATTACAAATGTGTCCTTAACCCCCCCATTAACTCCCATCCTCCCCTCCCCCCCACTCATGCTCTCATCCCCCTGTTGTCCATGTCCATTGGTTTGGCTTATATGCATGCATACAAGTCCTTTGGTTGATCTCTTCCCCTTACCCCCTCCCTCCCCTACTTTCCCTGAAAGCCGTAAATGTTTCTAGTGTTGCTTACAGTTATGAAATTACAATTTTATTTTATATCTCAATGACCAAGTTTTATGCAGAAAAATGCAGAGTGGATAAACCAAATGATTTATCTTTGCCAATATTTATGCTTAATCTAGGTGTGTTTCTCCAGTTTATAAGTTGCTTTCTTGAAGAAAATAAATTTAGCCTCAAACTTTGATGTGTTGTAAGAATATTAAAAAGAGAGAAATGGCCACATACAGAAAGATAAAACAACAAAAAAGTTCAAATGTGTAATAATAACAGAAAGTCTGAAGAAGATCAGGCTGCATTCATGGCACAGATCTACACTAATAAAAGAGAAACATGCAAATTGGTGTCACTCTGCTACACCCACCAGCCAATTAAGATGAGTATGCAAATTAACCCAACAAAGATGGCAGTCAATTTGCATATGCAGGCACGGAGCGAAGACTGAAGGCTCCCACCTGAGCGAAGACTGAAGATGACTGAAGACTGAAGACAACTGAAGACTGAAGAGGCTTGTCTTCTCCGCTGCTGCTGGAGTGAAGGACTGGGTCCCGGGTGCTGGAGGAAAACCAATGCTGGAAGCCAGGGGAAGGAAGGCCTATTGCATGAATCTCTTTGTGCAATGGGCCTCTAGTGTTAATAATAATAGGAGGCAGAGAGGAAGCAGCATTATTTGATTCCTATTTTGATTTCAGCTTTTACCAAAAAGAGAATAATATTTCACCTTGAAAGTATGGTCCAAAAATATTGGAGTAAAATGATACCCAAGAAATCAAGAAAATATTAAAAAGACCCTTAGCTACTTTATTAAAATGTCCTCTTCTAGAAAAATTGCTTTACAGTATGGGTAAAGAAAGTATAAATGTTCTCATGAAACCATTTTCAATGATTTTTGAAAAAATCTAGAAAGGAAGTAGGCACAGGAAATAAAAACAGCTTTAAATGGTACATATTGACTCAATTGTAAAAGGGAGAAAGAATTAATTTATTGAAATCATTATTAAATGAATTCAATATTTATCCCTGGAAATTATGGAATAAATTATTGAAAAGGTAGGTGGTTCATTAATGTATAGAAACCAAAATGGTGATAAATAGAAACTAGCTTGGGTATACTAAGAATTAACATTGTTAATCTAATGGCTACTGCTATGGATGTTACAAGAGAAGAATTCTGTAGGCATAATGCAAATGCTTCTTATTGTAAGACACTTGGCATAATCTGGCATTTTGAGAGAGGAAGATAAGCATGGATTACTGTCTAAACAGCCTTTTGTGACAACTAAAAGAATATCAAATTATTGGGCTAGCCAGTGGTGATGGCGCAAGCCATGGTGATGATGCAAGAATCCCGCCCGCCCTGGATATTTATCAGGTGTTGTCCCAAAGGCTAATATCATGGTATTAGACAATATCCCCGCCCTCTGGAACTTTACATTCCAATGGAGAGAAGGATCTAGTGCAGTGATGGTGAACCTTCTGAACTCGGCGTGTCAGCATTTTGAAAAACCCTAACTTAACTCTGGTGCCGTATCACATATAGAAATTTTTTGATATTTGCAACCATAGTAAAACAAAGACTTAGATTTTTGATATTTATTTTATATATTTAAATGCCATTTAACAAAGAAAAATCAACCAAAAAAATGAGTTTGCGTGTCACCTCTGACACGCGTGTCATAGGTTTGCCATCATTGTTCTAGTGGTATGTTACTGAACATTTTTTAATCTGACCTATTTAACAGTGTCTACTGGCTTCGATAAGTGCATTAGATATGTAGATACCATTGATTATGGGAAATAATGTTTTAAATGATATAATCCACCAAGAAGATGTTAATAAAGTGTGCACGACTTATCACACATTATTTAAAAATAGAGGCCCGATGAATGAAGATTCGTGCAAGAATAGGCCTTCCTTCCCCTGGCTGCTGGCACTGCCTTCGCTCTGGCTGGAGCCTTTTTTCTGCCTTTGCTCCAGCCCGGAGCCACATTTCTGCCTTCCCATGCTGCCTAGAGACCCGGAGCGTCGTTGCCATGGTGATGATGCAAGCATCCCGCCGCCCTGGCAGCTCAGCACCTGTGTATGCAAATTAACCCGCCATCTTTGTTGGGTTAATTTGCATACTCACTCCTGATTGGCTGGCATGGTCAATTTGCATCTTTCTCTTTTATTAGTGTAGATACCTTCCATTGAGAGATAGGATCACCTCAAAGAACTAGAAACATTCTTCCTGATCACCTCCTGCTCTTCCACAGACATCTTGAATCTGGGCAAGCTTAGGGACCATTTGACAAACAGAATAATGTTATATGTGATGCTATGCCATTTCCAGACAGAGGCCTTAAGAAACTGACAGATTTCTTTTCCTGTACATTGGAATTCTGACTCATGGAAGACAGCTGCAATGTCATGTGGAAGACCAAGCCACCTTATGGAGAGGCCCATGTGAAGAGGTACTTAGACCTTCTGCCAGCAGCTTCTGCCCAGCCTCCCCAGCCAACAGCGAGCACCAAATGTCAGTCATATGAGTAAACCATCTTGGAAGTGAATTCTCTAGATGCAGTTAAACTATAGATCCCAGCTGGCATTTCAAGGCTCAGAGAAAGCCTTCCAATCAGCAGTCTCCTCTTAGGTTGCTTATTTATGAGAAAACAAATGCTCTTTATTATTTTAAGTTATTGTATTCATCTCCCCTTTCTTCCCTCACACACTTAAGATAAAAAATTCAAGTGAATCAATCAATCAAAATATTGTAACTATCACTTTAATATGAACTAGCAGTATGCAGATTCACTAATAGATACCATTATCCAGATTTAGTCATTCTTGCTATATGTAACCATTGACAAATTCTATTGATTATACCCCCGAATATCTTTTTGATACTTCTCTCCATCTCCACTAATGCCACCGTTGTCACTTTTGTAATAGCCTCCTAACTTGTTTCCTCACATCGATTCTTACCTCTCTGAAATTGCTCCTTACACTTAAGTGAGACTGAACTGTTAAAAATGCAAATCTGAGTTAGTTACTTCCCTATTTACAATCTTTCAGTCGATATTGCTATCAGGATAAAGACACACAGATTTGTATCCTAATCTTCATCAGTTGCCACTGACACCTTTGTTCTTTCCCCTCACCTTTACTTTGTTTCTCTAGACTGCATTCCTTCCCTCCTGCCTCAGTATCTGCACACTCTGTTCCCCTTGCCTGGAATGATTAGTCATCTCTCAATGACCTTCAGATCTCTGATCAAATGGTGAATTTTTCTGATCTCTCACACCAATCATATGCCCCTCACCCACCACCCACAATCCACACTTCTCATAACATCCTAGCTTTTGCCTCTGAGAAATTTATGTATATATAATTTATAATTAAGCAGTGGCTAGCTGTGTATTAAATTTATCTACCAATAGAGACAATCATCACAAGTGAAGGGACTATACTTTCCACTTCTGTTTCCCAAACATCTTACAGCATGTCTTTTATGGAGTATGTGCTTTTAATGATGCGTTAAATACATCAATGCTACATTCATTTCAGGGAGTTGAAAGCCTTTTTCTCCTCATATGGAAGATTCTAAGATATTCATCCTTGTAACTACAGAGTTTGGCTAAGAAGATGCCCAGTAAACATTTATTAACTTGAACCAGACAAATAGATTTATTGTATCTACACTGAAAATTTTAAATCTAAAGTATTTTTAAAATTATAACTTCAATGAACTGTGAAAAGCTGAGTTAATTTCAATGGAAAGTAGCCCTAAAGATGGAGAATCTAGAGACCATGTCACATGAGAAACAAATGAGGAAAGCAAAGTGCTTGGTCCAGGAAAAAGAGAAGTCTAGCTAAATTGTGATACAAATAATATGATATATGTATTTAAAATAGATATTATTACAATGGGCATAACCAATTACAACCTGTGGAATTTAATGTTGCCAATTGTAATGGACTCACTCACTAAATATCTATTAAGCACTTACCATGTGCCATTCGCTGTGTTAGACAAGAGTATACAGGGTGGGGTAAACATAGGTTTACAATTGGTCATATGGAAAAAATATAATAATTAATAAATAATGCAAGAATAAATTCTGTGTTTCGCATATTTATAACTGTAAATCTACTTTTGCCCCACCCTATATGGGGTAAGGAGGGAAATAGATAAAGAACATTAAGTAATTAAAAATGACCAAGTATTACAAAACAGGGAAATGAGTGCCTTGAGAGAAGATATAAGGAGAGACACCATGGATTGGGTGGTTAAGAAATAAAAAAGCTTCTCTGAAGAGAGGATTTTGAAGATGAAGCATGAGGGATGCGAGCAGGACAGGTCAATAAGTTATCCCAACAGCAAGAGAAGGAAAGTTCACTTCTTATACAGGAAGGCTGGAAGGGGAGAAATTTCTTTGAGACACAGAGAGAAGATTAATGTAGTTTAGGCATCATAAGTAAGCAGAAGTGTGGCTCAGGCTGAAAGAGAAATAAGAGTCAAATGATGTAGGGCACCTTGGGCCATGATTAAGGGTTTGGATTTATTGGATATGCCATGAGAAGTAACTAGGGCTTTAAAACGTTTTCAGCATGTTTTCTTTTAAAAAACACATTTTATTTTTCTTTATTTTTTTTGCCTTGAGCATAATTTATTGGGGATAATTAACAAAGATATTTGACACCAAAACTATAAGCTTTGGAACTTTGGAAAACAAAGATGGCAGTGAAAAGGGAAATAATTGGTTAGATTTGAAATATATGTGTTTGAGGTGTGTTATGGGTTGAATTCTGCCCCCACCCCTAAATTCAGATGTCAAATCTCTAAATGCCAGTACTTCAAAATGTGACTGTCTTTGCAGGTAAGGATCTTTAAAGAGGTATTTAAGTGAAAATGAGGTCACCAATCCAATCTGACTGATGTTTATAAGAAAAATTGGGACATATAGAAAGACATCAGGGGTACATACGCTTGGAGGGACCACCAATCAAAGAGACAAGAAGAACACTGGTTTCTAAATAGTCCTTTTGAAAGGTGGCCAGGAAATGTAAATGAAAATTAGTTTATGCAATTAATCTGGCAATTTTGGAGTGAGAATACTTTATTGAAGATATGAAACAATGCACTGAAACCATTTCTCCAAATAATTATATGTTGTATAACAACTGAAATATATGAGTATGTATTAAATGTGTTTGTATATGTATATATATATATATATATATATATATATATATATATTTGTTTGTATATATACACACACACACACACACTAGAGGGGCCTGGTGCACAAATTCATGCACAGGTGGGGAGGTGGGGTCTGGCTGGCCCCACCCCTATTGGGGTGGGGGGCTGATTGGGGCTGGGGCTGGCTGGGGGAGGGGTGGTGGGTGGTTGGCTGGCTGGAGTTCCCGGTGGAACTCCCAGTCAAGGGGACAATTTGCATATTAGCCTTTTATTATATAGGCTATACATTTTGTGTATATGTAAAATATGTGTGCATGTATTTATGCATAGACATATAAACACACACACACACACACACACACACACACACACACACACATGGACTTGTGAAGAAGCCAAAGAAGGTTGATGATTTTAATTTGAAATGGTAATTTTAAAATGTATTAAAGTATAAAAACCAAACCAAGCTCGATAAATGGAAAGGACACAGAAAGCCTACAGTGTGTGCATTGTTGCTCTTTTTTGCTGTTGGGTCAATATTTCCAGTGGTTGCTTTCAGGTGGAACCTAGTGCAGACGTGAGTCGGTGGTTCTTCCTAGTTTCGCCTTTGGATTGTGCTGTGGTCAGGGTCCAGAGACCAGATTTTCCATATATGGTTCTTACTGTGATTCTTGATTATGAGCCCCTGAGGAAGTCAGACCAGGCTGGGGTTACTGGAGACCATGTTCTGCTTGGCATATTTATCATCCACAAATCAGCTGCTATAAATATACCTCAGCAGGATCATCATCAGGCCAGCTCAGTAGCCTGCAATTTATGAAGGTTATGGGAAACAGTGTGAAGGGTGAAGCGCTTTATTAAGGGTGGCTTTCTCTCCGACCCAGCCCTGTATTCTACATGAATATAAATGACCCTGGGAGTGAGTGATCCTTTCCATTTAGGATTAAGGCGTTTTAAACTGTCCCTTTCGGCTGTAATTCTTATGTCACTGTGTCATGACTTTAAGATTTTTCTAAGAAACATCAAAATCACAGTGTTCAAAGATAATGTGAGAAACCGCTAGATGTGAAATAAAAGTATATCTAAACCTCACACAGTTTCCTCTCCTTTTTATGTACAAATCATGAAAAATATCCTCCTTTCCTCCATTTTTTTTTACATGTCATTAAATGTCTTTATTTTTTGCTCTTGGCAAAATTACAGAACTGACCAAAATATCTTGCAAATATCATAATTACAATCTCTGTGGGAGTTGAAATAAATGAAATGTTTCCCTTTTGTGGTGCTTAACAATGTTTGTTTTTAAAAGAAAATGTGTTTGCTTAAGACACAATGTTTTGAATTATGCCTGGACATAAATCTTACTTTCCTTTCACACTCCTTTAAGTGAATAAAAAAATATTGTAATGAACTAAAACGACACAAAACCAAAACACCACCCAGGCTGCTCTCTCAGCAGTGAATTTTCCTGGAACATGGTTAAAGCCTGCTGGATGGGGAAATGATTAACTGTTTCCTTTATGGGGTGTTATTCTGAATACTTGTCCTAGAAAAGAAAGCCTTGAAGAGGGTCACCCTATTCATATTTATTAAAAAGTAAAGGGCCGATTTTAATATTTCTGACCACTTGTGTGAATAAAAGGTCATCGACACTTTCCTGTTTTCACTATAATCCTGTTTTAAAATGATGTTCTTGGCTATCTAATCGCCCCAGCAGAGTAACAACAAGAGGAAGAAAAATGCAGAAAAAGTAAGGAGAGGAAAAGATGGAAAATTGTTTTATTCAACTTCACCTGCCGCTCAAGCCACTCACCCTTAGGAAGACTCCAACACTTTACTATGTGAATTACCCATTATGGTCCACCCACCATATCACGGGAGCCATTTAGTACTTGTTTTGCACGCCACCAACTGCGTTTATGAGTGGAGACATACATAACCAGTAGGTGAATGACCTTTGGCAGCATGTATCTGAAGCTACATCATCAAATACGTGTCAGCCCGCTAACTGTCCAGGAGGCTAAATAAATAAATAAATGAAGGCGGGGAGTGATGGGCATTTATCTCTTTTCTTCTGCTAAGTCAAGAATCTGGCAGCTTCTCCCCCACCCCTTCCCTTGTTTCTTCCCACCCCTGTCCCCAAACCTGTTACTAAGGAAACTTGAAAAAGAATTAGCTAGGTTAAGAAAACAAAAGTTTAAACCCCACAACCACGATCCCATTGCCATGCAGAAAGCAATGCGAGATGCCCAACCTCTGTCGCTGCACCGCGGTCCGGACAAAGCCTGTATCTAGCCAGAACAAATAAGATGTTAATTGCAGCCTCGCTGAGCAAAACTAGTATTGTTCCACCCGGAGACACACACACAGCAGGTCCGGCGCTGAGCTGTGCCCCGTCCGCTGTGGACGACCAAGTCCTCTGAACCCCTCGGAACCCTGGTGCTGAAATGACAGCTCTTCGCCAGCGACAGGTTCGCGCCGAAACGGAAAGATCAAGTCCAGCATTTACTTCCCAGCACGCAAGAGTCGCCTCCCCGTCGTCGGCACCCCCTTTGCCTGGCCTCCCACTGAGTTTCTCTTACAGTGGGTCGTCGCCAGCCCCAGCGGTGGGAACTGAGGTTGCCAAAACCTCCCAGACGCAGAAAACACCGCTTTCGGGACGTGCTTGGTTTTGAGTAGCCGTGACGTGCAAGCGCACCGCCGCCCTGGCAGAAGCTCCGCGGAGACCCCCCTCCCTCCCGCTGCCCCCCTCCTCTCCCACCCCGCTGCCCCCCTCCTCCCCTTCCCCGCCGCTCCGCTCGCTTTCTCGCTCTCACACACCCGCCCGCGCATTCAGGAGGCGCAACTCCGGAAGGCGCAGCGGCCGCGCAGCGCGCTTGGAGCCTCCGGCCCGCCGCCGGGCGTACAGCTCGGTGCGGGCGCGGGGCGCTCGGGGACGCGCGCGCCTACGAGCACGCGGGAGGCCGGCGCGCGCGCGCGCGTGTGCCCCGGGGACGCGCACCCCCCTCCCTGAGCGCGCGCCCCGGGGAGAGCGAGCGCCGCGCGCCGGCGCGCACACGCGAGACAGAGCTTTACTATTGCGCCTCCGTCCTCGCTGGGCATTCAAACAGCTTTCCGACATCACCAGCCAAGGATTTTTTTCCACCCCCTCTCCCGAGTCGCTGTCGGTCCAGCAGTACCTGCGGGGCGGGGGGAGGAGGAGGAGGGAGGACTAAGCGGAAAGAGGAAAAGGCAAAAGCTTCAGCCCTCCGATCCGACCACGAATACTCCTGTCATAAACCCACCGCCCCAACAAATCCGCCTGAGCCGCCGCCGCCGCCGCCGGCCACTTCTCGTCTCAGCGCTCTCTTTGCTTCTTGGCTTATCGATTTGTTGAGTGTGTAGATTTGGTAAAACAAATCCTCGCTCTTCAGCCACTTGCCTTTTTTTTTTTTTAAATTGTTTGTTTTCTTAAGAGTCTCTCTTCGGGGGGCCACCCTCCGCCCCCGGCCCTCGGTTGGATACGGCGTCAGGCTCCAGGGTCCTGGAGGCGTTTTTCTCCCCCACCCGGGCCCCTTATTGATTTTCTCCCCCATGTTTTGCTTCTCATATGTGTGCATTTAAAAAAAAAAATATATATATATATATAAATCCTGATTTTTGAAGCTGAGCCGGGGAAAATGGGCAACGGTGATTGGGACCGAAGGGGAGTCTCTCCGTCAGTGTTGCTGGGACGCGTGCCTGTGCTGGTGTCTTAGAGCAAGAGCCTCCCTGAGCTTTCGGAGTGGAAGGTAAGGAAGGGGGTCCCGGGGTCACCTTCCCTCTGCCGGGGGTCGCCACCGAGGAGCTTTGGGCTAGGGTGTTTGCGGAGGGAGGACGAGGAAAGGAAAGGCTGTTGCTGGCGGATAGAGGGGCTGGGAGCAAACCCGACTGTCTGCATTTACTTAAACGCCGCAGTTGAAAAGTTAGGGAAGTCTGGTTTTCCAGAGATGAGCTGGGTGGGAAGGAAGAGACAGGGAGACCTGGAAAAATCTGACAGTTAGTTGTGTGCGATGGGGGTAATTTTACGAGGAGAAATTTTAGGTTAAAAAGGAAGTTAAGGGGAAGCAGCGGGTCTTGGACTGGGGAAAATTTCAGTGGAGTGATGGCGCCGTCTATGTTCGACTAAACTAAAGTGTCACCCAGAAAATCAGTTTTGAGAATAGCTAAACTAAACGCCGGTTTGCTTCTCAGGAGGGAATAAATAAATAAATAAATAAACAACATCCTTGAGACCTCGGTGGCCAGCCCTTAGACACCTTCCATGCCAGCCTTTCATTTTTAGAAGAGGGGAATACAATTGTTTGAACTGGCTCTGCATTCGGGGGTGGGGGGGGGGGAGCAGCAGGATACAGTTATTCATTTTTTTATTATCTAGAATCAAACAAGACTTCGCAACCAAGGCTTAATGGTTTTAAAAAAGAGCATTATGAGGAGACTCTCTTGAGCAGGCTTGAAAGTGAAATCAGAGCTATTTCCTCACTCTAATCCTTGATGAGCACAGCACTGCAGACATGCATTGCCAAATAAATGGAAGCAAAAGTACTGGCTTTCATTAGGAAAAAAAAAAAAAATACGACCTCTTTTCGAGTTACCGATTATAAAATGAAGCCCCCTTTCATGGATGGAATTCCTAATTTAGACACTTATTGTCACATTGGCTCTCAACGCCTACACTCTATCCTGAAGAACACTGCGCAGACCTGCATTGCCTGCAAAGTGCTACAGCAAAAAAAGGAGGAAATTATTTCCAGAATGTCCTACAACTTTCCCTATTTTTTTAAACCTTTAAATGCACATTGGCTTTATTTTCTCAGGAAGAAAATGCATTATTCATTGAGCTGTATGCTTGAAACAGAGAACACTGTTTTGATAGTCCCAGCAGTTCTGACGTTATTTTAAAACTGCTGCTATGTAGAGATTTAAAGTTGGGAATGTTTATGCCCATATCAAGACATAGAATTTGAATTATGATCTGGACAATGCAGATCTTTCTTCAGGGACTTCGGTCACTGGATTTTGTGTGCCTGTGTTAGTGTGTGTTATGCAATGGGAAGGAAGAGGGTTGTATCCTTTGGTTCAGAGAGGATAACCCAGGCAAAGACATGAAAACTCTTTAACTATCTATATCTCTGTATGTCTGTCTCTGTTTACAGAAGTGGAAGAGATTGCAGCCTAAAGACTTTTTAAATTAACTTGGCATCACTTTTCTCAGCTCAAAGGCTAAACAAACAAACAAACAAAAAAAAACAGTGTCATTTATTCTAAGAAATAACTTCTTAAAGGTTAAAGCTGAAAAAAAATCCAAGTTATTTTTGGATAACAACTTACAGAGGTAAATATAACCAAGGATTACTCTATTATGCAAGATCTTTTTTTTTTTTTTTTTTTTTTTTTTTTTTTTTTTTTTTAAGGAAGAGGAGCTCTGGAGCTGTTATTGGAAAGGGAGCGATTCTGTAATTGAAGTCTGTAAGAAAGAAAATTCTGTCTCTTATCTTCCATGTGTAAATCTTAAATTACAGTAGATAACCATAGATAAAATAGCCTGAATTTAAAAAACACATTAAAAGACTGAAGCCAGCTCAATTAGTGTGTTCCTGGGATTTTTCTCATTGACATCACCTTTCGATACAGATACTAATACAGTGATCCACTTTATATATCCCAAGAGGGCATGTCACATTGAAATGACTGCTTTAAATTCTGGTTCTCAGTGGTGTGATGTCAAACAAGTCTTCCCTGTGTATGTAGCCACCTATGCCCTTTCTCAGATGATGTTTTTAAAATTCTGTTAATCCACATGAATGCCGATGTTTTTGCACAGGAATTTCTTCTCATCATTTCCCACCGTGGCCCCTGAAAGCCATGTAGGGACATTTAGGAGACTATGCAACAAATTATCATTTGTGCTTTTAAAATTGTGGCTCTCATTTACCATAATTACTTTAACATTTAAGAGAAAAGAAATGTGATGACAGCTGTTCCCAGATTATCAGATTAGATTTTGTATGATGATGTTTACTGCAGGCAGAAGGCTGAGGGAGAGAAAAGGTTGTATAGGTTGCTTAACATATTTTTTAAAAGGACATTTAGGATAAACTATTTAAAAAAAGTCAATTTGTGATGTTTTTCCTCTTTTTTCAATAGAATTATAATGCACTTGGAGTAAATCCTGGTAGATAAATTAGGGCATTCCTATTAATCTATTAAGTATTTTTAAATTGAATGTAGAAAATTTGGCTATTGTGAATGACCACTTGAGGGCGCTGTTCACACAGCAACAGATAATTTCCTGGCTTTATAAAATAAAAATTACCTGTCCTTCTTTTAAAAGGGGTTTTTCTTTTCTTTTTATTTTTTAACTGAAATCTTGAAAGCAGCTGGCTGTAATATTGGAGGAGTTTCTTTTTTCAATGCATGTAGACTCCTACTTGCATTTTACTTTCATTGCCATTTTTACAGGCCAAATGACATAGGATGAAGGCTGTTCGTAACCTGCTGATTTATATATTTTCCACCTATCTCCTGATTATGTTTGGATTTAATGCTGCCCAAGACTTCTGGTGTTCAACTTTGGTGAAGGGTGTCATTTATGGATCGTATTCTGTAAGTGAAATGTTTCCCAAAAACTTTACAAACTGCACTTGGACACTGGAAAATCCAGATCCAACCAAATATAGCATTTACCTGAAATTTTCCAAAAAGGACCTTAGCTGCTCTAACTTTTCCCTCCTGGCTTATCAGTTTGATCATTTTTCTCATGAAAAAATAAAGGATCTTTTAAGAAAGAATCAATCTATAATGCAACTCTGCGATTCCAGGAATGCTTTCGTTTTTCTACAATATGATAAAAATTTTATTCAAATTCGTCGGGTATTTCCAACTGACTTCCCAGGATTACAGAAAAAAGGGGAAGAAGACCAGAAATCTTTTTTTGAGTTTTTGGTATTGAACAAGGTGAGCCCAAGCCAGTTTGGTTGCCATGTATTATGCACTTGGTTGGAGAGCTGCTTAAAATCAGAAAATGGGAGAACGGAAGCATGTGGGATCATGTATACAAAATGCACCTGCCCTCAGCATCTGGGAGAGTGGGGGATCGACGACCAGTCGCTGGTTTTATTAAATAACGTGGTGTTACCCCTGAATGAGCAGACCGAGGGCTGCCTGACCCAAGAGCTGCAAACCACCCAGGTCTGCAATCTTACCAGAGAGGCCAAGCGACCGCCCAAAGAAGGTAAGTGCCCAGAAGAGAGGGGGAGATGGGGGGAGGGGGAGGGGCGTCAGGGGATGGAGTGAAAACCTGTTCCAACACGTGGGCCTAAGTGTTGCCCCTTTAACACTGTCATCTCTGGATTCATTTGATATGTGATCTTTACTGATAAAGGTCTCTTAGCCTAGTCTTAAGTTTCAAAATTTTAAGAGACGGGGCGGTGAGGATGGGATAGATCTCAGCCACATGCCCCAGGAAGTGCGGGTGGAATATCCCTGAGAAAGGATGGGAAAACGCGGGGACAACTTGCGCTGGAGCTTGGTGAGCAGGGTTAGGCTGCAGCCCCTTGGGGAAACCTACACACACAGACTCACACGTGACACCTGTGAAAGGGATTTGTAGCCCGTGTTCGCCCTTGTCCCTTTCATCCCTGAAAAAGTCCCTTCACTTCCTCTCTCCTCTCCTCTCTCTAGCCCTCTTCTTATCCATGACCCCTTTCCAGCCATGGGGCTCAGGACTAAAAGGTGACACAAAGTCAATAACAAGTTGGTACATGTGACAAGGGTGCTCCTCAACCCTACAGGCCCGCGATGTTCGGATGCTTCGCACAATAAATCCTGCTTGTGCTGGGTCTTTTAGGGGTCAGGAGAACCCCGCTGGAAGAGACAACTCTGGGGTCCCCAGGCTGTGAAGCCGCGTGCGGGCGGGGGAGAAGGGCGGAATGGAAACGCAGGCAGACCCTTCCTCTAAGACAAGCTATCCCTGATTCGTGATTTTTGCTCTTCTTGGTCCCCTGTTGATACAAAAGAGGAGAGAGGGAGCTCCTCCGAGATGAGCTAGATGGAGAAAACAGTGCAACGGAAATGCGGAGGAGGAAGAAGAAAGTACAGGAGTGATTTATAGCTTTCACCCAGTC
This sequence comes from Myotis myotis, assembly GCF_014108235.1. Lineage (NCBI taxonomy): Eukaryota > Metazoa > Chordata > Mammalia > Chiroptera > Vespertilionidae > Myotis > Myotis myotis. Next base: position 68,007,328 of record NW_023416379.1, on the reverse strand, counting down.
CCGGGTGGGGGAGGTACCAGAGGATTTGATATGGGGGATTATGTTTAATACTGCAAGACAGGGACATATTTGGAGAGAATTAGTTTCCTGTTTGGATGGTTCATGGATGCGTTCCATTTGTTCGGGGACACTGCTGATACAGATTCGTTCTCGCTCCCCAACCCTGCAAAGAGGGAGTGTGCTGATTGCTTATGCAGGGAATGTTTTCTGATCGCCACAAAGATCCCTGTCTGTGGCAAGGGACAGCCAAGCTCCAGTGCCTCCTTCCTTACCCTCCCCCAACAGAAGTTGTCTTTGTGGCCAATGTAAAATTGACACGTTGTTGGAGAATTTTATTTAAGGGTAGCCAAGGCGTTGTAAGGGGAGAGGGAAAGAGAGAAGGGTTTAACTAGCTAACTGCGTTTTCTCTGCGGAAAGCAGTTTGGGGGATGGGAATTCCGGGAGAGCCCTGGTACAAGGGGGAAAAGATGTTAGAAGATAAATGCAGACTAATGGCAGTGGGAGAGGGGTGAAAAGCCTTTACGATTTCTACAGGTCAGTGTTTCGCTAACAGCTGTGACTGAGGAAAACAAAGTGGTTTTAAATTACAGGAGTTCTTTTCTCCAGTAAAAATCCCCAAGAAGCACTTGCAACTGCAGGGATGGTATTTAACACCATTTAAAACTAATTAGTGTCCCCTAGAATAAGAAGCTACAGTACACACAGAAAATGCGATGTTACAGGCTGGCTAATAAGACAATTAACCCCACAAACTAGTTTTTATTTATTTGTTCTATTAGTGCTTGAATGAAATTTAGCAAACTTGTTTCTCCAATGAGTGAAATTCTACCATCAGACTTGCAGCTGATGGCAGTAGAAAGTGAATCCAGTTTCCCAGCCCCCTTTTTTTGCGGATGGTAGCAAGTGACTTGAGCAAAGTTGTGGTGTGCGCATGAAGCATGATTCTCAATGTTTTTGCTGGATATGATCATGAGATCTGGGTTAAGAGAGTGCTGGGATTTATAGAAGTTGGACAGGGCAGACATTTGTTTTGTAAATGACTAAGACAGAGTGATTTTAGACCTTAGATGTATAAATCATGTGGGAGAATGTATATAACTTTTGGCTAATTAGCTGGCAAAATGAGAGAGGAGTAGACACACAAATGATTCTATTAAAATTGTTAACATGTTATAGGATAGAAGTAGGAAAAGTTCATTTAAAAGGGGAAGAATATATGCTAGATCAGTGAAATTGCACAGGCTATATTCTAAATTTGTGCTCTTTAATTGTTTAGGTATTTTGAGTCAGAAAGGTAAGGATATGTAATTCCTGAGACATAATTGTAGCTGATGCATTTGTAAGTAATTCTTATAAAATGTATACAGCACTCCTTATCTCATCCAAAGAAGATCTTTTTGGCTATACCGCATTGTAGGAAAGACATGTGAAAATCTGCAAATTCTTAATTTAGTCGAATTTAGGCAAAGTATTTTACATCTTAAAAAATTAAAATTTAGTGTTTGATATAAATGATATATAAAATCTTATGAAATAATTATTGAATAATATTTTAAATAAACTATCACAATGATATTCACATGGCTTGATGTTAATAATTACATTTAGTTGTGCTACTCATATCTAATATTATTGCAAAATGTCTTTACATGATAACATGTAAACCTAAGTTTTAAAATGAGGTTTGAAATTTTTTTATTACTTTATGTTTTCTATTTTCTATGGAAAAGTAAACAAAATGTCCTGTATGATATCACGGGAATAAGTACAAGATTATTTTCCACAGTTTACAACTCCCATTTTATTCACTGGAATATGTACCGACTCAGAAAGCCTTGGATAGAGATATTTTCCACATTTATTACATCATAGAAGTGGCACAAATTTGAAGGAAGAGTCTTATACCCAGTAGATCCAATTCCACATGGTTTTGTGTGATGCTGATGGTGACAGCAAAGGTATACCAAATATTTTGAATGTATCTATTGGATTTACAAATTCATATTTAGTATTTGAGAAAACTGTGGCCTCCCAGAAATGAAATGTTAATTTTGAGATTATATTTTTGCTAAAATGCTAGTTAATAATACATTCATGTAGTGAAGAATTTCATAGCCAGAAAACAAGAAAAAAACTATCACTGTTTATAGTGACAACACCAACAATCACAAATTTTGTCTGTAATATGTTATAAGAGGCCATTATTGGACTGATGCTTCATTAAATGTTACATTTTAGTGCATTTAAATAGCTTCTTTTTTTAAGATCACATTTGAGATAGTCGAGGGTGGCATATGATTAGAGAAACTTAGTTGTCATTCCCAATTTTTAAGTGAAATTTTGAAAACCAAGTACATCAGCTAAACGAAGCTTTTTAAAATCAATGATATCTTATTTCAGGAAGTTATTTAAAGAAACTGTGTATATGTAGTGTCTATAATTTTCTTTTTAAAGAAGGAAGCTCAATGCTGATTATCTGGTTTTCAGATGTAACCTTGGGGATAGATTGGTATTTATTCACAAGGTCTTTACGATGTTTCCTAGGACTCTTTTACCAGAGGATTCTGGACTATATAGCTAAAATATAAAAGATGTTATATAAGATCTTACTTCTTACTACTTTCCTTAAAATAAATAATTAAAACAGTTCTGGCAGAAAAATTCTGCGCCAGGGTATTTAAATCACATAATAAGCCTTAATGGAACCTTTGTTTTCTACTTACATCAATGGTGCTACTTATGTGAATGGAAATTGGGATCCCTGTATAGATTCCAGGAAATCTGAACACACACACTCATTTGTTTTTCCACTCTGCTTCTGCGAATCCTTGACATTCTACCACCCAAGGGAAGTCTCACTATGTGCCTGCATAAAATCTAGCCCATGTTTGCCTATGTATTTGCAGTATTAGGCACATCTTTGTCATCTAGAGCAATTTATATGTCTATATCCGTTTCAGTGTTCCTATCTTTTTTCTCCTTTTTCTCTTTTTGCCCTCATTACTGTGTCAGCCACTTTTGCCTCTTCCTCGTGGTCCCACGCTCTTCATCAGAGTGTGGAACATTATACTGAGTCTGTTGCTCCTGACAGTTCGCCCTGCCCTTTAGCTGGATCCCCTAGCCCTTCGCACATATTGTACTTTTGTGGTAGCATTTATCATATTGCAATATATTTTTCATTTATATTTTCATCCCATTCTACTAACTCAGGAATTCTTCAAGTATAAAGACTGGGTCTTCGAATTGTCTAGAACAGTCTTAACAGAGCCTCAGTAAATATTGGCTGAAATTAATATTAAGTTGAACAAAGCAAAGATCTCATTAGGAAAAATAACAATAAATTGATTACAATTAAAAGAATAAAAATACATCATATTGGGAAACTATCCATCTTTTACTTTCTATTTTTAGGGGAAGATGGCTGCCATTTGTCTCATTTCCAATTCCATTAATGTATTATTTATACCAGCTTTTGTTCACAAAGTATTATTTAGTAACATTTAAAATGGATGAAAAGAATGGAGCCAGTGAGAAATAGTCTTCATTTCATATATATTTATTTTAAGAGATTAATGACAAATATAACTTTGTATACATGCTGTCTACAAAAAATGTGGTAAGAAAATTAGCCAATTTCTGTCTGTCTTCATTTCTCTCTACATTTCTTTCTTCTGGCCCTGGTATTACTTCTATATAGTAATACGACATTTCTCAAATCCCCTCTTTCACAGTTTGAAGTCAAACATATATAAATTCTTTCCAAGAAGGAGGAAAAAAGTATTTGTATGTCATGCTCAGTGCTTTTGCTATTCACTCATGGTTATGATCTATAGATATATGAAAATCGTAGGCCTGGTCAAGTAATGCCATAATTTTTACTTCTGCCATTTCAGAATTTTGTCAGTTTAGGAAGCAGCTGATATATATATTATTTAATGAAATAAAACTCCATTACATGGCAACATATTTTTTGTAGACACTAAATTGAAATATTAACATGAAAATTGGTGTATGTATGTATGTGTGTGGGCCGTGCATGCACACGTGTGCCAGTAGTGTGTTTCCATGGACTTTATGATAGCTTAGATAAATGTACTGCAGGCTAGTTTCTTCCAAAATTGAGATGGGGATTTTACTTTATTTCATATCAAGCTTCATGCATTGCTTTATTTAATTCATTTCTTAATAAGACCAATTCTATTATTCATTGAATGCTTTTATACAATATAGTATTCTTTAAATAAGTCTGGTATGTATTACCGCTAATAATCATCTGGGCCTTGGATCTGAAATCCATCTTTATTCAAAAATAAGCTTTTCTTACTTTTTTTCAAAATGTCATGTGCTGAGTTTTAAGATCCTAACCAGAGAGAGCTGAGTTTGAGTCTGCTGTGCCACATCATAACTGTGTTATTCTGTAGTACTACTTTTCCCCACTCACACTAGGTTAGTAATGCTTAATTTCTCAGGGTTCAGGAGAGAACAGGAAATGACCTCATGTAATCATAAAGACAATAAAATTAATGGCTTGGAATATCTTACTTCCTGTCAGCCCTGAGGAAATCTTTCCCAATTCAATTAACTACTAAAAATCAGAGAGGTATTAAGTTTTTACAAATGTGTCACTTCATTGAAATGAAAGGTCTGTTTGGGTGTATGATATACTTGGGTCCTCACAGTGACTCAGCCACCTTGTAGTATCTTTGACAAGTTGACTGAGCGTGACTGAGCTTGACTCATCATCAATCTACTGTAATAGGGTATTGCATTAAATGAGATTGCACATGTAAAACACTTAGTCCAAGTTATATTAGGCTCTCAATTCAGTTTTTGAAACCTTTTTTTTTTTTTTTTGCCTTTTGACTATAAAAGATAGAGAATTGATAATAAGTAAATGAAGTAGATTGTCAGTGAACTGTTTAGGAAAATTTAGGGGCATTTAACAAAGGATCATTAAGCATTTGAATGTATGTCTATTTTGTATTAGATGAAGAAAACAACATCTCAGTATGTTCGTGTTGACGGAGGCATGACTAATACATCAAATAGATCAAGCTAGTGGTGTGTGAGTCACTCTAGGCCTGGGACGCTGTCCTTTGGATATCATTGCTGAGAGCCTGCAAAGCCATTTAGAGCAAAGTTTCCAAGTATTTCACTCTTTGCTGCATTATGCAAAATTATACCATGTTTTGATATCTGTTTTGAAAAGGAATTATTCTTTAAATGCTCCTCTATATTAAAGCATTTGAAGAAACATACAGACTTGTGATCAGTTGTTACTGACTAAGCGAGCCAGCCCCCAGAGTCTCCTAAAGCCTTACATATTCAGATAGTTAGAAGTAAACCATTTTTTTTGTTAGCACTCATTTGAAGATTCTTATATTTTTAAAAACAAAATTACAAAGTGACATCTATAAGACTTCATAAAATGCCAAATGCTCTATGTTCAATGATCTTTCAACGGTCATTTAGAATTTTGTTTACTTGCAGAGAATGGCCTAACTACATATCTGCTAAAGTAATATATTTCTAGTTTGCACAGAAGATGCGATAAGTAACAAGTGCATAGTAAAATACATTAGCATGGATCGGTTTCTCTCAAAATTAATTGAGTGAACAGGCATTCCTTTTGGAAATCTGACATGTTTGCTGATGTGCATTTTTCTCATAACCAATCCCCTATCACATATTCATTATGATTGGAACATGCCATTAAAGGTCAAATGGTTATTCTTTGGTTTCTACTATGTTAAATGAAATAATTTACCTGCTAACCCAATTCTGGACATTATATTCTCAAATTATATCTTGTAAATAACAAGTTTATTTGGGTATTGGGAGTTATTTTGGAATACAGCAAATATGTGCATGGAAAACTGATATATCAAATTATGATATTTAGAATACTAATTAAAAGCAATTAGACATAACAAAAAAATATTAAAACAGTTATGAAGTCAACCAGAGAACACTAACTTGGTGAAATTATTTTCTAGAAATAAATATGATAAATGGTAAATGTCACAGAAATATTTATTCTCAGAAATATAATACCTAGTATGAATACTCACCCAGTATGAATATAAATATAATTATTCACTCTGGGTGAGTATATTACAGTATTATTTCATGACATTTTTACTGGTATTCCTCCTTTTTAAGAAAATATGTAAAATTTGATAATAAAAAACCCCCACAATTTCGAGCCCTAATCAGTTTGGCTCAGTGGATAGAGCATTGGTCTGTGGACCAAAGGGTCCTGGATTCAATTCTGGTCAAGGGCACGTACTTCGGTTGCAGGCTCCTCCACAGCCTGGGTCATGGTTGGGCTCCTGCAGGAGGCAACCAATGGATGTTCTCTCACATCGATATTTCTCTCTGTCTTTCCCTCTCTCTTCTACTCTCCCTAAAAATCAATGGAAAAATATCCTCAGGTGAGGATTGAATAAAACAAAACAAAAAAAACAATTTCTACACTTGCATATCTAAACAGTAATAATTTATTCTCCAATAAGCACATTTTTAAGAGAAGCTCCATCTGTATATCACTCCTAAAAAGTAAATCACTGTAATAAATATTTTATAAATTAAAAGAATACATAAAACCCAACATTGAGGAACTGCTCTCCAGTTTGCAAAGCTCTGCTGCATATATTGTTTTATTTAGGCAATAACTGTGAGACTTGTGGCAGCTGCTCTATTGAAAAGTGCCAATTATATAGAATCCCCTAAAGACCATGGTTTTCCTTTCTCTAACAATTTTAATACAAATTGGTTCAAATGAAAAACTGAAGAATTTCAGAGTTGTGGGTTTATGGGGTGTGTGTGTTTTTGTTGTTGTTTGTTTCTGGGGCACTAAAGTCTGAATCACAAATTCCCAGATTTATAAGGGACTATATTAATATCAGTCCAATTCTTACCTCATTGATGGAATCCCAATCAGCAAACATATGATGGGAACATTATTTCAGCGGAACATAAGTCATATCGGAATTTATATTTAATACCATCTCTGTAATGTAAAAGAGACTCAGTCATTTAGATCTAATATTTGATAGATCCAATCATTTAAAAAAGTTAGGTGGTGTCCAGCCAGGACAATAATTGGAGTATACTTTGCTATACTACTTAATACTGACTAATCTCTACAAATTAAATCTTAGATTTTTGTTCTGTTTGGTATATATTATTTAAACAAATGTGATGTACATCTCAAAAAAAAAACTATTGATTTTCAGTCTAAGCTCATTAAATTTAAAGAGTAGTGGGTTTCAAGCTCAGAGTCTGTCTAGATTTACTAAGATGATTTAGCAAGATCTATCTTGGATTTTCATTTCATTGTGAATTTCTAGTGAAATCTATGTTTTGGAGAGATAACATGTATTACATTTTTTAGTTATGGTGCATTGAGAAGTACTTTTGAGGATGAGAGAAGAGTAAGGCCAAGGTCCCTTCTATTTAGTCACAGCTTCTGTCCTTAGCTACTCGTAATTATTGTAATGTGGAAAGAGGGCAACTTAGGAAGACAAAAATCTGTTTATATAATACTAGAGGCCCACTGCATGAAGTGTGTGCACTGGTAGGGTCTCTAGTGGCTGCTGGCTGCTGGCTGGGTACTCTCCCCCTCCCCCCGCTGCCCCCCCCTCGGCCACTGGCTGGGGCCTCCCTCCCTTCCCCCAGCCAGCCCCGCCCCCTGGTCGAACTCCCTGATGAACTCCCAGTAGAGGGGACGATTTGCATACTATGCTTTTATTATATAGGATTCCCACATGAATCTGCAGACTGAGCTCTGGCAGCCATTCTCCCCCACCCCTTTGGGCCTATGGGTAGTAATGGATCCCCAATGTTTCTAACCCCAGGAGCTTATTTTCTCTGGTTGGTTTCTCTGAGCATATCCGTGCCTTACTTTCTTCTTAAATTACCTTAATTCAGTGGTTCTCAACCTTGGCTGCACATTAGAATCACCTGGGAATCTTTTTAAAATCCTGATTTCTGGGCCTCATCCTCCGGAAATTCTGTTTCTTTGTTACTAATGTTGTGGCCCTACCCCATAACAAAGAAACAGAATTTCCAGAGGATGAGGCCCAGAAATCAGGATTTTAAAAAGATTCCCAGGTGATTCTAATGTGCAGCCAAGGTTGAGAACCACTGCCTTAATTGAAGACATTGACAGTTTCTTACTAGGACCCTGACTAACACAAGAGTATATAATTTTGGTGGTGGGGGGATTTCTGATTACTTACCAGAAGGTTCAAAACCAACATTTTAAAGTTTTCATCCTTCCTTTAAAGAACTAAAAGGTCTTATATAATAATTAGCCCCCTTGCTGATTAGTATATAGAGCATGCCAAGTGAACAGATAATAAATAAATAAATAAATAAATAAATAAATAAATAAATAAATAATTTAAAAAATTGAAATATGGAAAATGAAAATCAGTTGGCTATTTATTTAAGCTCAGCTGAAATGAGCTTTTAACACTTAATCTGAACTCAGTATGTGTTCATCTTCAAAACTATTAAATTTAGTGTTTTTAAGTGTTTTTCTATATTTACCTGTTGGTTTATTGATTTCTTAGCTTGTTTTTAAATGATGTAATATATATACAATTCATGTGTGTGTGTGTGTGTGTGTGTGTGTATACACATCAATGTTGATGTGACTCCAGAACATTTGAACTGGCCTGGAGAGTCAAAGAAAGTTTTGTGAGTTGATAATTAAACACAGATAACATTAAAACCTCCATATAAAACATAGAATAATTCTGATATATTAAGACTTAGCTCTAATTTTATATCAAGATAATAGAAATATGAAATTAAAACCAAATTTCAGTTGCTAGTCTGATTTCATTTTGCATTTTGATTTCACTGTCTCTTTCAAAGCAAAGAAAAACAACACACACACAAAGCTTTTTATTTTTTCCTTCTTTTTTTCATTCTCAAAAAGAAATTGAGGCAGCTAAGTTTGACCTTACATTTTCATACAGAAAATTACAGTTTTTTTCCTCTGTGTTAGTCTATTTCTCTTTTACATCAAAGAAGGATCCTAAGAGGAAAAAGAAGTTATTTCTTAAAAAAAAAAAAAAAAGGTTAAACTGCCTTCTTTCTAAACTTCTGTTGAAACAGAGTTCACAATTGTTCTGAATAGGCAATAACAACAAATATGTAATGTGTACTGGATGCCTTTGGAAACAGTTCTTGTATCAGCTACTCATAATAATTGTAATGTGGAAAAGAGGGCACCTTAGGAAGACAGAAATGTGTTTATGTAATTTTTCCACATGAAGCTGGCAGACTGTCAAAGATCAGCTTCTGTACTGTAGACTGAGACATTTTCGTTTGTTTTGGCTTCCCAGAGAGGTCAGCTTCCTTTACAGATATGTCAGCTTGTGGTCAGCTCTCTTTGGCTGGCCTTGGTGTTAGCATGTAGAGGGCAAACAGTGTCTATTTTTTAAGTGGTACCTGAGAAATTACCCATGTACAATGGCCTCTTTATTCTTCAATGGGTTTTACTTTCAAATATGATGAAGTAAATGCTGTCGAGCACCACTGTTCCATTGGCACAGCACAGAACATATGTGACAAATCTGTTTTCTTTACAATGTAAGGCGTCCCCCTGTGTAGTGGTTTCCCTGGAATTTTCTGATAACCATGTTTTTGTGTCCGATTGATTATGAAGGGCATAACTGAGTTTTAGCCCTAATAAATATTACTTCTGCTTGCTTCTGGCCTCTGCATCCTGAGACCACAGAAACCACAGAAATAGAACAAGGAGAGTTTGGAAGCCGAATAGGACTTAATCCACTAAGTAGTAAGACCTGATTAAGGGGAAAGAAATCAGTACATGTAGGATGTGAATTCATACGATTATATCCCCTTAGTTAGCAGTGGAAGCTTTTTTTTTCTAATAAAAGCTAATATGTAAAAAACTGTCCAATCTCAGAGGGAAGGTGGGTGGGAAGTGATCAACCAAAGAACTTGTATGCATATATGCACGGCCCGTGGATACAGACACTAGAATGGTGATGGCCTGGGACAGGGGGCAAGGAAGGGCTAAGAAGGGGTCAGTGGAGGAAAAAAGGGGACATATGTAATACTTGCAACAATAAAGATTTTAAAAAATTAAAATATATATACAGAAGAAATTTTAGAAAATAGAGCTGCTTTGGTTGTAGTGGGTGCGGGCCCCAGGGCTCCACGTAATCAGTTCTCCTTTCTTCTGTGTTCATCCCGGAGGCAACTCTGCTTGAAAAAACACTGCAGAACTATAAATCCTAGAACCTCCAGTGAAGCCACATATGATAAATTAATATTAGCAACTTTCTTCAACTGAGAAAAGAATATTTTCAATGTTATGATCACCAAGAATGTATAAGAACTATTGTATTGTTTTTACTGCATTTTACTTAGAACACAGTTCACAATTCGTCTAGGATCCTATGGTCCACATATGTCTACGCTCAATTTTTCTCCATGAACTCCTCCTCCCAGTCCAACACAGTAAGTGCCAGGGCCTAACACCCACCCTTTATGCAAGCCCTCAGGTATACCATCATGCTGCTCAGGCATCTTTGATGCTTCCGGGCAGTGTCCTAGACGCATTCTCTGTCACTTTTCTGTCATGTCTCATCCAGTCTGGTAGACATTTGCTATCTCCTGCTAGGTATTGGTGCCTCTGCCTTTGCTTTGCAGAGACCTTAGTGTAATGAAGCCATGCTGTGTTTAGACCAGAGATGGGACTGTTAGGGTTGCTGATGGAGGAATGCAGGAAGCATAGAGACCCATACTTACAGAGAAGGGGGACTCTCTGTCAGCCTGAGTCCCTGAATGACTACGGGAGATCTCTGCCCTACATTCCTGCCGATCTGTGATGGTCCCAAAGCATGAGCAAGGAAGAACTTTTTCTGTTTTGAGACACTGGACATGTTGGGTTTGTTTTTGTCACTAGCCTAGCTAATTCTAGGTGATGTAATGTCTAATTGGGGAGGATTGGGGAGTAGTTATGTTGATTGATGGTGCTAAAAGGTGCTAAAAAGGCACATAGGTGATATGTTCTGCCATTTGACTCTAACGATGTGATGGCCATTTCAGTTTATGACCCTTTGTGGAGAGGAACTCACTCGCATATTCCACCTTGTACCCTGGTGTATCTGCATTTGAACTTATTACAAGCAACTCTCTATAACTCATTTTAGGTATTATGTATTAATATGTTATTGATTTAGCCTAATTAAAAGTAGTTCATATGAAAATGACTACCACAACTGTATATTTATATTACAAGAAACCATTCTTTCAACGTTTATTCAAAGAGTTTCCTAGACTTTTCAATATTTTCAAAGTTACCTACAGGGTTTTGTGGTCTTTTGTTGAGCCATGGTTGTCACGGAGCTAAGTGGAAAATTTTCATTTTGTCATGGTAGTTCTTGCTGAAAGGTAAAAACTTGTCCTCCTCTGCCCTTTCCTCCTCCTTTCTTTCTTCCTTCCCTTACTCTTTTGTTCCTTTCTTTTCCGGGCATACAGGCTCTGACTTACATGTGTTGATCTACAGATTCAATGTTGCAATAATTTACACAGAATCTGTTATCAGTAGATGTGTAGGTGTTTTTCTTTTGGTAAACAAATATTTCTGTGGTAGTTCATGGGGAGCTTGTAATCACTTAGTAAGCACTGCTTCATTAATCTTAACAATTACCTTGTGAGGTTAATTATGTAGCAATAATTAACCTCCCCTTTGAGTAGGTGGGCTTTTGTCACATTGAGAAGTATCCTTACCTCCCGCGAGAGAGAGGAGGGGAAAACTAGGCTGCTGTGAACCTTAAACAAGTCTCCGTGAGTTAGTGCGAGTGAAGTTCTTCCCAGTGTTAGTGGTACCATGACAAGTTTTGCTCTGCTGGGCTGTGCTTCCTTTATTTCCCTGTTCTCAAGAAGTTTGGATTATGATAAGCTCATTAATTATGAGATGCTCTCCAGAATTCAAAGAGGGGTACAGAGGCCACTGAGCAACTGAGAAGTGAAAACAAATGTGCAAACCCTGAGTTTTATGTTCTGAGGAAAAATCACGGATAGAATGAATTGTCAGTTCACTGCCCACATGTTTATATCTGACACACACACACACACACACACACACACACACACACACACACACACCACACACAAGAATCACTTATCCATGAACTTCGGCAGTCAATGTTTAGTTATTATATGCATATTTACTTTGAAAAGGTAAACATTTAAAAGTAGTTTGGAAATATATTCCGTGCTAAACTGCACTTACTGACTAAATACTTGCTAAATATAAATTTACTGGAGTTGCTGAAGAGAAGTTCATAAGAATGACAAAGGGTAAAAGTACTTTTGTAATGGAAGCTCTAAATTTTACATTTCTTTGAACATTTACTTGGAGTCCTTTTAATAAATATATTCAGAACAGTATACTGTGGATCATCTTAGAGATCAGAAATTAAAGTTTTACTTAGGATTTAAAAGGAAATCATTGCCAAACTGGTTTTAAAAAGTCAAAAACAAATGTAATTTTCAAAAGTGAACAATTTATTTATATTTGTGAAAAAGACATAAATTGTTTTATAGCAAATGAATGGTCTGTTATGGTCTCCTTAATCATTGATTGTTTTCCTTGGAACTTTGTCGATTATTGGATCCCATACTTCCCACAGCTGTAAATTCAGGTTCACATTTTAGTCCTTAAGAGTCAGGTTTCCTGGGTTTAAACCCAGTTTTCTCCATTTTTCCATTTCTCCATTTTGTGGTCCTGAGGACATCACATATCTCTCTAAACCTCAGTTTCTTTGTCCATGAAGAGGTGATTATTTTGTGAGGCAACACAGAGATTGAATGAGGTATTTAAAATCAAATAATTTACCTGACCCTGGACTGTGTAGTAAGTAGAAGCTCAATAAATACTAACTTTAATTAATTGGATGGATGATTCTGGAACCCTTTACTATATTAGATTTCTTTAAAATAACAAATAAAATTTTGATTCATAGTAAAAAGTAACCCATTTATTTAGTTGACTTCAGAGAAATTAAAATGCCTGCTGGATGGGTTAGTCTACAGAGATGCATTCTCTCTTTAATCCTTTATTCCCTCTGAATACTCACGTTTCTCAGGAAAACAGAGTTAAGCTGCTGTATCTGTTCTCTTTTACTCCTCATTTAAATAATGAACCACTCTGTTCACAACATCACCATTTTTTCTTTTAAAATGCACTAGTGAGTGATATTCACAGATCATTTGACAAAGGGTAATTGCCATAAATGCTTTTCTCCAAAAAAATTGGAGCCACTGTCATCAGAAAGTGCCCGTTGCATTTTGTCCACTAGTGCGACCTCATTTTGGATACTTTCCTGAAAATATTTATGTCCCTTTAGTCTCCTCTTTTCCCCATAATATTTTGGTTTAAATGCATCCACATTTCATTGGTTAAGTTCAGTTAAAATCTGTAATCCGATTTCATTGGAAGGATTGGTGGGCATGTAAAGATAGAGCAAACTAATTTACGTCTTGGTCTGTCCCTGAATCCCTTTTTCCTTCTGAGCAGAAACAGATCTCTTAGAAAAATATCCTGCTTGCTGTCTGCTTTCTCACATTTTTTCTAAGGCTTAATATAAGAAAATATCTATAAAATATAAATCCATATTATATTTTTTAAAAGATTATACTTTTTAAAACATTTTCGGTGTTATACATTTGCTTTTGCCATTACAGAAAAGGGGAATTAGCAAAGTGACATTCAATCTCTAACTCTATAGTCCTTATTTGGAAGAGCCCCTGGATTAGAAGCCTGACCAACTACCTTCTGGATGAGCTTAGCTATTATGGTCGGAGTAACTTCAGAGAGAGCTTCAGTTCACTCAGTTATAAAAATAAAAATGGCCCTCTGAAACTCATAGGATTGTATGGAAAGTAAATCTGTGCTATATATGAAAGCCATTTATTTATATTTATTTTTAATATATTTTTATTGATTTCAGAGAGGAAGAGAGAGGGTGAGAGAGATAGAAGCATCAATGATGAGAGAGAATCATTGATCGGCTGCCTCCCGCAGGCTCCACACTAGGGATCGAGCCCACAGCTCTGGCATGTGCCCTGATCAGGAATCCAACTGTGACCTCCTGGTTCATAGATCAGTGCTCAACCACTGAACACGCAGGCCAGGCTATATGAAAGCCATTTAGAAAACGGAAAGTGGCATCCCAAAATACTGCCGTTGTTATTGCCAATAATATCATGTATATTCAGTTAAGTTTATTAAGTGTAATAGATCATTGGGTTGTGTGTATGTGAAAAAAATGGTTCTGTACTATGATGATAATATCACAAATTGCTAGATGCATTTTAGACTTGACATTTCTAGGGAAGACTCTATCTTCTGTCCTTAGGAAAACACTGTTCCCTTGGTTTCCATTTTTATTTTCTATATCTATGGAAGCAGTAACAGTTTGGGCTTCAAACATTTCAGTTCGAATCCCAGTCCTGCCTTCCACTAGCTTCGTGACCTTAGGCAGTTTGCTTGATATTTGTAAACCACATTTTCTGTGTCTGTAAAGTATAGGTAATCTCTATGTCATTCCATTTTTTTCAAAATGTAATCTACACAACAAACAATTTTAAGATTAATCCACAAATAATGCAAAAGTGGTCAGTTCTCTTAATTTTTTAAGAAATGGAAAAACCTTTCGTTTTAGGCTGCCCACAGTAAATTACTGTGTGACTTCAATTGTACCCAGTTCTATCTTTCTATATGTAGAGATGAATTTGAGAAATATGATTAGTTACTACACCATCAGCTTCCATGCTTTATATCAGCCAGATAAACAGCTTGAAAATAAACATATCCTTGCTTCCCTTTTGTTTCTTGGGAAAGTCAAGAGTTAGCATTAGAGAAGAAGTAGAGATGAAGATGAAAGCTTGCTGAAAACTTGTTCCAAGTGCCAAAAACAGAACAAACAATAAAAACTATCTGTAATAATTTTACAAAACTATTTATTTTCTCTGGGGAACAAAGCTACATATAAATAAACAAGGGTCTCTGTGCATATCAGGAAATTAATCTTTAAGGAATCAAATTAGGTAAATTTTACATCAGGATAAATTTTGCAATAGACTAAAATAGGGATATGTGGAAGAGATTCATAATTTCACAAAGTGCTTTTGTTTTTGTCCTGAAAAGATTACAGATTGGCATCTGTCCTCTACAGGCCTTACATGGGAATATTGCAGAGGCCAGATGTGACCTAGCAGCCAGCCATACACTCTTCTGATGGGATTACTCATCAGATTTAGTAGATAAAGAAAATGCCTGCTGGTTACATTCTATTTAAAATGATTAATCATATAAGTTCTTTAGTGCAGTGAAGGCCTGGGGGGAGAGGAGAAAGGGGCGTGTGGAATGGAGGGGTATCAATGGAGAAAAAAGGGGACATCTGTAATATTGTCAACAATAAAGATAAACTTAAATAATAATAATAATAATAATAATAATAATAATAATAAATCAACTTGTGAAGAGTTTAGGCAAACTTAATACTTGGTAAATGTTTCTTAAAAACCCTCAGTTTTGGGCTTTTGAACAGTGCAGCATAATTAATAGGTGGAACTGTTTTCAGATTTTAAAAACAAACCTTGCTTAGTTCAGGTTTTATCAGCTTAAGTATTTATTTTAACATATAGCTTGCTACAGCAGGCATTGCACATGGTAACCTCTCAGGCCAACAGCTTTTCTGTTTATGCTGGCATCAGTGAGGGATGGCCACTTTAGAAATCCATCAGTAGAAATTTACCATGAATAGTGGATATTTTGAAGAGAATCCAAATGGAACCAAATAGACCACCAAGCCTATACTTTTTATTTTTTTTTTGTGGACTTATTTATTGTGCATTTATTTTTATTTTTTTTAAATGTTCCCAGTAAGCTGAATGCTATGCTACCAGTATAGCAGAAAAAAACCTATTGGGGAAATGTTTTGTGGTCATGTCCACGGCAATTGTGCATTTATTTTATATTCAAAGTACTTAGGAATACCTTATCTTGTGTCAGATACAATTTTAGATATTAACTTTTAAAAAAATTGGTTATTTCAGAGAGGGAGGAAGGAAGGGAGGGGAGAGATAAAGAGAAACATTGATGTGGGAGAGAAACATCCATCAGTTGCCTCCCATACGAGCCCCAAATGAGGATGGAACCTCAACTTAGGTATGTGCCCTGACCAGGAATTGAACCCCCAACCTTTTGGTATAGGGGTCGATGCACCAACCAACTAGTCACACCATCCAGGGCTAGATATTAACTCTCTTAATTTTCATAACAGTCCTATGAGATATCTGTTACTGTTAACCCCAATTTCCGGATGAGGAATCTGAGACACAGAATCTGGTGACCTGCCCACTAACACGTTAAGAAAGGGAGGAGCTGAGTGTGAGTCCTCGAAGGACACACATTTTAAGACGTTTAATGTATTTGTTTAATCCTCACAGTATACCACCACTGTGTAATGATAAATGCAATCTAATATGTTTCAGTAATTCAGAAGGTACTTCACTCATGCAATCCTTTGTAGCTATGAGATGTTTAAATATATAAAGTATTAAGATTTATTTTAAACCCTCCAAAGTACATTTCCTTGCATATAATTAGTAGTCTCTGATCTATTAATTCTCCTTCCAACTCTTAGCATGAGTGTAGATCCTCACTAATAAAGGAACTTACCTCTTTAACCAAGTTCATCATTCAAAGACTCTTCAAGCTTATCTCTCCTAGGGAACTTCCATGTGATTAAAACGGCAGTACTGATTTTGACATGGTATGAGACATGCAATTCTTATGAAATACTTTTTATTCATAGATATACATTTTAAGTTTTTTATATATCTGCAGTTAATTAAAATATATATGTGTATTGTTTTATTATTTTCTATAAAAATGTGAATTTCTTAGGTTACAAGAGTATAGATGGTTCACAGTTTAATCACCTTGAACTTCATTTAGCACCACATTAGCACGATGAAGTGCTTAATCTTTTCTGTAATTATGATCGTAGAAGATCAAAATAAAATTAGAATTACAATGATCTTTTCTTGTATAACTTAGTGATTTTAAGTTGGTAAGGTGTCATTTATATTAGATAAAAATAGTTTATAGTCAGATTAAGCATCTCTGATACTGGAAAATACAAGATACATATAAAAAGAAAAGAAGGTGAAAAGTTCATTCTCTAACTCAGGGAATATTTAATCTTTGCCTTTAAATTAATTTTAATATACCCTTTAAAATTCTCAACTTTTATTTGCCTGGGCACTGAGTATGAATTCTATCTTATTGGGGCGGGGGGCGGGGGGAAACATAAATTCTGACTAAAATCATTCATTGTGGAATTTTCTTAATTGTGATAACACTCAAATACTGAAAATCAAGCTTATGCAGACTCTTCTTTTTGAATGGTAGTGATTCAGTGTTTTAGGAATAGGAGTTTCTTGAGAGGATGTAATCAAAACAAAATTATTTTTCTTCATTAAAAGAGCAGCTATTCTATTTATTCTAAAAAGGGGAATTCAGAGAATTTATGTAGGTCAATGTGAGTATTAAAACAAAAGGAAAAGATAGCTATAGAATAGTCTGAATAGTTCACATATACCAGAACATTTAAGATTATTTTTATTTTCTCTTCATTTATTGTATATTTTCTTGAACTTTTTTTACATTTATATGTGCTATGAAAACATATTCCCAACTAAGTATATCTTTAGTCTGTTTCTTGATTTTTATACACATTACAGTTTTATTACAACACAAATATATCCCATTAACCTCCAATACTAATTATTTTTATACTGTATCATTGAAAAGGTATTGCATTTGAATTATGTACTCCAGGATTCTTATATCCTGGAGTACGTAATTCAAATTTTGTACCAGGACTTTAGGTAGATGATTAAAAATATTCTAGCATTTGCATAATTTAACAGATTAAGAAGAAGAATTTAGAAAAACATTCTGGGGCAATTTACTTGTTTTGAACATCTGGTTAACATCTGGAGTAATAAAAGTTAACACAGCAGTAACCATTTTTTATACTAATCTCCCATGCACACACAAACACTAGGAAGGATTAACTACTATTAATTCTTGCTTTCTTTTGCTATAGGGATTTGTTTAAAAAGAGAAAAGAAGATTTGAGAATCCTTAACTGTAGACTATCAGCTGAAATTTATATGCACAATGTGAATAATACTGACTAAAATCAGATTTCAACTTCATTAATATAATTTGGGAAAATAAAGCTAACTCTTGACAATTGATAAACATAGTTATAATAGAATTTCCTTAAAATGTGTATAAACTTAAATTATATGGGAGGATTGTGTAGGTTATATGCAGTTACTGCATCCCTTTATATAAGGGACTTGAGCATCTGTAGGTTTTGATATGTATGGGGGTCCTGGAACTATTCCTTCATGGCTACTGAGGGACAACTGTAAGTTTCTAAATTTCTTGGCATATGCAAGGCATACTTAATAGAGTGAAAACAATTAAATATAAAGTTGAAATTTTCATAACGTAAACCATAATGGGGTTTTAAAATGTCTCATCTCTAACTAAATGCTTCAGTAGCATAACACTTCTATATTCACTCATAATAAGTCTTGTTTTTATGCTCTTGTCAAGGAATAGGATTGAGTTTTTCCATGTCCTTCTTCTCTTTAGCAAAATTTTTAGTTCAGGTCATGTTGCAATGGTTGCACATGGCATATAGAGAATTTATATAAGTTGAATAATTGGCAGAAAGAAAATAATGTTTCTTGCTCTTTTCCTTCTTCTTAGTCTAAGATCATATTACAAAAATAAAATTATATGAAGTTTATATGTAATAATTCACAAATATGTAATTAAAAGCATATACACAGCATCTCAGTGTGATAATAGTATACTGAATTCACTGATTTTACATACAAAATATTTGTTTTGGAACTTTATTTTCTAGGAAGTGTTTTTAGGTGTGGTATTACATGGGCTAGTTAATGGCAAACAGGTATTTATGGCATATATTATGTCCTTGTCCTTGAAATAAGAGCCATTTTATAGAAATAAGGAGTGTATTACATACCCAAAAAGAGAAGTTTATGTAAGATTTTTGTCATTACTGGGGAGAAGCAAGCACTGTAAGTGATCAAAAAGAGAAGATCAATGTGGCCCATGGCCATTAGGATTTAGATTGGACTTTCAAAGATTGGAAAGAATATAATTTAGGTGAAGGAAACAGCTTTAACAGAGATTACACAGGGTTGTGGACTACTGAGTTGTGTAGAGATTGGTGTAGAGGTATGGGTGCACTCTAGACTGAGGTAGGAGAGGTGAGAGTTTGCTATTTGGGGTAGGCACCTTGGATTTTAATCTGAAGAGAGTGAAGCACTTTAGCTGGAATTTGATGATGAGCATGGTGGAAGGCATGCATGTGGTTATCATGAAGGTAGAGATTGAATGAAGTTTAAGTTAGCAGAATTTGACTACCCGGGTAGGGATGTAGGGTGCCAGACACCCTAAGGGGACCAGTAATGGGGCTTCTGCAGTAATCCAAAGATAATGTGACTAAAACAGTCGCAATTGAAAAGCAGTGATGAAAAGGACTGTGATCAGTTTGAGATATTGAAAATGACACAAGGGGATAAATGTTTTAAATGAAGTACCAGAGGGAAGGGAAAGGTCTGCATTTTGATGATTATGCCATTGGCACAAGTGAGGAATTTGCATAGGGGGGCTGATTCAAGTTGAGTCAAGTATGGTTCAGAAATGATGAGTTTGGGTTTTGGCAGATAATTAAACTAGCAATGTCCTCTGAAAAAGCAAACAGACTTTCATGCTAAGGGTCTCTTACTTAATAGCCATGGGACTTGCCACATAATGAAGTAAATAAATCTAAGGAGCTTAGAATAATATTTTTCATGTAAGGGTACTTAATAATTTTGGAGGAACATAGTAAATAATTGGCTGTTTCCAAATCTTAGCTATGGTGAATTGTGCTGCTATGAACATAGGGGTGCATATATCCTTTCTGGTTGGTGTTTCTAGTTTCTTAGGATATATTCCTAGAAGTGGGATCACTGGGTCAAATGGGAGTTCCATTTTTAGCTTTAAATAGAAATACTTTTAAAATAGAAATTCCACAGCTCTTGATGAGCAAATTGCCTTGATTTCCATGTGAATTAAATATGAACAGCTGAACAGAGTATTTGGACTTCCTCTTTTTTGTCTTCATCCACAACCTTTGTGATTAAATATGTGAAAGCCATAGATGATGCGAGTCTTTTAATACATGTACTACAGATTGTGATCTTTAGAGTTTACATTATCTATAAATTACAAGTAGCCTAACCAAAACATCTGCAGAGTGGCAGTTTCTGTGCAATTTAATTTTCACTAAAAGCATGAGAGTCAAGAGGAAAATCACCCTGTCAGCAAAATTTGAACTTAGAAGTTCCATTCATGGGATAAAAGGGTTATTTTTAAATGGAGCAAAACATAGTGAGTGATATTTGTCATTTTGTTAATGATTGGTATTCTCATTTGTCCTAATTTATGTTATTTTCCCTTGTATGTTCTACATTTGTAAAACAGAATAATTGTAATCACATTTTTTATATTGTAAAATATCAATACATAAAGTGGATGGATTGTCCACCTCAAAAACTTTATTTTTTGAGTAATATGAACATGTTTGAAATGTGTTTGATATTTAGGATAAAATATCTGTCATATAAAGTTTTCATGCAGGTCTGGCCCAAATGAGGAGTTGAGGGTAAAAGGTTTAGTATTGTTCAAGGATGCACAGTGGCAGACCTGTGATGTGCATCAAGGCAGTCTGTGTCCAGAGCCTGTGTCCTTCAGCACAGCACTTTCCTAGTTCCGAATATTTGCGGAAAAATTACGTAGGAGGAGGACAAGTGAGGGAGTTTGGTAGGGTGGGCGATGGACAGAGTATGGCTTTAAGTGAGTATACTGGAGTGGCTACCATCAAAGTTTAGAGCCTTACTAAATCTTTTTCTTTTCTCCCTTTTTGATGGTTGGTTAGGGACATGTTTCTCAGTGTTAATGTTCACCTGCCTTGTGTGTAGATCAGATGAGATCTTTTTAGTCCTAAGATTTCTTCTCTTTCCTCTCCACTGGGCATCATTGTCAGCCCTCTCTACTGACCAGGATATTTTAGGACTGTGAGTCCTGCTGAGGAGAGAGGAGTGAAATACCCTCTTTATCAACACTCCTCTTTTCATGGTATTTGCTATTGAGGGGTTCTCTGCATTTGGAGTTTGGGTGGTTTTATTTCCTTGCTGAAAATGGAGAATTAGTCTTTCCCTTTATACTTGTTTTATTGTGCCCTTGAGTTTCAAGGATTGATAAAAGGAAAGATGAAATAATATGAATGTTCAAATTTATGGTTTAAAATATTTAATGGCATAGAAAAAATAACTATAATAGAAATGTTAAGTGGTAAAAAGGTAGAAAGAATATTAATATATAAGCCAAAGTTTTGTTTTTAAATTTATGTATGTATGTATAGACTACATAGAAACACATCTAAATATTACTAGTCTTACCTCTGGTAGCTTTATGGATTGGTTTTGTTTACCTCCTTGTGTGTATTTAGTGTTTTCTCCAGTGAGTATAAAGACCATGTGAGTGTACTATGTGTTAATGTTAAAACTTTCCACTTCCAGAAGATTTTATTTGTTGCTGAAATGCATATATAATATGATAAAAATTACAATTATAATTAGTTCAATTTCAAATAACATAATTCACTTCAGCGATTTCAGCAAAAAGGGCTTGATAGGATTATATGTTTACACAATGAAAGGGCATAGCAGCACATGTTCTCCTTTGCTGTCCTGGCAGGGACTGGAGTTTCTAAAGTGGCTTTACGCACAATAGCTGGGCACCTTGGCTCTCCTCCAGGTGTCTTCAGTCTCTACCAGGTTAGACTGGATGTCTTCACAGCGGGTGTGTCAGGGTTCCCAAGGAGCAGCAGCAGCAACTGCAAGGCTTCTTCTGCCTAGGATTCCAAGCTACATGTTGTGATTTCTGCCATGTTTTGCCCGTCAAAATAAATAACAAGACCAGCCCAGATTCAAGATGAAGGGAAATAGATGCTAGAAGGGAGGAGCTACAAAATATTGTTGCCATATTTTCAGTCAGCTGTACTGTGTGATTTGCTTTGGCTAATAGGACTTTGAAAAATGTTTGCAATTAGAGTTAGCCTCCTAGAAATGAGAGACCACAGGAGAGAATTTAACCAGTGGAAGTGGAGTTCTTGGGGTGCCTTGAGGAAACGAATTTCCTGAGGCCCCCGTGGGAGGATGGGGTTTCATTAAAAGCTTTATGGATGATGTAAAATTAAGGGGGTTCCCACCATGGAGAAAGTCTAACCTTGTCTTCAGCAGGGCCAGAATCAAGGCCACTGCATATAGTTTCTGTTGCATAGTAAAGTACAGTTCAGTTCAGCATCCTGCGTGTGGAGTCAGCATGTCCCTGAAGAGAGAACGTGTGAATGCATGGGCGAGTGTGGGCTACTGACCACTAGAGAACAAGGAAGAAGTAAGAAAGAGGGAGCTCTTTATCTGAGGATTTTAACCAGGAGCTTCTTCAAACTAACCAATTAAGTTTCCAAGATTTTGTGTACCTGCAGTGGCTACACTCCTCTAGCCAATTATCTTTTTCTCAAGTTAGACTCACAGGAGCCCTGAAACATTTTCATTTGATTGTGTTTGCCTCCCACTTTGCTCTATCCCTTTCCCCACATGCACGATCCAGTATTGGGGCGGGGAAGGGAAGGATGTAACAATGTTTGACTTCCCTTTTCTCTCTTCCCTTTATTAATATTAATAACTAGCTAATTGCACCAATAACAAGAGGACCCAGAAATTGGAGCCATCCCAGATGTACCCAGCAATCTTTACCATCCCAGCCATAGACCTAGATAAGTGACCATTTGGCCATAGCCGAATTGCCTGAGGATCAGAGAAACCACCCAGACAATCCACATAATCTTGAGAAATTGTAAATGTCTGTGATTTTAAGTCACTGTGTAGCATAATCTGACTATAATCCTCTTTGCTACAAGTCAGAGAACAGGAAGTTATACCGGTCAGTTTTGGCTTAAAACTGTGCTGGAACTGCTGGAGCCAAACACTGAAGCCCCATGCTAAGTCTTACTATCACTAATGGACCAGTGCCCTGAAAGACAAAATGCTTTCATGGCATCCTTATGGCGGACAGCATCTCTTTCCCACACTTGTATAATGGTGTCCAATAAGCTGAAATTAAATTACATGGAGAACCCTCCTCACAGGAAAGTCTGAGAAATGTTGATTTTAGTTCTCCAAAATCTACGGTACAGAAACTCAGATTAGGAAGGTGTGATATTGTGATTTATAATGAGAATAATATATTTGGTCTTCAACCCTGTTTCTGGTACAGAGCTCCTAAAACTCTTGGAATTTCCCCTGACAAGAAACAAAGATGTCTTTTGTTATGCTAATGAGCTGTGATTTAGAAAGCCTTTAGGCAACCTAAAGATGGTGAGCCAACCTAGTGTTTAGAGCAGTGGTTCTCAAATCCTGGGTCGAAACCCCTTTGGGGGTCAAACGACCCTTTCACAGGGGTCGCCTAAGACCATCGGAAAACACATATATAATTACATATTGTTTTTGTGATTAATCACTATGCTTTAATTATGTTCAATTTGTAACAATGAAAATACATCCTTCATATCAGATATTTACATTATGATTCATAACAGTAGCACAATTACAGTCATGAAGTAGCAATGAAAATAATTTTATGGTTGGGGGTCACCACAACATGAGGAACTGTATGAAAGGGTCACGGCATTAGGAAGGTTGAGAACCACTGGTTTAGACGGCTGGAACTTCACTATAGAACTGAACTCCTGGTCGGAAAGCTGGCTTGCTGAACACCTGGAGTGCTGGGAGAGTCAAGCACTTGGAGAGGGCTTGAGCTCCCTGCGCTTTCCCCAGACCTTCCCTAAACATACCTTTAGTCTGACTGTTCCTGAGTTAAATCCTTTTATAATAAATCTGTAATCTAGTAAGTAAAATGTTGCTCTGAGTTCTGTGATCCACTCTAGCAAATTAATGGAACCCGAAGAGGGGTCTTGGGAGTCTTTAATTTATAGGCAGTTAACACAGATAGCACCTGGGCTTGCAATTGACCTCAGAAGCCAGGGGAGGCAGTCTTGTAAAACTGAATCCTTAACCTATGGAATCTGATGCTATCATTTGGTAGGTAGTATCAGAACGGAGTTGAATTGTAGGACACCCAGCTGGTGTCTCAAGAATTGCTTGTTAGTGTGGGGAACCCTCTCACAACCACCACCACACTGGAATTGCTACCAGAACTTATAAAGAAGGTATGATGGTTGCTGCATTACAATTCACTGTATCTACTATAATCAGCATCAGTTCTTTTCTTTTGGTAATTGTTTTCACTTTTATGAATTTTGAGCTGGCTTACAATTTGATAAAGGAGTCTATCAACACTCATATTAGTAATACTCTTTTGAAAGAGAAAAGATGTAATTAGTCTTCAAATTGATAACTGATTAATTCATACTAGTATATCAGGAAATACAGTGCTTATGCTCTCCTGAGAGGAATTGGCTCTGGACCCTGATTACCCAGACAGGGCAGTTTTCCTCAAATAAGGGAGGCTCGGGATAGTCAAAGAATGGATGGAGGGGAAAGAGTGCATAGAGGGAATAAATGGTGACGGAAAAAATAAAATAATATATTAAAAAAGAATAAACTTTAACTTTTAAGTGTTACTGGGAACCTAACAGGATTGTCACTTGGGTTATCCCACCAATCTTTCTCCTGCCATTGCCCTGGATTTCAGAGATGACCAGGCAACCCCCCAGTTTCTTTTAAAAAGCAGTATTTTCCCAGACCCTTTTTTTTCACCCTTTAGTGAACTTAGGAAGGTGTTTTGTGTGTGTGTGTGTGTGTGTGTGTGTGTGTTTTATTTTTCCTCCTTGCTTTCAAATTTGTGGCCTAATTCCCCTGAAACAAGCTCTACATTCTATTTCACTGATGCTGGCATAGAACAAATCTTTACACTACAAACTTAGAGTATGCAGGAACTTTCTATTTCCTATTCTGCTTTTAGTAGAAACAATTGCTCCAAGAATTGCCAAAACTATAGTAGCCTGAGGAAAGACTGTGTAAAATCATCAGATGCTTTATACTTTAAAATAATAGGCACCCTTCAAAGTCCAAAGCCAAAGTTATTTATAAATATCTCCATTACTTAGGATTTCCCTGGAAAGCATGTCATATCTATTTTTAGAACCATTGAGTATGATGACCTTAAGACACCATGCAAGAGGCAGTTTCTACTAGGATGCCATGTCTGAGGAGTTGGCATCTTATTTATATAGAGAGAGGAAGGATTTTCTGACATTAATCATGTGCTTCATTTGATTAATTTTTATTTGGAATTCTGTCCAAACATTTTAGGTGTAAACATGCATTATGTGCAGTATAACATGATTATAAACGTGAAAGAATTTTAGTAGATGTGACATATTGTAAGACCTGGAAGAAAGCAATGTTATTTTCACCACAAATACTATATATAACAAGTAGATATAGGTAAAAACAAATAGCTACAAATAAAACTATGTTTATACAAATATGTATAAACAAATTAACTTGGTGTCACAGGGGAGAGTCAAATAAAGGTCTTATTTTTTTTTTTTTTTTAGTTTTAGGACATTTGCCATCTATTGGGGCTGACAAAGCAAATATAGAAGAAATGCTAAAAGAACTAGAATTTAGGTGCACCTTGAGCGAGCAGTGATAATGGTTCAGCTCTTGGTTTATTATGCAGGGGAATGATGGTTTCAACTTTAGGTGATGTATGAGCTGGACCTTGAGGACACCTATGATTTCACCATAGTTATAGAAGAGGCAATTCTGTGCAGAGGCACAGTTTGTGCAAGAGAACAGAGGTACAGAGAACAGAAGGGAAAATAGAACCACATTCACTGAGCCTGACAAGGAAATAATAGCTCAGGTGACTAATTTTTTTGTCAGAGTACCAGAACCAGTTAAGTACAAGAGGCAACGTTAAAAGCCAAGTGAGTGGTTTTAGCTTCAAATCATATGTTTTTCAAAAACTGTATTGGAAGAGTAGAGGAACATGCTTAGGGTTCATAAATGAGTTAGGTTTTGCCTGGGACACAGTGTGTAGATAAGAGTAAGAGATAAGATAGAAAAGTTAGTTTAAAGTTAAGGTTTGGGATTCTGTGTTTGAGGATGTCCTCACCTGCCTAATTTCACAAATTTTGAAATTTAATATAAACCAAATCTAACTTTAATACGGTTTAGTTACAGACAATTGGTATTGCCAGGGTAAGTTACTATTTTCCTCTGAACGCGTAGTTAGAAATTGCAGGAATTGCTGGGAGAAAAATAACCCTGTTGGGGTGGGGGATAATTCCCCTCTTCTACCCTTCCTTAGTTGTTATGGCTGGACCAATAATGAAATAACAAAATTGACACAAGACTAGATTAAGATAAAAAAAACCCCACAATTAATGCATGCACACAGAAAAACCAAATATGATGCTCAGATCATAATATGAGACCCAAAGAAATGTTCACACTGGGCACCTTTTCATACTTTTCAGACAAAGAAGCAAAACATTTGTGAGAAATTGACAGAACAAATAAATTAGTGTTCATAAGGAATCTCAGCAAGGTTTGGATATTCATTAATGGGAATACAAATGAAGTTTGGGCTTGAGTAAGGCACTACAGTCTTGGGCTTGAATAAGACTTTGCAGGCCTTTTTGGTGCTGGATTTTAGAACTCTTGTGATGAGGTTGTCTTTCATAGGGAGACAGAGGAGAGTCAGAGAGCTCTTCTTGCTCCTGCTATTTTTCAAGTGGTTGTAGTTTGAAATAATCTATACACCATAGTGGGAATATCTAAAAACAGCCTGCCCTGGGCCCTGACACCTCCATCCTCAATCTGACACGCTGACATTCCCTCTTCCCGGCTTTCATCTTTCTGGTAGTCAGTACAAAGAAGAGAACATAAAGAATATACATAATAAATTGATGATTTATTGCTACAGATTTAAAGTTCATGTTTAAAGTCATGCTGCCCTTTGATGATTTCCTTTATATGTTTCTAATTAGATTTCTAATATAATTTTAAAAGTTTATAGAATTATGAAAAGGTCCATTCTCTTTGCCAACTCACCATTTTGTTTTCCACTCACCAAACACTGCTTTATTGTCTTTGTCCTATTTTAGCATTTGTATAAAAAAATACATTATACGTGTTTACTCAAAATGATTTGACCTAAATAGTACCCTCTTTTAAAATTGCCCTTCACATTTTTTTGTTTCTTTTCTAAATGAAAGTGTGCCATTTTATGAATGTTACTATCTTTCTAAAAGCTAATGCAATAATGGAATTGTGATAAAGCTAACTCATAGCCAAAGCACTGCTGTTTAAACACCTACCTATGTTATGAATCTGTTTCAAGCTATGTTATTATGCACTTGCTTTTGTTTATAATATTTCTATGGGTTTCCACTCCTAGCTAAACTGTAAAATCCCCTAGGATGGTGACAGTATCTTACTACTTTTATATCTTCCATAGATCTTGGTACAATGTGCTTTTTAATGTATGTGTGTTGAATTGATGATGCAGCTATGTGCATATTACTTGAGTCAGGCAACATTTCTAAGTTACCAAGGGTTTTGAGTCTAGTAAACCTACACTTAAATGAAAGTAACTTCCTTAAAAGGATAAGCTTATTCTAAATCCTGATAGGCCCTAATTTAATTAACAAACAAAAAAAAAAATAATGCAGTTACTCAGGAGCCAACTGCTTCAGAATATTGTTTATTTTAATCACATCTTGCTGTTTGTTACCAGTAATCTTAAATAAATGTTTTTCTTTTTGGCAAAGAGTAGACATAAAGAATAAGTACTTCATACATTAAATTTTGGCAAGAATACTTACCTTATATTGGCAAGTTTTTGTTGTGTCTTTTATTCAGATATTTGTACTTCTAAAAAGTCCAAAACAATATGTGTGTTATGTAAAACTGAGAATGTATTTTTTATGCTGCATATAAATATTTAAGTAAAAGATTTGTCCTTAGTACGTTTCTACTAGCCCTGGTTGGGTACAAATCTTTGATAACTCTAACCTTTCTTAAGAATTACTTACTTATTTCCTTCTTATTACTTCAGATTGGAATTCAGAATCTTATTCATGGGATGTTACTATTTTGTCTTTTTACCTTTTTCTTCCTCACCTGAATGTTTCAAGGGAATATTTAGAATTTATTGGTGTAAATGGAACCATAGGAATTTTAAAAGTCATTTTGAGTAATAATAAAGAGGGCTACATGAAAAATGCATCCAGATTTCTTTACTTTTTCTTTATTCACTTACATGAAAATAAATAAATGTGATGGCATGAGATATCATCCTGAAAAAAACCACCACCAATATTGAGAATCTATTCGTTCATAGAAAATGCCATCATGTCTCTTTAAGTCATGCTGAATCAAAAGCGGCCAAAGTATCTTTGCTCCTGAATGGCCTTTGCTTTTTTACTTTCTTCACTAATTTAAAAAACATTCTCAGTTGTTTACCTAGAGGGAGAGCTTTAGAAGACAGATCTGGGCTGCATCCACCACATATTTTGGTTGCCTCCCAGTGTTTCATAATTAATTTTGTATGCAGCATTGAATTTCTAGTTTATCTGGAAAACCAGATGATCAGAAGATTCAAAAACGCTAGCCCAGCATAACTACAGGACAACTGCTGGAGCCTGGGGCAGCTGCTCTCTTCACAGGGGCACGGCCTCCTCCATTTTATCACAAGCCCACCATCCCCAGGAAGTATAACCCATAGACATGGGCCACTCTCTTGCCCCTGTGAGCTTTTGCGTTTGTTATCTCTGCTGAAAAACTGGTTTTAAAAAGAGGTTGAATTTACTTGGAATGTGAATGTGTTTGATCAGCGGAAGGTTGAATGGAGTAAAAGATCTGAACATACCCAGGTTCAAATCATTATTTTCAGGATTCTTGCCTCTTGGATCTAACAGCCAGTTTCACATTTATCCTTCATATGAATTGCTTATACACCTTAAGTTTATTATGATTTTTGATACTCAAGATTGTTAGTATTATAAAAATTTTAACACTCCATTAATTTCAGGATTCAGTTAAAATCTAAAATTTGCCAATTAAAATAATAATGCTAATAACAAAATCAAAGAAACAGCAACAATAATAATAATAATAACCATTTATAAAAGGATATTATTTCAAGTTGTCCAGTGAGTTACTTGACAAATGTTTTTGGTGTATGCACATGACTGCAGATGGCTTTTCTTAACTCCATTTCTTTCAGATTACTATCTGTTTAATTAATTGTTTAGGTTTGTATATTTTCTATGATAACTCTTTAAAAGAGGTCTCTATTTCAGAATTATGTAACTTTCATATTGTATAGGAGGCACTTGAATAAAGTTAAATATTTTTTAGATTACTATGAAAATATTCAAGTCTAGTAAAAGAAAATCATAGGGATCAATAGTATATTACTTTGGGTAATGTTTGCCTTTGTAACAAATTCCCAAGGTTTAGTGCAGTGATGGTGAACCTATGACACGCGTGTCGGAGGTGACACACAAACTCATTTTTTTTGGTTGATTTTTCTTTGTTAAATGGCATTTAAATATATAAAATAAATATCAAAAATATAAGTCTTTGTTTTACTATGGTTGCAAATATCAAAAAATTTCTATATATGACACGGCACCAAAGTTAGGGTTTTTCAAAATGCTGACACGCCGAGCTCAAAAGGTTCGCCATCACTGGTTTAGTGGCTGAACACAGTAGAATTGTATTTCTTGCTTATGTAACATTTCAATGAAAATATTTCTGGTTTGTGGGTGGCTTTCCTTTAGGGGGTGACATAAAGATTCAAATTCCTTCCTTGTGGCTCTATGTCCCTTAGGGATATGGAGCCTCTTACATCTAAGTGGGGGGGGGGGGAAGCTTGTAGAGAAGGCACACCTTCTTTTTATGAACCAGAAGTGCCACGTCCTCTCACATTTTTATTGGCAAATATTAGTCAACCCTATCTTCCAGATTAATGAATCTTTCCATTTGTAACCTCAGTCTGTAGTGATCACACTGACTCTGATAAGCAGGGGGGTCAACATTATTTTCAATAGAGAAATAAGCAAACAAGAAACTTGGGAATATGTGCAAAAGAAATATATCATCAAAAGAAAAAAACTCCACACAATTCAGTTACTTTTCCATGGAGAAAAAAATTGAAAATAGTAAATGTAAACACTTAAATAGTTTAACAACTAATGAGAAAAAATATTCTTCATAGTTATATATTGTTGTCAGATGAGTATAGGAGGAGGAAAAAAGGTTACCACGGAAAGGAAAAATCTTTTCATATACCTGAAAAGATTTGTATGTCTTTTTAAAAGAAATGTCAATTCAAGTCCTTAGCCCATTTAAAAATCAGATTGTTTTTTTCTTTCTATTAAGTAGTTGGTTTTTAACATATTTTGGATATTGACTCCTTGTCAGATAAATAACTTGTAAGTATTTTCTTCCATTCTGTAGGTTGCCTTTTCACTCAGTTGATTGTTTCCTTTGCTGTGCAGAAGCTTTTTTAGTTTCTCACTTGTCTATGTTTGCTTTTGTTGCCTGAGTTTTGTGTCATATGTAAAACTTCATTTCCCAGGCCAATTACATGAGTCATTTCTCGTATGTTTTCTCCTCTTAGTTTTATGATTTGGGTCTTACATTTAAGTCTTTAATCCATTTTGAGATGATTTCTGTATATGGTGTGAGATAAGTGTCCAGTTTCATTCTTCTCCATGTGGCTATCCACTCAACATTATTTATTGAACAGACTCTCCTTACTCTGTGTTCTTGGCACCTAGTCTATTATCAGTTGACAATAGATGTATGTTATTATTTCTGGGCTCTCTGTCTGTTCCATTGGTCTATGTGTCTGTCTTTATGCCAACACGATACTGTTTTTATTACTGCAGCGTCATGATATATTTTGAAATCAGGAAGTATGATGCATCCATTTCTTTTCTTGCTCAATTGCTTTGGCTTTTCTGGCTCTTTCGTGGTTCCATATAAACTTAAAGGTTGTTTTTTCTGTTACTGTGAAGTATGCCATTGAGATTTTGATAGGGATTGCATTTCATCTGTAGACCACTCTATGTAGTATGGACATTTATACAATATTAATCATTTTAATCAACTAACATGGGATATCTTTACATTTATGTGTCTTTAATTTTCTTCATTAATGTTTTATAATTTTCATTGTACAAGTCTTTCAAATCTTTAAGATTTGAAAAAAATCTTATTTTATACATTTTACTTGCTATTTTGAATGGAATTATTTTCGTGATTTTCCTTTTGGATAGTTTGTTGGTGAAGATATAGAAAAAAGAGAGCCCTTGTACACTGTTAGTGGAATATAAATTGGTACAACCATAGGGAAAACAGTTTGGAAATGCCTCAAAAAATTAAAAGCACAACTGCTGTATAACCCAGCAATCCCTCTTCAGGTAGATACCCAAAGGAAATAAAATAGAATCTCAAAGAGATATCAGCACTTTCATGTTCATTGCAACATTATTCACAATATTCAAGCTATTAAAACAATCTAAGCATCTGAAGATGGGTGAATGGATAGAAAGTGTTAGGTATAAATACACCAGGATATTATTCAGCCTTGAAAAAGAAGTAAATCTTGCCATTTGAAAAAAACGTGGATGAACTGGAAGACATTATGCTAAGTGAAATAAACTAGTCACAGAAAGACAAATCCTACATGATCTCCCTTTAAATGTGGCATTGATGAAAGCAGAGACTAAAATTGTGGTAGCCAGGTTCTGGGGAGTGATGGAAATGGGGGAGGTGTTGGTTAAAGGGAACAAAGTTTTAGTTATATAGGGCAAGTACTGTCTGGAGATCTAATGTACAGCATGGTAATGCTAATTAATAATAATATTATTATAGACTATATAAATTTGCTAAGAGAATCATCAGAAGCAAATCATAACTATGTAAGGCGATGGGTATATTAATTAGCTTGATTATGGTAATTATTCCACACTAGAGGCCCAGCGCACAAAATTGTGCACGGTAGGGTCCCCAGGCCTAGCCTGTGATCAGGGCTATCTTCTGCCCGTTTGCCAGTCCTGCCCCACCACTGATACCCACCCTGGTTCCCCATGGTTCCCCAATCGCCATACAGTGATGGGAGCCTGTGGGCTGGGGGAAGGGACCAAGAGGTCTGCCTTCCACCCACTTGCCAGTCCCTAGTTGCTCGCCAGTCCCCAGTCCAACCCCACTGCCACCCACCCGGTTCCCCACTGTTCCCCGTGGGCCATCCAGCGATTGGAGCCTTCGGGCTGGGGGGTGGGACTGAGAGATGGTCAATGTACCTCATAGTGACTGGTCGATCAGTCGTTCTGGTCCTTATGTCATTATGGTCGCTGGCCTTTTATTATATAGGATTTGATATATACATATATCAAAACATCACATTGTATGCCTTAAACACATACAAGTTTTACTTACCAAATATACCTTAATAAAGCTGGAAAAAAGGAAAATTCAATAAACTGGAGACCAGAAAAAATAAGGAAGAGGGAAAGATTGATGCAGTTAAAAATAGAGCTATACAAACAAAGCACAGGGAAGAATGAAAGAGACTAACAGTAGACAGAGTGGAGAGAGGGGGCTTTTGAAGTGAGTGCTGAAGGGCAGGCCCAGCTATACACTTTCTAATGGGCTCTATAGCACTCTGGACTCTTAGCGTATTTGAAATGTGGTAGAGCTGTTTAACCTTGGTAAGAGTGCTTCAGTTCCTTTAATCCTAAAGCCTTTGAGGTTCCATTCTGAGTGGAATAACTAGAGCAACCCAATAGGGTAGAAATTAATTTCTAAGCCTAGGGATCAGGAACCAGAGGATCTAAATGAAATCAGTTGCAATCGGTCACATAGTTTACCTCTCCTTTGGGGCATACATTCAAATACCTATTAATAGGGCAATAAGAACAACCACATATATATCCTATCGAATAAAAGACAAAAGGGTAATTAACCATACCTCCACTATGCTTCCCATTGGCTAATCAGGGTGATATGCAAATTAACCGCCAACAAAGATGGTGGTTAATTTGCATACACAGGCTCAAAGTGGTGGAGGGAAGCCAAACAGCCCCAAAGCCACCAAAAGTGAGGCCTCAACTGCCCCA
Organism: Myotis myotis; assembly: GCF_014108235.1. Taxonomy (NCBI): domain Eukaryota; kingdom Metazoa; phylum Chordata; class Mammalia; order Chiroptera; family Vespertilionidae; genus Myotis; species Myotis myotis. The sequence goes on along the minus strand of NW_023416379.1, from coordinate 67,973,942 downwards.
GGATCAGTGGAGCCTCGAGGCCTCCCGGCACCGGGATCAACAGAGCCGTGAGACCTCAGGGCCCTGGGATCAAAGGAGCAGCGAGGCCTCAGGGCCCGTGATCAGCGGAGCCAAGAGGCCTCCCTGCCCCTGGAACAGCGTGACAGGGGGCGGCTCCGCAACCCCCAGATCGGCCCTGCTCTGTGCGTGACAGGGGGCAGAGCCCCAACCCTCCTATTGGTCCTGCTCTGTGAGTGACAGGAGGCAGCGCCCCAATCCCCCCCCCCATCGGCCCTGCTCTTTGCGTCAGGGCAGCGCCCCAACCCCCTGATCGGCCGGCTCTGTGTGTGACTGGGGGTGGTGTCACACCCCCCTCATCAGCTCTGCCCTGAGTGTGACAAGGGCGGCGCAGCAACCTCCCAATCCACCCTGCTCTGTGTGTGACAGCGGAAGGCGCCCCAACCCCCAATCCACCCTGCTCTGTGCGTTACAGGAGGTGGCGCCACAACCTCCTCATCAGCCCTGCCTTGAGTGTGACAGGGGGCGGTGCCCCAACCCCTAATCAGCCCTACCCTGAGCGTGACTGGGGGTGGCATTGCAACCTCCTGATCCACCCTGCTCTGTGCATGACAGGGGGCAGCGCCCCAACTCCCCAATCAGCTCTGCTCTGAGCCCGACCAGGGGCTGTGAGGCAGGCACCTAGGGATTGGGCCTGCCCTCTGCCACCCGGAAGCGGGCCTAAGCCAGCAGATCATTATCCCCCCAGGGGTCCTAGACTGTGAGAGGCCACAAGTGGGGCTGAGGGACATCCCCCCACCACCAGTGCACAAATTTTTGTGCACTGGGCCTCTAGTGTTATATATATAATTTGGAAATTCAAGTATTGCTGAATTTATTTTCTATTTCAAAACTGTGGCATTGTAAAGTTACCATCAGAGACTCAGATCTCATATCCCGTACCTTAAATAGAATGTAAGAGAATTTATCGGTAATATGGGAAAATAGCATAGAGGCTAAGGTTGATTTCAATTGGATGTTTTAAAGCCATCCAAAAAAGAAAAAAGATTCAAGACTGTGGGATAAGTGCACCTGTTTTCTTTTTCTGTTTTTAAAATATATTTTATTGAGTTTTTACAGAGAGGAAAGGAGAGAGATAGAGAGTTAGAAACACCAATGAGAGAGAAACATCAACCAGCTGTCTTCTGCACACTCCCCACTGGGGATGTGCCCGCAACCAAGGCACATGCCCCTGACTGGAATCGAACCTGGGACCTTTCAGTCCGCAGGCCGACTCTCTATCCACTGAGCCAAACCGGTTTTGGCTGCACCTGTTTTCTTATAAGTACCGTGCGCTAACCGATTGCGCAACTGGAGCTCCTGCACCTGTTTTCTTATTCATTACATTTGCAACTCTTGCTAATCTGTAGTAGTTAAAAATAATAGCCTTTGAAATCTCTAAATTATTACATGGAACGGTGCTTTTTCAGTTCTTTATGACTTTCTTACTCTATTATCTAACTAAACTGAAGTTCTACTCTAACTCTGTAACATTATTATTTTACCAGAAATTAATTGTAAGTTATCTCAGTGATGAAGTTGAAAATATATTAGGACATTTTTGAAGCTATAGGTTTTTTGTTTGTTTTTTTTTTGGTATTGTTTTGTTCATTTGGGTTTTTTTCCTCTAAGACAAAAATCTCTTCAGTGAATTGTGTCATTATTCTAAAACATCAAAATTTTCCAAAATTTGTTGAAATGCAATGCATTTAAGTTAATATGTTTCTTTTAATGAGGTCAAATTCATAGCCATTCAACCATTTAACACCTGGATATTTGGATAAAGGAAAATAGTTTGTGATCAGGGTGGGGTGGTAGTAATAGTGGTTGGTCCTACAGATCCTCAGTTTATCAGAGGATGGCTTCAAGCTGTTTTGAGCATTGATTGACAATTTGCAAATATTCTAATAATCATGGTGATCTGATTTTTCAGATTAGAGGTAGTAAAAAACTATCATGGTAATAATCCCACATCATGTGGCAGACAGTGCCTATATAAAATCTTCCAAACACTCTATAGTTTAGGGAAAAGCTATTTTTCTAATTCCCAAGGAAAAATTGCATTGTTCCAGAAGTAAGTGACTTACTTCCCAAATTACACAGGGGCATCTGGATTTAAAACCAAGTATTGTCTGCACCCAGAACCTAACCCCTTCCAATGACACCACTGTAATCCCTAGTCTCAGAACAATGTTTACATTACAGTTCAGTTCATTATTGGGTGAGCAAAATGGTGACATAAGTAAGAAACATCGATGATATATTGAGTATGCATAGTTTTAAAAAAATGAAAAAAATTGTTTCCAAATTTTTTTGGAGATATATTTTAAATTAAATGCAACCTGTTGGCACTTAAATGAGAAAATTGCAATTTCCTGGAACATTCATATAAATGAAAGCACATTTCAGGACTACTGTATCAGCAGAATCAAGAACTCAGAAAACAAGTATGCTGTTTCTCTCAGTTATTATTTTAAAAAGTTCATGTTCAATTCTTTTTCATTCTTATTAGTCTGAGTTCTCCAGAAGCACCAGAAAAAGTACTTCAAGTGTGCAATTCATACAGTCTGTTTTACTTGAAATAGTTTTATCTTATTTTATTTTACCCGCAAATTAGAATTTCCTTGAAGACAAAAGTATATATAAATGAAGAAACTCAGAGTAGCCTGAAGATTGAAATTAAACCTAAAAAAATACCAATATTTATTTAGAATAATTAATTACTTTAATATTTTATTTATATTGAAAACTTTTTCAGACATGCAATACTTTGCACAAATTAATTGTAAGAAAATGAAGTTAGTTTAGAAATTCTCTCCCAATTATATACCAAATGAAGTTTCATAGGTATTAATGCATTTAAAAAAACCCCACAAAATAATAAGCAATTATTCTTAATGAAATGTTTGTGATTATCTTGTCTTAGTGGCAGTGGGATTTTTACCATAAAAAGCAAAGGGAGAAACCATAACAAAATATTTATGTATGTATTACTCCACAGAATTAAAATGAGAGATTCTTAAATAAAAATAGCCAATGTTGGTTAGATTAAGTCTTAAGATACTGCAGGCAGGAATCATGTAAGTTGGATGGCCTATACATTTTTAAATCATTTGGTTTGTAATTCTTATTCCCATAATCTACTTTACTGAGATAATCTGAGAAATTAATAAACATTTTTAGGAAATCTGATGCCTAAATATTTGGACAATAAGTATGATATATCATAACTCAATATGATATAGCCATAAAATAAAGATGATTTCAAAAAATTTTTGAATATAATGAACAACATAATCTGATGAACAAAAACAGATCCAGAGACAGAGAAGTATCTATCAGACCATCAAACCTCAGAGGGAAGTTAGGGGAGGGTGGGGGTAAGGTGGAGAGATCAACCAAAGGACTTGTATGCATGCATATAAGCATAACCAATGGACATAGACACTAGAGGGTGAGGGCACAAGTAGGGGGGTTGGAGGGGGAATGGGAGGATAAGGACACATGTAATACCTTAATCAATAAAGAAATAAAATAAATAAGTAAAAATTTTGGCACAGTAAATTTATTTGCATCACTCTTATAATTAAATTTGAAGAATCAGATTAACAAGTGGATACATGTACTAAAACAACCAGCATAGATGGAGACTTTGCTCAAAAAAGGCTTGGAGAGCCCTGGCGCCAGGTAGCTCGGTGGGAGCATCGTCCTGTACACCAAAAGGTTGTGGATTCCATTCCCTGTTGGGGCTCATAGGGCAGCAACCAATGGATGTTGTTCTCTTACATCAAAGTTTCTCTCTCGCTCCCTTCATATCTTTCTAAAATCAGTAAACGTGTCATTGGATGAGGATTAAAAAAATAAGTTTAGAGAGGAGGAGGAGGAGGAGGAGGAGGAGGAGGAGGAGGAGGAGGAGGAGGAGGAGGAGGAGGAGGATATGCTGACGGATTTGTCTATTCCTTAGCTAAAGTGCTCTTTGTAGATCCTTTTCTATTTATAGCATGAGAAATTTGGCCTGGCTGTTTTGGAACTGTATTTTGAAAATGGCTTTGTTTTACAGTTTAAAGAATAGGCAAGTGGATGGAGAGTGACATAAAAGCACAAGCTTGTGTGTCATGTTTCTGTTGCCCTGTCTAATCATCCTCATTTTGAGGTGGCCATCCTGGCTGGCCTCCTTTGCCATTTTCATTTTTGGTTTCTGTCCCCAAAAGCTGTGCGCAGGTAATTCCATGTGCCATTGTTGAGAAAATAATCTACTTTTTTAGATTGGTGCTGGTGTAAGTAGCCTCTTTTTTTCTCTTGGTTGTGTATTTTAAACTTTTATGTTTTTTTTTTTTAATTTATGCCAAAAAGAAAAAGCATTATAATTTGTAAACATAATTATATGTCTTGTATCTTATTAGCTTAGTGCTTGGAACCACTTAGCCTTTAGGTGCAAGACTGTTGTTATAGGATCAAGAAAAAAAAATCTGTATGTGTTATGAGATTGTTCATTTTTTTAAAAATAGCAACATGCAATAAAGAGATGAATTCATTGGGTAATTTTTAAAAATAAAAATAAATAACAACCAGCATAGTAATTATTATAGACTGTGGAATTATGAGGATTTTTTTCCATTTACATGTTTTATATTTTAAATTTTTCTACAGTGAATATGCATTTCTTCATATTAATTAAATGTTTATTAAGAATATTGAGTAGGTCACTGGAATCAAGAATAATTTCAGGGTCTGCCAGCTGGTCTTGTGTTGATCTTATAAGGCTTTTAGTTTCCATTCCAACTGAGATGTGGGACCAAAGGAGGGTTTGAGCAGAGGAGTGATATCGTATCTGACTTACATTTATAAAAACTTCCTAATACTTTCCTACATTTAACCTTTAAGATAATGTCCTTCTGTCTGTGCAGATGCCTCCCAGAAGGCATAGCACATGCAATGATGGAGTATATGGACCATGCAGGGACAAAACTGGGTAGCGGGTGCCAGGTGTAAGTGCATGGGGATGCCTACATTGTGTGAGTGGTGAGAACACCAATAAACTGTCTGGAGGGGACATCTGCTTTTAGCTCCAAATGATCGCTGTCATTTGGAAGTGGGGGCAAGTGTTGCCTTATCAATGCAAGCTGAAAATCTAGATTTTATATGAAATTTAAATTTTGCAACATGTGGCAGTGCAGATGTGGAATACATCTAGCTCTGGAATATTAGTTCGTAGTCATTGCTTTATTATCATTCATAGTGTCTTAGAATAATTTGTAATGTTCCAGTATAGTTTCTTGATAGCTCTCCTGTCTGCCCTCCAGTTTTTTTCTGTCACTCTGGATTTAATTTACTTCATTTATCTACTTGTCTGTTTTATTTATTGATCTTTTTGCTCCTGAGCCTACACAATGCATTTCCTGGATGGTTGCTTCTTAGTTTTAATTCCACTGTGTATTTTGTTACAGTTCTCACTTAGTAAAATAAAAAAAAAAGAAAAAGCTCAATCAGCTTTTTTATAATAATCATGTTAGAGGCAAAAAAGGTATAAGGTACAAAAGGTGTATTTTTTAGACCATCAACACTTAAATTCAGAATATAACCATTTCTTAAGATTTAATCTTATGCTTTATAATGGGGTCATTGAAATCTGAATTGACATGTCTGGCCTACTTTTAATTAGGCCCTCTCTTTTAATCTAGCCTTTATTACTTCACTTTTAATGCAGCCCTTATTAAGAGGAACTTGATTTCCATTGGGAGAAAAATGAGAGCAATATGAATATAAATTGCAATTATGAGAGATTCTAATAGGGGATGTTTTTCAGAAAAAAATTTAAGGATATGTTTACATTAGATGGGCTACACATAAATAGATTATTTTTTGGAGTAGAATCGATGCCATCTACCATATAACTATATAATTTAGTTTTAAGTTAATAGTACTTTTTAAAATCACCATAAAATTCCCTGGTTTCAATACCCAATTTTAAAAGTTAGGAGCTTATACATTTGTGTACTTTGAAAATACAGAAGTATAGAATCAAGGCGTTTGGACTTGGCTCCCACAGTCATAGTAAGGTAGAGTAACATGCTGGACAAAACAGAGGATGAAAATATGTGAAGAATGAGACCATCCTTCACTCTCTTACTCCATTTGACCCCAAATATTGGTACCATATATACTTTTCAGGGAAAGACCAAACAGAAACTGAACCAGCCTAAGACAAAAGACCTTCACATACTTGAATATTGAATGTCTCCGGTGGAAAAGTTGGATTTGTATTTCTGTGAATCCCACTGATTGGACACATCCTACACAGTTTCCAATCAACTTATTCAGTGATTTACTCTTAAGTAGATTAAGGAAAATCTCTAATGTTAAGAATCTATATATATAAAAGCCTAATATGTAAATTATCCCCCCGGGGGGGTTGACCAGGAGGCTGATCGCTTGCTATGTTATGACATGCACTGACCACCAGGGGGCAGCGTGTAATGAAGGAAGGCCTTGATTGGCAACTGAAAGGCTCCCTGATCGGCCCTGATCACCGGCCAGGCCTAGGGACCCTACCCATGCATGAATTTCTTGCATCGGGCCCCTAGTCCAATATAAAAGGGTGAAAAAGTAACTTAGGGAACTCAGAAAATAAAGATTTTCAGATAGTAAAAGATAATTTCCAAATAGCTATAAATTATTAGCTTGAGAGAAATAAAAGAATATACTGCATCTCTGAAACAAAATAGAAATAATTTTAAAACTCAACAAACGAGAAAGAACTCTTAGAAATTAAAGGTGAGAAGCCTAATAAAAGTTTAACATTTCAGGTTGAAATATAAAATTAGGGATAATAATGTGTAAAAAAAGTACAACGTTAGGGGAAAGGAAAAGGTTTTAAATGTTTAGAATCCATCTAATATTTGGAATAAAAGAAAGATCTTCAAAGTTTCTAGAAAAACAAAAAGACACCAGCAAAACATAAATATAGTTAGTACATAAATAGTAAGGGTAATAGAGAGTTAGAATGTCATTTCATGACATCTTTATAAGCTAAAATGTAAAATAAATCCTTCAAAATTTTCAGGTAAAATTATTTTCTACTGAGAAAATTATTATCCAACTGAATAATGGATCCAACATGAAAGATCACTATAGACATCTTAAGACCAAAAAAATGACAAAAATGTGCTTTCAAGTATTCTTTCTAAGGAAGCTTCTAGGTGGTCTGCAGCAAAATGAGTTGTAAATCAAGAAAGAGGAAGAGATGGAATCCAGGAAATGGAATTTAGGGAGAAGTGAAGGGATTTTTCTAGACTAATAATAGAGAGAAGTCCTATATGGTTATCTGTACCACAAACCTAGTAATCAACCAGTCTGGAAATAAACCCATAGTAGGTATGGCTCCAAGAGAAAAAAAAAAGCCTCAGATATTTGAACATATCTAAAAATGCAGAGAAATCCAATTCTAAATTTTAAGATCCAACTCAAATGTGATTTCTCTCTGATTTTCTCTAATCCAGAAGCAAATTTATAATCCCATTTCTTTTTCCATGTATTTACCAATTTATTGTAGTTGCCCTTATAACACTGAGTAGCTTTAAGGTGCCTCTTTGTATGCATATATAACTTATTGATTGTGTGAGTCACTAGAGAATGTAGGCTTTATTTTATTCAACCATAAATCTGCATTGCCTATGAGAGAGATCATGGCATGGTAGATCTTTAAAATTTAACTATGTGGTATGGAGCAGGCATCTGGAAAGTCTTTGGCTGTTACTTCAAATTCAGAAAATATTTTGCTCTAGATTATTTAAACATAACTCATTTTATATTTAATAAACTAATTAGAATAGCAAACTCTTTAATATGTGTCTATAAAACTTTCAAAAGAAAAATGATAAGGGATGTGAAATTTAAATGTCTTTCTCCGTAACACTGATAATAGACTCTTGCTTTTCTGTGACTCACAGCTGACATTTAGGAACTTTTTCATACATGTAAGCCACTAGAAGTTTTGCCACATGTATATGGATATTTTCCTGGCACACTGTAAATGTTACTTTGGATATCCCAAACTTCTAAAAGTCACTGGGTGCACCTAATGTTTCAGAAAGCATATATATATATATATATATATATATATATATATATATATATATATTTTATATCACATTTTGGTTTATAGAGATAGCTTTTTAGATTATCAAGTTATATTTTCTGAGCACTACAGTTTTTTTAATGAGAGGAGATATTATCTGTAGTTCTTCTGCAAACTAAAAATAATTAATGAAAATTAGAACTGAATAAGTAAATAAAATTCCTGTGACTTCTCAGAGAGTAGAATCCATATGTAACGAAAGATTGCATTAGGGACAGATGAAGATAAGCTTAAAGTTGTTATTCAGATATGTGAGAATCATTTTGTACAAGGTGGAAATCTGACATTTCTATGGCCTAAATTACAAACAAACAATTTTTTAATGTTCTTGGTGACATGGATTATTGTGGAAGATTGTGGAATTTCTCTTTATGCAGGTCTTTAAATATAACATACATTTTAAACCATGTATTTTTGCTATAAATTGTGTCTTTACTGTGGAAGTAAGCTAGATGACTCCTCCTCAAAGGAACAATTGTGCAGCCATGCTTATTTCTATATTATTACTGGAACTCGGCATGGTATTAGCCAGCATCCATTCATTGATTCATGAATAATCAGTAAACACATGTGTATTTATTATGTATCCACTCACCATGAAGCTTACCTGCAGAGGAGAAAACTGCAACTTATAGAAATAAATATACAACTAGGAATTTTGATAAGTGTGAGAAATAAAGAGAGTGCTATGAGGATGCTAATCCTATGTAATAAAACCCTAATATGCAAATTGACCAAATGGCGAATGACCGGTCGCTATGACACGCATTGACCACTAGGGGGCAGATGCTCAATGCAGGAACTGTCTCCTTGTTGTTAGTGCGCTCCCATAGCGGGGAGCACAGCTCAGCCAGAAGCTGGGCTCATGGCTAGTGAGTGCAGTGGCGGTGGTGGGAGCCTCTCCCGCCTCTGCTGCAGGCAGGTGGTAAGGAGTGAGGGGTCCCGGACTGTGGGAACCCCAGAATGTGAGAGGGATGTCTGACTGCCAGCTTAGGCCCGATCCATTAGGGGTCCTGGACTGCGAGAGGCGCAGGCCAGGCTGAGCCTCCCCACCCCCCAGTGCACGAATTTTGTGCACCAGGCCTCTAGTGTATTATAATATGCTAAGTTTTTATGTGTAAAATATCTGAAGGCTCCCAAGCCTATTTATCCTCTAAATACTAGCATTTGTGAGGTGACTTTTCTGAGCTATATTATTCACTAAAATACATTAAATTTTAGTTTAATAATGATGTAATTTTCCAATGCAATTGTTATATTTTTCATTCCAGTCAGATACATTCAGAAAGAGTAATATATTGTTATCTCTATTTGGCTCTTAGGGAAATCCAGTTAAGGGGAGATTGAGTAATTTGTCAAAGAAAATTAAGTCATGAGAGCTGATGCTTTCATATGACCAAGTTGTCAGGCTTGGCTCATAGATAGAGAAAGAATCTAAGAAATCCAGCATGAACCCTATCATGTTGCATATGATAAAATTTAGGTCAAGGATCTTGCCCACTGTCACAAAAGTACAAGCTTAACTAGTATGCAGGTGACTTGATTGTAAGCCTTCTGTTCTCTCTACTCCCTGATCTTTTTCTCATGGTCACTAAGGTTAACTTTAGATTGACTTAATGTTTAAGATTTTACTTATTCTTTAAATTTAAATATTATATACTATAAGAGATTATTATTTTCCCTCCATGTACCTATGCTTAATTGGGTTGAATATGTATTATTTACTTAAACATCAAAGATCTATAAAAGGTAAAATTTCTAAAATATCTAGTATGAGTGATGATTTTATCATTTTCCTTATGGTGCAATTTCTGGAGGGAGGGAAGGAAGAAGGCAATGAGAGAAAGGAAGAAAGAGACAGGGTGAGAGAGCATCAACCTCTCTCACTCTGGTTTGCTCTTCCCCAAATGCCAAGATATTTCATACTCACTTAAATTTATAGTTTATATTATCTATTATACCAGTTTTTATATATTTGAATGCTCTGCTGTATGATTATGAAGGACCTTCTCTGTCCTAAATTGATGTCCCTAATAACTCGCAATTAAAAAGTAAACTGTATAGTAGGTGTTATATAGAGGGCATACGCTGAATATAAGCATTCTGTGTTTAATTTTTAATTTGTTTTTATATATATATTTTTATTGATTTTTTTACAGAGAGGAAAGGAGATAGAGAGTCAGAAACATCAATGAGAGAGAAACATCGATCAGCTGCCTCCTGCACATCTCCTACTGGGGATGTGCCCGCAACCTAGGTATATGCCCTTGACCGGAATCGAACCCGGGACCTTTCAGTCCGCAGGCCGATGCTCTGTTCACTGAGCCAAACTGGCTTCAGCATAATTTTTAAACTGTTTTTTTTCTCTCCCAGGTATATGTATTCATTCTTTAAATTTCTAAAAACAATCATTATTACTGATTAGTTTAATATTTCTTTATTAACATTCCATTATTAGCTGTGGGTTTACAGCTGACACTTGTGCAAGGAAACATATACTGAACAAAATTATATATATATATATATATATATATATGTATATATATATATATATGTATATATATATATTATTAGAGATAATGTCAATTTAGTTGGTGATCTCTACTTGGTTCTTAGCAGAAAAAAAGGAAAAAGCACAAGTTTTGTGGGAACAAAGCCTTATTCAATTTTGAAGGCCATTTTAAAGAAAAAGAATACAAAACTGTAGATATGAAAATGAATATTTTAAGACAAGGAAAAAAATTCATAACAAGATGCAAATTTTAAAAACTGATAAATGAAACAAAAGTCATGAAATCCAGAAAAATACTTTTACCAGTTATCTAAGATAGCTCTTTAAAACATTTTTTCTAAAATTTTAATTTTCTCTTTATAAGGCATTAATTTTATGTATTTTTCCTAAGAAAAATAGTAAGTTAATTCAACCTTTTCTGTAGCATGTATTTTATTATTGATAGCTGAGATGAATAAAACATGCAACTTTTCACAATGGTGGACTTGCTGTTTGTCATACTGCCTTAAGTGTGTGCTCTAAAAACCCAAGTGTTCTAATAAATTCTGCTCATACAGTTCTTATCCATAAGAGAGAGGAAAGAAATTATTGTGTGTTTGTCATGTACTAGTATATCGCTGATAGCAGAGACTAGGCATTGATGAGAACCAAATTCTCCTCTTAAAGAGTTTTATAGTCATGGTGGTTGCAATAATTTCACATAGAACTCAACCCTTGTAGTATTCATTTCAAAATTCTTCTTTCTCCTCCGCTACCTACTGCTGGGATGGTAGGAGATGTTCTTATTGTGATAAAACCTTCATGTCAAGATGCCTAGAAAGTGAGAGTAGGAGGGTTCCAGGAATCCATTCCTGTGCTGGAAAGAATAGCATAATAGACTATGTCTATATAGGGATGATTATAACTCATTTAGATCCCATAAAATTTCAACTAAATGGATCCATAACTCATCGTCACCATAGCTGGGTCTCAAATTGCCTGTGGCCAGCCATTTTATTGGCACCCAACAGTAGGGAGAAAATTTGATAGAGAAAAAGTTGTCTTGGAAGGAGACAGTGGTCTTAATTGACGGCAATTGAAATATTTTCTTATGGAAATTTTACAAAAATATTATGTAAACATATATTAGGGCCCCTTCAGGGACTTAGAAGGTCCCTGTGAGTGAGGGGCCCTGAACTTAAGCATCATTGACTTCATAGCAAATGAGCCTGTGGTCTCTGAATGCTTACAATCAAATCTGCAACTCAACTTTATCAATAGACGATACTACCTAATTGGAATATATATCTGAAATCCAATCTTTTGGCTGTCATTGTTTAGTTCTTCTATTAATGATTTATCATTGTATTAATTGTTGCTTATTTTATAATATCACATTGTATATATTTTTTCTCCAAGTGATGTTATTTTGGGGTCCCATGGAGATACAAATGCCAGATATTGAGGCTGGCAGAGGGCTGAGCAAGGCCCTCAACCCCACCCCCTCAAGTCCCCTGGTGGTACCTCCCAACTGGCTGCTAAAAATGGTAAGCCGGAAGCCGAAACCGGTTTGGCTCAGTGGATAGAGCGTCAGCCTGTGGACTGAAAGGTCCCAGGTTCGATTCCGGTCAAGGGCATTTACCTGGGTTGCGGGCACATCCCCGGTGGGGGATGTGCGGGAGGCGGCTGGTCGATGTTTCTCTCTCATCGATGTTTCTGACTCTCTGTCTCTCTCCCTTCCTCTCTGTAAAAAATCAATAAAATATATTTAAAAAAAAAAATGGTAAGCCAGAAGCTAAGGGACTCTGGATGTTGCAGATCACAGGGTATAAAGTTTAGCAGAGAATGACAGACAATGAATATAGTGGGGCGAACAAGCCAAAATTAACTGGCATAGGCCACACATACCCTTACAATAAAATCTGAAATAATGTTGATTACCTGAATACATGTCTATGTCAATTTCTAACATTATGAGAAATTTTTATTTTTATTTTTATTAGCACTAATTAAAACTCCATGGAGAAGAAAGCAGAATTGCTATAGGTTTTTCTTTGGTTGATTTTGTTGTTTGTTCTTTTTTTGTTGTTGTTGTCTATTTGTTTGTTTTTTATGACAGCAGCTAAAAAGAAATAAAACAAAACAACAAAAATCCATAAGGCACTGTGATTCATACAGTCCTGTAATAATACTTAGGGATTTATTGCTAAAAATGTTTGCGAAGAGTACATATTATTGAAGGTGGGTGAATTGTCATTTAAACACAAAATAAATTATTCTGCCAACGAAAGTTCAGAACAGCTTGCTTGCCTCCAACCTCTGCAAGCCTGCTGACAGCATTTTACTGCCTCTTCTCTGTGTATTTTGCCATTGCTGATCGTTATTCTTATATCAGTGACTTCCTAGAAATCACTCTCTCCTTAGACTTCTTGGTACAGTCCTTGCCCAGTGTGTGGTGACAGGCTCAAGAGGGAGTGACAGTGAAGCCCTTCTCAGCAAATGTTAGGAGGTCTTGCCATTCCTCCCCCGTCCAAATCTATGGATCCTGTAATCCAATATGAAGGGAGTGATTAATTGGGGTGCGAATCTTAGCCTTGATGTGCTACTGAGCTGTAAGGCGCAATTTGTGGGACCAACTGCAACTTTGGTGTGGCTGTGGGAGGTTTGTATCCAAAAAGGTTTGGAAATATAATGAATGCTCCTTTGTTAGTTTGCGTTTTTGAGGCATGGAAGCACAGCTTAAAGCAGCTATTCTTAATCTGTGGTTTGCGACCCCTTTGGCAGTCGAATGACCCTTACACAGGGGTCGCCTAAGACCATCCTGCATATCAGATATTTACATTACGATTCATAACAGTAGCAACATTACAGTTATGAAGTAGCAACGAAAATAATTTTATGGTTGGGTCACAATATGAGGAACTGTATTTAAAGGGCCAGAAGGTTGAGAACCACTGGCTTAAAGTATACTTAGCGGGGACAGGTTTCCTCCTCTCAAAATTTAAATCTTGAATATATCCTTTTCTGTGACATAATCATAGGTTCGCTGCTGTCACAATGCATGTTTTTGCCCACTGGCATGCTCTCCACGAGCGGGATCGAATTCCTTTATATGTTAACTATACTGAAAAATCACAAAGAAGAGAAGTTTGCATTTGGAAGCCTTGAGTGATTCTAATTTATCAGTTCTCCTGGGGTTGTGGGCAGAATATAGACTTTTGATTCTAACTTTTCTCAATTCATAACATCAGATCAGATAACAGCTACCTACCGTAAGGAATAAATGCAATCACACGGATTAAACAAATTCTAATGTGGGATCTAGCATATGGTTGGCTGGCTCCCCAGATATAACAGTTCTCTCCTTTCATCTCTTCCCCATGATTTTATGTTTATTTTCCCATTTATTTCCTAGAGTACCTGCTCTGAGATACACTTTTCTTATGGAAAGAAAGAAATTATTCAAATAATTGTAAAAATACCAATACTCATTTCATAAAATAACTGGAATATATTTGTTTCCAGGTAACTAGGTATGTTATCTAACAATGCCCCATTATTTTATACATTTTAAGAACTTGAAAAATGTTTGCTAAAATTACTTCTCACTGATTTTTATTTCATTTGTTATTGCTATAGATCTTAGGACAAAGTAGTGTAAAATATATATAGGTTTAGTGTAATTGTGTGTCTGTTTTAGTTCTGGGGGCATCAGCCAACTATTTGAATGTATCTGTACAAAACTGAATGGGTTTTATAGAGCACATGCCTTTTTTTCCTAATTAACTGCCTGAATTATGGTAGACAGAGTGGTAGATTTCTCATCATGTTTTCTTCTCTCTGAAAATGTGAGAGTGCTGAGTCACAGGTGCAGGAACATTTCAGAGCCTTGAAACGAGGACCTGGCATTTGGTCGATTGATAGATGAATGTGCAGGGACTGAGCTTTATCCCTCTCAAGGAAATTTTAAAATTGATGTGCCTGTGGCAAGCAGCAACTTACACATCTTGTTTGAAGTTTCTTTACTATCAAGTATCTCAGTTAGTGGACTCCCAGTTTAGAGACAGTGTATTCAAATTTATAATTCATTATACCACTACCTACGTGTAACTGATTTTAAATAAAACCTTGATTCTTTAGTTGTCACTCTCTTATCCAACAATTTCAGGAATTGGAAAGGCATTAGTATAGTCTCATGAAGTTTTCACATCATTGAAATACATTTGTAAGTATATATATCAGATCACAGATTATTTCAGCACATAAAGCTACAATAGGAACTAACGTTGCCACTAAGTAATTAATAGTAAACATATATTAAACTGCCAATTTCTACTTCTGCTCTGTCTGAGAGAACTAACTATCCTAAGTCTTATTTAAAAGAACCATGACATAAATATCTAAGTAAATTTAGCCTTCATTTAAAAAAAAATGATTGCTTATACAAAATGATTAGAAATACATCAGATTTTCCTAGCAGATAATAAGTGAATTTAATGAAAGAAGTTAGATCTTAATTCACAAACTTATTGTTAGTATGTAAAAGATTAACAAAAAAATGGCCATATATACACAAATTATACAACTGTGTACATGCATACCTAAATATACAACACCTCTGATGGATTAATTGTAGTATCTACAAATGTAGTATCACATTATAATTATGAAAGAAGTATTTTCCTAAAAAATAATAATTTTAACAATATTCCCTAAGAAACTTAAAATAGGATAAACATTTTCTAATGTTTGAAGTAACTATGTAAAATCTCTTGAAATCTGGTTTTAGAATTCATTAACTTGGATGTCACTTGAAATTCTGTTTACATATGGAATCACTACTTTGATTATCCCCTAGGAAGTTAATTTGGTGTTTAGAACAGTGAAATATGCTTTCTTTCACATTTAAAATTGAAGAATAGCAGTACAGCAAGCTTGGACACTGAACAAATACAAGCCCTACTGCTCACTGCATATTTTACTCTAGTCTTTAAACTCCTGGTTTTCATTTTTTTTTTTTTTTTTCATTTTAAGAAGTGAAATAATGCAATTAAATATTCCATATGTTACACCATTTCTGCCTTTTGGTTAAGGAAAAAAAAACAACAGTAAAATATAGCGGGGGTTACCGAAACCTATACTCTAACTACCCAAAAGCCCAAGAAATGCATACTCACCAGCAATGACCCTTAACTAATGCTAAAATCCAGCCTGCAAGGAGAGCCCCGAGGCTGTTTTGAAGTGGTTTGAGCTAATATTGTCTGCTGGAGGTTCCTGAACATTTCATGGCTTCGTGGTGTTACTAAAATTTTGAAATTGTTAGAATTTTGAAACTCAGTGTCACTGCTTTAAGTGTGCTTTTGACTCTCACTCCTACTTTGAAATGCGGGTAAATGATTTTTCCTACTGCAAAGGGGGCTGTAAAACGAAATGATAGCGGTAACTACTAGTGTAGAGAGAGTTGCCTTCTTCAAAATGTCAGCAATAAAATAATGTTTCGAAAGGGCCCTTAACATCACACACTTAAAAACAAATACACTGAAAAAAAGAAGTTGTCTTTGGGGATTCTAGGACTACTTGGCTCTCTAGAATCAATTTAAGGAAACATAGAAGCTGAAAACAGACAGCAGTTCAGTTTTGAAGGTAACTGTGAGTTTAAGGAAGCAAATAATGGTGGGAAAATGCTTGAAGTCAAAGTTTTCCTAATAAAAATCTCCATTCTTTGGTGCGTTCAATGGATGATATAGTTAATTGAACACATTTTTCCTCATATGTCCCTATAATTCCAACTATGGATTTTAGGCTTATGAAAATCAATTGCACAACAAAGAGAGAGAATGAAATGAATTGTCAGGCTTAGAGTATGGCAATCTATTGAAACATACCCAAATGTTTCATGAATTTAGTGAAGAGGACATTGCATTGCTGTATATTTTAGAGATGACCTTCCACATTTAAAAAAAATTTAAATTACTGAAAATATATGCTAGAACTGTTCTTACTGTATAATATAAATCAATTAACCCAAACATGGCATATCACTTTCTCTGATTTCTTAGGAGGAATTTTGGAGATGCTTAAAACTAAGTAATGCCTGATACCTTATATTTTAGTGTTTCTTTTCTCATGATGTATATGGGTCTTTCATTTTCATGCATATTTATGCCTATGAATTACAAATAATTTTCCATTATGAACTTAATAGCAGGACTTGATGTTCTGTACTAATTGACAAATTAGATGCATATTAATCGCTGGGAACACATGGCATTTACCCCCCAAATTTGGAAAGCACTCAAAAGTATCATTTGCAAATTTGGGACTGTTGACAAAATGGGCAGGTTTTCTTTGAACAAAGCAGTATTCCAGGGGCCTGGTGAATTGACATTGAATTCTATTTATAAGAAAGCATAAAGGGTATAAATATCATTTCCCAACTTGGGTGATAATACATATAGATCCATTTAGAATCACCATTTATTAGGATGGCAGAAACCTAATTTCTGATATGAACCTTCTCCCTCAGTTTCTGAGATTCGTCCAAGTTCAACCGTAACTAGTATAGAAGGCACTGTCATGGGAGGGGGCAGGGGAAGATGTGTATGAGAGGCCTAATCCATCTTATTTCAAGTCCTCTGTCTACACACAGATGTCTGCTGAGATGTCCATTATCCCATGTGATCTTCCATTAGTTTTCTCTAAATTACCTCAGAGGCGTGCTCTGCTCCTGTCAGACTGACCTCTGAAGGTCTGATGCCCTCTTTCTTTTCATGGTTTGCAATAATTTTGTTGTTGCCAGCTACACAGGGGCAAGGAAATGGGTACTTTGTACCAGAATGCCCAGCGCAACCCACAGCCCCATGTCTGGATTCTCTCTCTTACTGGTAACCACAGTCTCCTTACTCCCCAGACCAGAGTTCCTGTCTTTGGAGAAAGATTCAGTCTCCTTAAACTTCATTCTCTTAAACATTGTGATTTTGTCTTTGAGTCCTCTCTTTATCCCTGTGGCTTTAGGCTTGTCGGAACCACATTCAGTGACACTTCTTTTCTGGGTTGGGCTATTTTATATCTCCTGTTATCAGGCAATAGGCATAGTATAGTCCAGTGGTCGGCAAACCGCGGCTCGTGAGCCACATGTGGCTCTTTGGCCCCTTGAGTGTGGCTCTTCCACAAAATACCACGTGCGGGCGTGCACATACAGTGCGAAGTTGACTTAAAACTTTAAGTAAAGTTTATTAAGTTAATTTTAGGGAATGTTGTGGAGTGAAAGAAGATGTAGTGTCGAGGATTGAGAAAGGTGTGTTGAGGTGGTTTGGACATATAGAGAGGATGAACGAAAGGAGATAGACGAAGCAAGTATACAAGACCAGTGTGGATGGGAGAGTTGGAAGGGGTCAACCTCAGCGAACATACCTCAATCAGATTGAGGACATTTTTAGCAAAGGCCACCTTAGGAGTACCCTAATTAAGTTAATAACAATGTACCTACCTATATAGTTTAAGTTTAAACTACACTTAAACGTAAGTATTGGCTCTCAAAAGAAATTTCAATCGTTGTACTGTTGATATTTGGCTCTGTTGAATAATGAGTTTGCCGACCACTGGTAGAGTTTATTGTCGGTGCCGTCCAATAACACTTGCTGTGATGATAGAGAAATACTCTGTCTCTTCTGATCAATATGGTAACCACTAGCCACATGTGACCATGAGCACTTGAAATGTAGTTAGTGTGACTCAAAAACTAAAGGTTTAATTTTATTTAGTTTTAATTAAAATGCCACATGTGACTAGTGGCTACTGTATGAATTAGCATAGGTAGCTGCTTGAATGTAGAGAAATGACACAGGGGAGAAATATGAGGCTTTTAAAAAATGGATATAATTGCAAAATATCATGCGGTCTTAAAATCATATCTGAGAAGTACTGAATAATGCACCAAATTCGAGATTTATTCCCTACAGCTCAGATTGCCTACAAGAAAAAATTGTCCCTCTTGCTGAATGGAATTTCTTCCTGTGCTTGTCTATCACTTATGGGTGGTGGTAGGTAGTAGGATGAGCAGAGGGGAACAAATCTACACTTTCAGCGAAAGGTCTCTTCTGAGTACATTCTTAGTCTGTCACGAGAACTCTCCCTTTTTCTTTCCAAGATGGCATCAGATGTAAAGGAAGACTACGGGTATGTCTTCTAATGTTGGGGGAAGACCCCCTCAGGTTGCATGGCATTCTCTGGGTTTCTCTTTTGGTCTCTTAAAGACTGGGGGTGAAATTCTGTTATATTAAATTCCACATGTTGCATATAAAATTTTGTGTTATTTCAATATTGAGTAAATTGGTTGGTATATCAAAATTTTTGTTTTCAGGTTTTACTAAAATGTGAATTCCCCACATTTACAAAAACTGAGGTAGTTTAAGGAACCTAATGAGGCTTAAATAATATTGAGCACTGTCTCATTACAGTTAATTGTATCCAGATTATAGGGAAAATAAATGATTGTGAAAGTTGGCGGGGCGGGGGTTGGGGGGAAGACTGGGCTGGACAGGTATGATGTCTAGGCAATGGCTTAACCTCTGTTACAGTCCACGGCAGGTAGGCAGGACTCTTGCTCTGTTCTTAATTGCTCTTGCTGCTGATGTCCTGCCCCAGTCTGACCAGAGTATTGATAGGATCCAATTGCTGGTTCTATCAGGTAGCACATTGGAAGGTCTCTGAGAGTCCAGATAGTCTCAGTTTAATTTCCCAGTGCTTTGCGTACCACAGAGGTGAAGTAGCTGTCTTTGCCATTTTAATGTGGTGAGGAAGAGGAGCCGCACGCTCAGATGCTCTTGGATTCTCCAGTTGCACACCTGGAATTTCTGATGTGGATTTTACTGTCGTTGGCTGAGGCCCAAAGCGGTATTATCTTTTCAGGTTCTCTTTATCTGAATCTCCCCTTCCTCCCATCTAGAGTCTTTCCATTTCTCTTCTGCATGGGCAGGACTTCTCTTAAGTCCTGTTAGCAGTGAATTATAGTAAGTTTTTATGATCCAAATGATCCAAGCTTAAATGTTAATATTTGAAGAGAACTTTAGAATTTTTCATTTTCTCTTCAAGCAAAGGCTGACTTTGTGTCACTCACTGTTATTGTGTCGCTGGGGAGTCAGTTACCTATTTTTTAAATTAAAAAGTGAATATTGATTATTTTTCTGCATTACAAAGGGCATACAACAATGTTAACAATGCCATCTATGAATTTGGGGGTTTAAATTTTTTACACATGGCTGTGTTTTTTTGAAAATTGACATTTGCCACATTTATATCTTTAAAAAAAATCTTCATGAGCTTCTTTTCAACATGTTTCATTTCAAGTGGATATATACCCAGAAGTGTGATTGCTCGATTATCTGGTAGTTCTATTTTTAATTTTTTGAGTAACCTTCATACTGTTTTCCACATGTCTGTCTGCATTTAATTAAAAGGTATTCCAAGTTTTGGATTGTTTGTTTGTTAAAAAATATAGGAAAGAGACCCCCTGCAATATTGAGGTAAACATGGAATTATGGAAACATCAAGGTTATTAACTTCACATTTTAAATATCTTTGTTGTTATAAAAGGGTTGCTCTGTTTTTAGATTTGGGGCATTTAGAGAATAATGCCAACCTGATTATCATTCTCAAGTGAGCTTTCGAGAGATCATTAAAAGTTAAGACGAGAACAGCATGCTCCAGGAAGCAGCTATTTTTAACAGCACCAAACAAATTTGAATTCACCTACTTTAAAGCTTTCACGGTTTCTAGAAAGTATTTATATCAATAATTTTTTTAGACTACAAGTCTATTGAGGTTGCACTTTGTAGTCTCATTACATAATGATCTGACATTTTGCCTCCTAACAGAATTCATGAGAACCAAATTATTTTACTTCAAGAGCAGTCCAAATAGAGAAGCTGAGTGTACAGGCTTGCTCTAAACAAACCAACCAACAACCAAAATATTCATTTTATTTGGGAGTCCACACCTATGTATAATTATGCTTTGATTTGATAAATGGCTGCTAAGTATTTGCCATATGAAAACCTTACTTTATGGCAAAGGACTGTTGTTAAATGTGCAAGTTTAAAACTCCAATAAAAAATAAAATCCTATAACGTAAGTTATAATTTTGTCTCAAATTTAAGTGAAAAAATAAAAAAAAAACAGTCTTTGAAAGATATGACAACTGCTTAATAATTTAGCAATATCATAAACTAGATTTTAATGTACTTACAACTATAAATATATTAGTATAAATTTACTGAATTTATACTAATGTGTTAGTATAAAAATTCTAATAATTATATAAATAATTATATTAGTATAAAAATACTTATTTTTATGATCATAAATACATTTACTGGTAATAATAGTCACCAGATCAAAGAATGCTACTTTTTTGCCGTATCTTGTCTGGAACAGTTCACAGATCTTTTGGTTATTATTCACTTTATCTGCAATGTTCTTGTTTCTCTTTTCTAGTCTAGCTCTCGTCATTTTTTGGTACCAGCTTAGTTGTCACCACTGGCCCAGATATGTAATTTCCACTCTAAAATATAGCACCCTATAGCACTTACTACAGTGTTTACTTTTATATTTTCTCCACTACAATCTAAGCTCTAATTGGGATTATGGAATTGTTTTATGTAATGCTTATTCATTGCTGTTTGTGGCCCCTCTCACAAAATCAGTGCTTTAAGCATTGGCATGTAGACTTACTCCCTAAAGCTTCCTCTCTAAGGGTCATTCTAATGAAAATCAGCATTTCAGTGGTCTTGAAAGGGAGCAAACTAATTTCAGGGTGCCCAGTCTTTTTTTTTTTTTTTTTTTTAGAATATGCATGTTTATTAAGAATCATGGTGAAGCCCTAACTGGTTTGGCTCAGTGGATAGATCGTGGGCCTGCGGACTGGAGGTTCCTGGGTTTGATTCCAGTCAAGGGCACATGCCGGGGTTGTGGGTTCGATCCCCAGTAGGGAGCGTGCAGGAGGCAGCCAATTGATGATTCTCTCTCATCATTGATGTTTCTATCTCTCTCTCCCTCTTCCTTCCTCTCTGAAATCAATGAAAATATTTTTTAAAAAAGAATTATGGTGGAGTCAGTCTAGGATTCTTATCCTAGGCCTCTCTATCAGTCAGCTGTCCCCAAGGAAACTGATGGACAGATGAGGGTTCCAATGAAGAGAGTTTAATGAAGGGTCTGTTTAGAGATGTGGGCAGGGTTAAGTTGAACAACCTGAGGTGGGAAGAATTCAAGGACCAGGGTTAAATAAAAATAGAGCTGGACAGTAGTTGAAGCAGCAAAAGCAGATTTATTCAGGAACTCTTGTAATAGAGGAAGAAGAACCTCAGTATAGAACAGGGCCAATTCTGACTATAGCATGAAATTTATAGCCAAAGAGCAGGGTGGGCATCACTGGAAAGAAAGTTAAGGTAGGGCAAGGGGTACTTAAAAATGACTCAACCATATTCTTGCTGAAGGTAGGCTGGGGTGATTAGATATCACCTCTAGGATGGTGTGGAATGAGGAATTTGATCAGATATCAAGGAAATCAAATAGAGGGTAGGGGATTTTTCTATAAACTAACTTAACAGAAAAATTGGGTAATGCGAAGATGGACACAGCAGTGCAGAGATTGAAGGCGAGTTGAGAAAAGAGTGTAGAGAGGCCCAACAAGCATTGGATCCAGGAGAGGATCTTTGTCCCTGCAACAGGGAGAAGCTGTTACCACTGTGGTTCTAAAGGGGCAAGAGGCTGGAGTCCTGTAGGAGCTGTGGCTAACAGAACGCAGCCACTGCTACAATTGTGACCCAACAAGGAGAGAGCTGGGCATGGGGAGGTTTGGGGAATGGGGAATAAATACCCTAATTAGCCAACCCAACAGGAGGCCAGTAAGCAAGGGATCCCAAGTGTGGAGGTCAATCTGAAGTTGCTCTGGGTGGGTCAGTGAGTGATGAGTGAATGTGGGCAAGCTGCAAAGCGCAGGAGGGCAAATGGAGACTGGAGGGGTCCATGGAGAATAATCAGCACACCTCTAGCTGGCAGGTAACTTTAGATGAATTATTCATTCCTTCTAAACTTATTTTCTCATCAATAAAAGGCGGACAATAAAATCAACGTTAATACAGAATTAAAAGAGATAAAAGATGCAAATCACTTAGCACACATTAGTCCTTATAATTTCCTTGTTTTTTGGTTTTGAGCATAGACATAGAATTTAGATTCCTCTGGTTCCTAAACTTTAAACTTTCTTTGGATTGGAGAGTTAATGTGTAAGTCAGATGTATCAAGAATGGACCAAAGAAGTAAAAGGCATGGCAATATAAGTAAGGCAGAGGAAATTTACTTTGGTGAATGTAAAATATTGCTCTGGCTAGCCTAGGAGGGAGAGAAGCTGGTTGTAAACAGTGGAGGTAACTGTGTGTGTGCAACAGGTGCCCATCTGTGTGTTTGTGGGGTAGCATGTGCTGTGAGCTAGGCTGGCTGTGTTCATATCCTGACTCTGACACTTCCTATCATGTGACCTTGCCCTTTACTTAATATTTCTGTGCATTAATTTTCACATCTAGGTAATGGGGATAAAAATATTATTTGTTGTAGAATAATATGAGATATATAAGTTAAGTCCTAAGAACCAGTTCTGGTACAAAATAAATCTTTATTAAATGTTAGTATTATTGTAGGGATATATAATAATTTTAATGCATATATAATGTTATAGATATATTCATAGTTATTCAATTATAATTAAGATTGTTTTTGATAAAGGGATTTGCTGACAATGACTATACCAGTAACAAAAAATCATCTTTTTATTTTTGTATAGCCTACTTGAACTGGTCATCTGATGAATTATATTGAAATTGGTCTTGAAACAATGCTGAATCAGAGTTTAAATTGCATCTTCTTGTATTGGTTGTGCTCTGTAAATATTTTCTTCCCAAACACTGTGTCTGCATTATATATATAAATACCTTAAGAAACTCACTCAGTTAAATATTTTATGTTAGAGTGAGGTACAGTCATGCACTGCTTAACAATGGGGATACATTTCGAGAAATGCATCATTAGAAAATCGTCTTTGTGTGACCATGATCGTGTATTATACACACATACCTGAGATACCCTACTACATATCTAGTCTATATGCTATAGCTTATAGCTCCTAGGCCACAAGCTCGTACAGCATGTTACTGTAGGTAATTGTAACACAATGGCATTTGTGTATCCAAACATAGAAAAGGTACGTAAGAATCTATAATAATAAAAGCATAATATGCTAATTATACTGGACAGCCGAATGACCTTCCAGACGACCTTCTGGATGTCCTTCCGGACGAAGCTGGGGCTGTAAGGGCTGAGGCGCCACCACAGCTGTGAAGGCTGAGCCCCTTGCACAAATTTTGTGCATCGGGACTCTAGCACGATATAAAAGGTAAAAAATGATACACCTCTATAGGGCACTTACCAGGAATGGAGCTTGCAGAACTGAAGTTGCTCTGGGTGAGTCAGTGAGTGAAGAGTGAATGTGAAGGCCTACACATTACTGTGTACTCCTGTAGATGTTATGAACACTGTACACTTTGACTACAATTATTTATAAAGCAACAAGAGATTAAATCAAGCACAAGAGAAAATTATGCAATCAAGCGATTCAGTAAACACAAGGAGTATGAGGCTGCTGCAAGTGGCTTAGCATATCATACTGTTTTACAGCAAACTTTTTTTTTATAAGAATAAAATAATGAAAAGTATAGTATAGTAAATACATCAGCCAGTAACATAGTTTTTTATTATCATTTTCAAGTATCGGGTACTGTACATAGTTATATGTGCTACACTTTAGTGCCACTGGCAGCATAGCAGGTTGGTTTACTCCAGCATCACCACAGACACGTAAGTAATGCATTGTGAGGTGATGTTTCTATGGCTGCAACACTAGGCTGTGCAAATTTTTCAGTTCCATTATAATCTGATGGGACCAAAAAAGTGGTTTTGTGGAACATGACTGCAAAATCACATGTGTATGTCTATATGTGTGTTTATATATGTTTGTGTGTGTCTGGAATGAAATAGTATTCAAAATATATAGAATTTATTATTATAAAAATTATGCTGCATGAAAAAAAGAATGTACTTTTGCCATGTATAATTTCTAGTTTACATGTTCAATCAATATAATCCCATCAAATTGTTTAAAGATGAAAGTATAATTTTGTGTATGAGATGGAGTGAATAATTGCATTTGTAAATTATTGAGGAATAATCTTTGTTCTTATTCAAAGTCAATTCATCAAGTCATTATAATTACATTAACTACAAAATGGAAGATTAAAATTGGGTGAATTATTCTTAGGAAGAACCCCAGCAGTGTAGGGACTGTAAGATTTTATTTTTCTGACCCCACATTCCCACTCCCACTGTGATTAGAGACTAGGCTTGCTCAGAGCCTCAAGAAAGATGGCCAAGGGTATAGAGCTGACACAAGGGGGACAGTCAGATAACTTTGGAGGTCTAACAGGTAAGTTAGAAAGTATCAGAGGCATAGATCCTGTGCAAGAGGAAGGCTGTGCAGAGATACAAGAAAGTGAAGTCACAAAGAGAAGAATGGATAAGAGCCCAGGCAGCCTTGGAGGTTGAGCAAGGGCCACAGAGACAAAGAATGTCTGTAAATTTTCTAGTTCGTTGGAGGCTTAATGGTACCTTTTATACTTGAGATCTATGAGATTTTTTACATAACAAACTTTTTGTTCTTGAACCAGGGTTGAATTTATTACTTTCTTAGCCTAAGGTACTCTTGACTTCCAGATTTCCTTCCTTCATTAAAAAAAAAAAAAAAAAAAAAGAGGGAAAGAGAAGGTAACTTAGGCTAGATTATATTCTATTTTCTCCTTCTGGTTTTACAAGAAATTAAAACATTTTGTAGGCCCCTGGGCCTTGGGCCCAGTGGGGAAGTCAGTCATGACCTGAAGTTTTTTTGGGTGTGCTGTCCCCTGTCTTCATGTAATCCCTCCCTACCACAGAAAATGGCATCCCCCGCTGAGATTTCTAAAAGAGTCAGTTAGTAGATACATACCTTCTGTAAAATTAGCAGAATTTGGGGTTATCTTATATCATGAGATTTTTAAAACAAAAACTAAAGATGCTTCTAATTGAAGAGATCTAGCACTTAAAAGACCCTCACCACTGACATCTGTCCTGAACATTTAAAAAAATATTTTGATTTCAAGAACAGGTAATTAAGAACAAGATAATGGCTCACTCTTGGTACATGTCAGATTTGAAGCTTCATTTCATTTCATCTTTTTTAAATAGCTTAATATTACAGAAAATTAAGTGACTATTTCATAGTTGCAAATGATATCTTATGAACTTCTGAAAGTGAGCTTTTTTTTTAAGAGCTTGATTCATGGAAGTGCCTATTATCAGTCTGTACATAATGTCATTTTCCAACTTAATAACATTGAAATCAGAAAAAAAATCATTGTACTTCCCGTGTTGGCACATACACTGGGGCTTTGATGAAAGGAAATGCATTTCCGTTGCACTCCTTTAGTAAGGATTTGTTTAAAATGTAGGTTGTTCTACTTTAAAGCTCAATGCTCTGGACATTTTGAACCTTTTGCTTCATTAACTGCATTCATTCTAAAATACCTTTTAATTTAAAACAGGAGATAATCGTAATACCTTGAAGCAAATGAGATGTTATTGCAATAATTAAATCTAAAATGAGATGCAGCGTGTACTTTAAACCTGCTGCTGTTTCAGCTAGTTAATAGTGAATCACATTTCCATTGGTCACACTGATTTCTTTCTTTTCCAGTTGAGATGGAGTACTGCATACTAATCGGATTCTAATGCTTTTTACAAGAGGCAGAATGTGTATTAAGCTCTATCACACAATTTTAAATTAATTTAACTTTGCAAAAATTGCAATAATTATATGACATGATGCTTTCATCCCATATAAATATGCATCAGATTCAAGAAAATAATTTTACATATCAATAAAATTACTTGAATACTTAGTGCATGTTTTTCCACTAATGAATCTGCTGGTAGAATCAGGAGGCTTTTTATTACCTCTCTCAAGCTTCAGAAACTTTCAGTGTTTAAAATGTGCCTCAACATTTCAGCTGGAGGTGCAGAGCCTGTGGGCATGGTAGGATGTGTGGATGGCTATGCTAAGAGAAGAAAGCAACTATTTTCTTCAAATAGTTTGATCTTTCTTTTGGGATTAAGCTGGGGTGGATATCTTTTCCATCAAGGACAGGGCTCCTGTATTAAAGTATTAAACTGGGATACATTATTTGTGTCAAATTACATACGCCAAAGAAAGTTTCTGTTTATAGAAATGACCTAAATATACTGTTTCTCTTGGCAAACTACTTCAGGTCAATGAACTTCTCTTTTGATGAAGATTATTCTGCTCTTGAGTTCCTGAGAAGCTGAAAACCAGTATGTTCTTCCTGCCCCTCATTTCAGTCCTTGCCCATCTTGGTCCTTATTGCTTTTCACTTCCTTTTATGTTAAATTCTTCTTTTAAATAATACTACTACTAACAATAACAATAGTTGCCCTAACCGGTTTGGCTCAGTGGATAGAGCCGAAGGGTCCCAGGTTCGATTCCAGTCAAGGGCATGTACCTTGGTTGCAGGCACCTATCCAGTAGGGAGTGTGCAGGAGGCAACTGATCGATGTTTCCCTCTCATTGATGTTTCTAACTCTCTATCCCTCTCCCTTCCTCTCTCTAAAAAATCAATAAAATATATTAAAAAAATAACAATAACTAACACATTGACATTTATTGAACACCTACTGGGTGCTGGATACTGTCTTAATGCTTTGAAAAATTATTGTACTTAGTCCTTACAATAAACATCTAAAATGGATGTTCTTATTACCTATATTTTATAAGCAAAACAAAACAAAACAAAAACACAACAACAACACACACACACACACACACACACACACACACACACACACACACCAAAAAACAGAAACACTGGTGGTGGAGGAACTTCCTGTGTCCTCTCGCTGCTAGTCGACAGGAAGTGTGCACTCGGTGGTCTAGCTCCAAAGCTCATGTTCTCAGCTCCTGCCTCATCAGGTGGGAGCTGGGAGGAGACTGTCATCAAAGATGGAGGTAGTGTTTTTTGAAAGTGTTCTGAATATAACCTTCGACCTACACTCTTATCAGAAGAATCAGAGAAACCTTTTCTTCCCCTGATTCTCTTTGAATGTTATTAAATATGCCCGCTCCAAAGCTGGTGCTATGGGTGTCCATTTTCTTGCCCCCTGGCTCACCATGCTTCATCTGTTCGGCAGCAGCTTTCATTCTGGGGGTTCTCAGTCTTCCACTCCTGCCCATGGTACTAATCTTTGTATTAAGTATAATTTTCAACGACTGGTGCCACCTGTATTTGAGTTTATCTGACCCCTTTCCTGCTTGCTGATATGCTTGCTTTTGCTGACTGTTTAAAGAACCAACTCCCATTTCCTACATCTATACTATTTTTATAATATTTCCAGTTTAAGGCAGAACCTTCTCTCTTCCTGCCACATGTGACTTGAGGCAATGGACTGGAAACAATACAGTGCACCTCCCTGCCCCTGCAGGGTTACTCTCTCCTGACCTTCCTCAAGGCGGAACTTATCAGAAACCACTTACAGCCAAGGGGCAACCATGTCTCTCCTCTACCCTAGTTTCAGAGCCTTAAACTTGGGGATAACTATTAGCCCATAGTTTCCCATCATTTCCTCACCGTAGGTTTGGCCATCTGGTCTGCATGGATATTGAACTTCTAGAAGTGTACATGGATAGTTCTAACTCTTCCTAAGGGCTTGCCTCCCACAACAGTTTCCTTTCAGTGACCCATTTCCTTCCCCCTTCCATTTCATTTCTTAAAATAAATAAAAGACAGGTAGGGGTGATTGAACTATTCTGCTTCCCATTGACTCCATTTCACCCCTCAAATTGCTATGTATTTAACCCAATAAGTCTCCATATGTGTCTGTTCATTATTTATTGTTGTTTTTTTAACACAGACTAGTTCTCTTCATCTTCATGGAATGAGGGCAATTGGTGCTATCTTTATCTTTCCAGATCCCAGATCCACTACTCAAGACCTTATTTCTTTCCTTCTTTCCTCCTCCCAAAGGTGTGACCTGCTTATTTCTCTCTTTCTCTCTCTCTTTCTCTCTCTCTCTCTCTCTCTCTCTCTCTCTCTCTCTCTCTCTCTCTCCTATTATGACATTTTATTTGTCTTGGACAAATTTTTCCCTTTGGAACACTGGTAAAATGTTCGTAATTTCTAACCCCTTGTTTACAAGGCAGTTCTCAAAAACAGCATGTAAAATAATTTCTCTTTTTGACTTTTATGGTTTGACTTTTATGTTTGACTTTTATGGTTTGTTCATTGGAAAGCAAACAGAATTCACAAAATTAGCAAATAAGGAGACTTATAGAAAATACCAATCCTCTGAATGTTTACTTTAAAATGAAATGGGAACTAAGTCTGCTTTCTAATGTTCTCTGATACTGACCCTTGACTTTCTTTATGGGTGTCCCCTGCCAGCCTCTGGTTTGTATTTGGGGACTCAGCCAGTCCAGCAAGGAGGAGGATGAGATTTTAGCCTCAGGAAATGTGGTGTTGACTTGGCTGCTGGGTTAGCTGTTAGAGACTGCTCGCTCACCCACTTTTCTTTTCATTCTCTATAGCCACTCCGGTAGAATAATTCCCACTCATGGCTTCAATCACCACCAACATATCTGCACAGTTACTCATCACAGGACCCAAAGAAACATGTTTCTCGCCCCTTAGTAGGTTAAACCTAATCAGCATGAACTTTTTTTGTGAACTAAGCACTGTGAAAATACCTTACATGTTATGAGGTAGATTTAAAAGGAGTGGGTTTAGAATAACATAATTTGTTGAGAAGGCATCGTTTTAAATGTGACGATATCTTAAAGAGTCCGTCTACTCATGACTTGAAATATTATGCTATGGAAACAGAAGACAACTCCTGGGTAAATATTCTCAAAAAGTAAGAATTAAAACTTCAAAAAATAATGACTGAGGTGAAACTATTATTAATAAATTTATTGACTTCTAAAGTACACTAAAATTTTTATGAAACTGAAGTTGAGCAGAGGCTTAATTTATGTGTGGAGCATCATTATTTTGCAACTTATCTGACTTCAGCAGAGATAAAAATCCTTTAATAAATAAAGAGGCAGCCAGTTTTGGTGACTATGAATGAGAAGGCAAAGGGCATAGCTACATTAGCAATTTTGGTCTTGATCTACACAGACATTTCAATAGATACTATTTCAGATTCATTATTTTTCATTTTGATAGCTTTGCTTCTAACACTAGAATGCAAATGTGAATTTTTGCTGCTGGCATATTTTATTCCTACCTTGTCAAAATCACTAGGAATCCACATTTTTATAATAGTACCCTGCACTTTTCAAAAATCAGGAGGAGGAGAAAGAATATAGGCGTAAAAGCGAGAGGGTATGGAAAAGCGTCTGTGAAAATGATGACAGAGATATAGACATAGATAAAAATAGAAGAGGAAGGATTGAGAGAAAAGGAGGCACTGGAGAGAGAGAGGAATGACAGGGAGAAAAGAGTGAGAGAGAAGTCCATTAAAATATGACTTCGGATGTTTAAACCATTGAGTGGATTGTGCTTTTTCCTGTTTACTCGTTTAATAAACATTCTCAACTTTGGTCACTGTTATTTGGAACCGTCCATTTCTAACAGTTGAGGGCACTCCTTCCTTGAAAGTAGCTTGTCAGCTTTAATTTTCAGAATTCAAAGTTTTGATGTTTTTAAAATAAATCTTATTGAATACTAAAGGTTTTGCTAAGAGATGAAATACATTTTTTTTTCTTTTTATAAATTCATATTGGAACTTCACAGATTTTGGCCAGTTTAGTACATGTGCTTAAATACCTCTGACATTCAAACTCAGGCAGAAAAATCTTTTTGGTTTGTTTTTGTTTTTGGATTATTAAATCTACCTTGTACCAAAATAGCTGAAGGTTATACATTGAATCAGCAGATATTTTCTACTTCTCAGCTTTTTCTTTCAGCTCTATCTCGGGTTTATGGTCTAATTAGGGGTAACATATGGTGTGAACAACAATAACAAAATGACACCTTGATGGAAACAAAAGGCTCAGACGTAAGTGGATCAGGCACTTTTCCACGTGTTTAATTTTTGTGAGCAAATCATTCAGAGACTGTTGTTCTGAATCAAATAATCAGAGCCCCCACCATTTGTCTGCCTGTTCCCACTGCAGACACTCTGCCTACCTCATGTCTGGAAGATACCAATTTCCTTTCTCATTGGTATTCTGAAATTTATGTTTACTTTTAGGTGTATTTTAGTTTTAAAAATATATATTTTTATTGATTTCAGAGAGGAAGGGGGAGGGAGAGAGAGATAGAAACATCAATGATGAGAATCACCAATCAGCTGCGTTCTGCACACCCCCTACTGGGGATCAAGCCCGAAACTCAGGCCTGTGCCCTGACCAGGAATGGAACCGTGACCTCCAGGTTCATAGGTCAGCACTCAACCACTGAGTCACGCCAGCTGGACTTTAGGTGTACTTTATATAATAATGTATATAAAGTTATTCCCAAATTGACTACTGGAGGCATTCTGTCCAGTAGGTCTTACCACTGTGATACCCCAAATGGCAAGCTGGAGTCCTGATTCCGGGTTCTTATTCTAAGAGGTTTGAAGAATAAAATTCGCAGACAAAAGGATTTTCAGCAAAAGCGTGGAATTTTATTGCAAGCATATATAAGTTCCCCCATGGGGAAGGGTCCCCAAATGGGGAACCCAGTGAGTCTCTTTGTCTAAGGGTTTATAAATGTTGGCAGCTTCTTTGTCTGTTCATGCCACTTCTAATTGGACCTTCCTCATTTTATGTCCCTTGTGTTTTTCCTAATTGGCCAACCTCTATCTCCCCCTTCCCTGTTTGGCACCAGTTTCAAAGTTTCAAAGCTCACCCCATGCTCCCCCCTCCTCTTGGAAGATAAACATTCTAGTGGTTTGGAGCTGGCTCTGTCTGTCATGCATGCATTCCTTTCCCATGGGCCCTACCCCAACTGCCTCTCCTGTCTCTAAGTCCTCTCAACTGCTCTGCTTCTGCCTTTCTCTGTATGTGTGTATGGGGTGTGTGTGTGTCTCACTCTCCACCTCTCTTTGTGTCTCTGTCTCTCTATGTGTCTGTTTCTTTCTCTGTTTCTGTTCCTGTCTCCCTCTCTCTCTCTCTGTCTATTGTTTTCTGAATCAAATGGAAATTTTTAAACTCTACTTTAACATTTTTATTTGCTTTGCCAACCTTACTTTGACTTTCATTTCCCACTGTGATTCTTCCATCCCCACCCTTCTTGTTAACAGATTGCCTCCTTTCTATCCCAGAGTTATAACCTCCCATCTAGTATCTTTTCTTTTTTTTGGACACTCCAAGGGTAACACAGGTTGACTCCTTTCCTTTCAGTTATTCATATATGTCTCTATTCTTAAATCCAAGTTAAAATTGTATTTTTATATCTAGAAAGTTAAAATTAATTTCTCTTATCTAAGGATAGTTTATCTGTCTTTTATTTACATAGTTATCAATGTTAGTAATCATTACATAGGTATTAAAATATATTTATCATCACATTTATATTGATTAAAGCTATATTTACATTATTAATTATTGACATATTACATATGTTGTATATTTAAAATATAATTAACATTTTATATGGACGGAAATTTATGAAGTAATTTCTGTTAATTGCAAGAGCAGTAAATAGTTGCTAACTGATGCTCTAAGACTTTTTGGTTACATACAGTCTAAACAATTTGAAACTATATTCTTATCGACAAAATGTGAGTAGTTGCTTGGGATATCTATAAAATATTTGAATGCATTGGTGGTATTGAAACTACTAGTTTCTATAAACTAATTTTTGAAAAAGTCTTGATTTTTAGAAAATAAAATTTTAATCACATATTAATTTCAAATTTTATTGAGCATTTATTAGTGTAGTCTGCTGTAATCTAGGCAATAGTTTCAATTCCAAAAGACACCATACTAGTATAAGAGAAAAGATATCCAAAACAATAAGTAGATTGTTAATTATGCTGAGATTTTTGTCAAAAGGTTATTGTGCAAATGATATTTTTCATTCAGCTCAAGTCATACGGCACTGTTGTCAGTGTTTACAAACGTTTTGTCACCATGTGGTGATAGAGGGATGGCTGGTGCACAGGTGTAGTTTAACCATATCTCGGTTCATATGTTTATTTTACCTAATAGACAATCTGGAAAAATAATAATGAAAAATACTGATCCAGTAGGAAAGTACAACTTGATTGAATGTCCTATGTACCACAATACAATTGGCATGTTGAAAATTATTTTGAAGTTACTTCAATTTAAGACATCCATATAATGAGTATAAAAGGGAAAACACTGAAGAGTTTATAAAAATGTGAGACTTGTTGGAATATATATTATAGTTTGACATATGACATGCCTTAGGAACAACAATAGGTTATTACAAAAGATGAGAAAATATTAAAACATTGGAGTTTTTGGTCTTAAAATGTCTTTTATTAAAACGTAAATAAATTAAACTTAAGAATTTTTGAGAGAAACCAAGATGGCGGCATAGGTTAATGCCAGAGTTTGCTACCTCGAACAACCACTTCAAAAAACAACTAAATGACGGAACGGACATCATCCAGAACCACAGGAAGGCTGGCTGAGTGGAAATTCTACAACTAGGAGGAAAGAGAATATCATACCCAGACTCAGAGGAGGCGCAGTGCTGAAGTGAAATACTGAGGTGCAGAGTGCGCGCAGAGCGGGCTGGCAGTGGAGGGCGCGGTTGTTGTTTTCAATCGGGAGGGAGTTTCAGACTCTGAGCTCCAGATCCAGTCGAGTCTCTAGGGACCCAGACTCAAATGGGAGAAGCGGGACTGTCTGGCTTCGGTCAGAACTCGAAGGCAGCTTTCTCTCTGAGGTTTGCAGTGGTTGCTGGGACTCTGTGAGGCAGAACCCCTAGGGACAGAACTGAGAGCAGCCATAACTGCTCGCTCCAGCCCGCCCTGTAGATCCCCAGGGACCCGCCCCTGCGCAGAGCCATTTGCCAGATAGCCTCAGGCAAATGCTAGATTAGCACCGCCCTAGAGGTCCAGCACAGAAGCCCTCCCACTGCAGACACAGCGGACTCTCATAGCCAGTTAACCTGGAGGTCAAATCACCCCCGGTATTGCTGACAACAATCAAGGCTTAACTACAACAAGACTGGGCACAAAGACCACTAGGGGGTGTACCAAGAAAGCATAAAAAATGCGGAGACAAAGAAACAGGACAAAACTGTCAATGGAGGATATTGAATTCAGAACCACACTTTTAAGGTCTCTTAAGAACTGTCTAGAAGCCGTCGATAAATGTAGTGAGATCCTCAAGAAATCTAATGAGACCCTCGATGTTATGATAAAGAACCAACTAGAAATTAAGCATACACGGACTGAAATAACGAATACTATACAGACTCCCAACAGCAGACCAGAGGAGCACAAGAATCAAGGCAAAGATTTGAAATGCGAAGAAGCAAAAAACATCCAACCAGAAAAGCAAAATGAAAAAAGAATCCAAAAATACGAAGATAGTGTAAGGAGCCTCTGGGACAGCTTCAAGCGTACCAACATCAGAATTATAGGGGTGCCAGAAGATGAGAGAGACCAAGATATTGAAAACCTATTTGAAGAAATAATGACAGAAAACTTCCCCCACCTGGTGAAAGAAATAGACTTACAGGTCCAGGAAGCGCAGAGAACCCCAAACAAAAGGAATCCAAAGAGGACCACACCAAGACACATCATAATTAAAATGCCAAGAGCAAAAGACAAAGAGAGAATCTTAAAAGCAGCAAGAGAAAGAAACTCAGTTACCTACAAGGGAATACCCATACGACTGTCAGCTGATTTCTCAACAGAAATTTTGCAGGCCAGGAGGGAATGGCAAGAAATATTCAAAGTGATGAATACCAAGAACCTACAACCAAGATTACTTTATCCAGCAAAGCTATCATTCAGAACTGAAGGTCAGATAAAGAGCTTCACAGATAAGGAAAAGCTAAAGGAGTTCATCACCACCAAACCAGTATTATATGAAATGCTGAAAGGTATCCTTTAAGAAGAGGAAGAAGAAGAAAAAGGTAAAGATACAAATTATGAACAACAAATACGCATCTATCAACAAGTGAATCTAAGAATCAAGTGAATAAATAATCTGATGAACAGAATGAACTGGTGATTATAATAGAATCAGGGACATAGAAAGGGAATGGACTGATTATTCTTGGGGGGGAAAGGGGTGTGGGAGATGCGGAAAGAGACTGGACAAAAATCGTGCACCTATGGATGAGGACAGTGGGTGGGGAGTGAGGGCAGAGGGTGGGGTGGGAACTGGGAGGAGGGGAGTTATGGGGGGAAAAAAGAGGAACAAATGTAATAATCTGAACAATAAAGATTTAATTAAAAAAAAACACGAAAATATTTAAAAATATTTAGTCTTTGGAATTAAATCTGATTTTTTTTCTTGACACTTCCAGCTAAGTAATCCTTGGAAATTAAGTTCTCAAAAATTGAGTATTCTTATCTACAAAGTAATGTTAATATGACCCATGTCATATTTGAAGTTATAAAGAGAATCAAATGAGTTAATGCATACAAAATATATTAGCATAATTCATAGCGTGGTAGTTATCTTTATTATCATTACAATTTTGCATTAAATAACTGGTTTTTATTTATGACAAAATATAAAAGATCTTGAGGATATTTATTTTATGGCAGAGGGCTCCTAAAATTGTGGGCCCATGTTTTATGGGCCCTGTAATATGGACTGTATTTTCTATACTTATTTGTACATGCTAAATTTTGTCTCACAGCTTAGTTTTGATTTTCTAGAGGTTTTATGGAGCCAACTCATACCAGCTCACAATCAGTGACATCACATTGGTAGCTCAAAATCACCCATGCTTAGCGTATTTATCCCATAGAAATTGGAAAACACTACAAATTGGAGTTTCCTCCTTCCTCCCTTGACTACCTTCACCTTCTGCTGTCCCAGGAGAACCAATTGTTAAACTTTTTCAAGCTCATCACTGCTTTAACTTTTAGTTACTAGGAAGACTGCTGAAGTATTTGGGAGGTTTGTGAAGAGTGTGCATCTAAGCAAAATAAGTTACCCTCCTGTTCCCTAGAGATAAGCTCTGACTTTTGGAAATGATTTACTTTTTCTGAGCCTGTAAACTTAAGGTTCAAATATGTTTCTTTATTGTAGGATTAATTTTCTCATGTTTTTTATTTCCATGAAGAAAACATTGTGATAGAGCTGACTTACTTCACTTCTCACTTAGGTGCTATTTTTCTACATGGGATATTCAGCAGTTTTCAAATTCTACCCAAGAATGTTTTCTTTGAAAGGGCTCTCTTTTTCAAAAAGTGCCACTATATTTTATAACATATTTATAAATAAATTGCTTCAATTTGCCTTGAACGGCCTTTCAATAAAGGACAATCTTTAGGGGAAATTTTTATTTCTGCCATATCAACAATTTTAAACGTTAAGTATTACACAGCTCTCAAAATATTAGAGTTATATGAAATTCACAGCACTTTATAATAATTTCAAATTTAGAGCACCAGTTATAGATGCTAATATATATCCAATTCAAATTACACTCAATGAAAATCTTGGCATTAAAAATGATATAATTTTTGAGGAAACTCCATACTGTTTTCCACAGTTGCTGCAACAGTTTGCATTTCCACCAGCAGTGCACGAGGGTTCCTGTTTCTCAACCTCCTCCCCAGCGCTTGTAGTTTGTTGATCTGTTGATGATGGCCATTCTGACAGGTGTGAGATGGTACCTCATTTTTGTTTTGATTGGCATCTCTCAGATGATTAGTGACTTTGAGCATTTTTTCATATGCCTCTTGGCCTTCTATATGTCCATTTTTGAAAAGTGCCTGTATAGGTCCTTTGCCCATTTTTTAATTGGGTTGTTTATCTTCCTTTTGTTAAATTATATGAGTTCCCTATAAATTTTGGAGATTAAACCCTATGGGATGTAACATTGGCAAATATGTGCTCCCATGCAGTGGGCTTTCTTGTTTTGTTGATGGTTTCTTTTGCTGAGCAGAAGCTTTTTATTTTGATTTTTTATTTTCTCCTTAGTTTCCATTGTCCTAGGAGATATATTGGTAAACATATTGTTATGAGACATTTCTCATATTTTGTTGTCTATGTAGTCTTCTAAGATTTTAATGGTTTCCCATTTTACATTTAAGTCTTTTATCCATTTTGAGTTTATTTTTGTGTATGGTGTAAGTTGGTGGTCTAGTTTCATTTTTTTGCATGTATCTATCCAATTTTTCCAAAACCATTTATTGAAGAGACTGTCTTGACTCCATTGTATATTCTTGCCTTCTTTGTCAAATATTAATTGAGCATTAATTGCTTGGGTCGATTTCTGGGTTCTCTGTTCTGTTCCATTGGTCTATATGTCTATTCTTGTGCCAACTAAAAATGGAACTCCCATTTGACCCAGTAATCCCACTCCTTGGAATATATCCCAAGAAATCAGACACCAATCAAAAAGAATATATGCACCCCTATGTTCATATCAGCACAATTTACAATAGCTAAGATTTGGAAACAGCCTAAGTGCCCATCAGCAGATGAGTGGATTAAAAGACAATGGTACATCTACACAATGGAATATGCTACTGTAAAAAAAAAAAAAAGAACTCTTATAATTTACAAAAGTGTGGATGGACCTGGAGAGCATTATGCTAAGTGAAATAAGCCATTTGGAGAAAGATAAGTATCATATGATCTCACTCATTTGTGGAATATAATGAACAACATAAACTGACGAACAAAAATAGGTCCAGAGAAATAGAAGCATCAAACAGACCAACAAACCTCTGAGGGAAGGCAGGGCAGGTGTGTGTGTGTGAGCGAGAGAGATCAACTAAAGGACTTGTATCTATGCATATGAGCATGACCAATGGACACAGACAATAGGGGGGTGAGGGCCTGTGCTGGGAGGCAAGAGCCTGCTGGGAGAGGTCAATGGGGGAAAAAGGAGAACATATGTAATCCTTTCAACAATAAAGAATTTTAAAAAATGATATATTTTAGAATGCTATAGCATAACAAATTCTGTTCTACAAATAGATACTCAACATGATGAAAATAAAAGTTATTTCATAGAAAGTCTTCCTGAATGGATAAAATAAAAAATGAATTTTAGTGTGGATAAGAACAAGGTAATGCTTTCAGGGAAAAGTGATTCTACTTGTAAGTCACTTGGGTCTGAGAGAGCTCTGAAACAGGGAAAGGGCTGTGAGCATCCTTTTTTATTTTTATTTTTAGAATTTGATGGATTGCTATTGAGTAGTGACTTCTGCAGATATTTAATGGGGACATAAAAATTAGCCTAAATTTCTTATTTTATGAATTAATAACTTCATCTGTCTATCTGCTATCTTAAATAAACTTGAGTGATATGTCTCAAGAAAGAAATAGAAATTCCACTGGACAGATGATCTGATTAAGAAAATGCGAGACAAGGGATGTGAGTGAGAATAATTATGAAGAATTATATATTTTATTCCAGAGAACTGAGGTCTGGAAAAGGGAATGACTAAAGTATAAAGAGTCATCAATATGGTGACCACAGGCTCATAAAGTGAATTGAAATGAGTTAGAATGAGGAGAAAATTCTTGAAACCACTTTAAACAGTGGAGAGTCAACTTCTGGAAACTTTTACTTAAAGTGAAGATAAAGGCTATAAACGGGCTCTGAGGAGACGTATTTAGAAATGTTTAGCCAACCATGTACGCCAAGTATAAATGGGCCTCAGAATAACAGCAATGCTTGTTCAAAATGGAGATTTCTAAGCACTACCCCAAATCTACTAAATTGGAAATTGTGGTGATTGGGGTCCATGACTCTACATTTTAACAAACATGGTATGATTCAGCTGAGCCAGGGACCACTTAGTGGAATCCTGCTTTCTGTTCATGTTAGGAAAAAACATCCTAGTATATTTTTAGAAAGCATGCTTGTCTCGTACTAATATACATTCTGGTGCCTGTGTCAGCTCCAGTTCCAGTGAACTACCATGGACTCATTGAACAAGTCCTATGCTGTTAAGCCTTTTGTCTTTTCTCAAGTTGTTGCCTTTTGCTAAAATTCCTTTCTCTTCGGGTTTACTTGTTGAGGTCATATTCATCTTTCCAGACTCCTTTGGTATCTCCCTTCCTGTGGGAAATCTCCCTCAGTTCACTCCATCAGTATCTCTCTCTCAACCCTGGGTTTCCATAAGACATTGAACATATGATCACATTTATCCAGGGCAGATGGCATC
The DNA here is from genome assembly GCF_014108235.1 of Myotis myotis. Lineage (NCBI taxonomy): Eukaryota > Metazoa > Chordata > Mammalia > Chiroptera > Vespertilionidae > Myotis > Myotis myotis. The sequence continues at coordinate 67,934,790 of NW_023416379.1, read as the reverse complement.
TGTATAGAGTTCTTTACCTATTATTATATGTGCTTATCTATCAGCTAGAGTAGAGGTTGGTCTGTGGGCAAAATCTAGCTCAGTGACTGTTTTGTAAATAATGTCTTATGGGAACACAACCATGTCCATTTGATTACACATTGCTTAAGACTGCTGTCCACTGTGATAGCAGAGTTGAGTAGTGGCGACAGGGATGGATATTCCTCAAAGACTAAGATATTTATCATCTGCTTCTTTAAAGTTTGCCAACCCCCTGAACCAAAATGTGTGCTATATTATAAATTAATTATGTATGAGTATTTAATAGGATATTTTATAGAGATTTGGTAATCTGTAAGTTATAGAAAATATTTGGTGAAAAAATGAAATGATTGTTGGAAATATGTGTTTATCATGCCGATAAAGGAAATATAAACTCTTTTCCCATTTCTGTCTGAGTTCGGTTTGGAGTCCTTGTCCTTGACATTATTCAGTGCTCCAGTAGAACTTTCTCTGGTGATGGAAAGTGTTTTCTGTCTATGATAGTCACTACAGTAGCCACTATGCCCATGTGGCTATTGAGCACTTGACAGGTGACTAGTGAGACTGAATAACTGAATTTTAACTTAATTTTAATTAATGCAAATATTTCACACTAATTAAAATATAGCGACTGGATACTATATTGGGCCATATAAATAGAGGAACAAATAGGTTTATGAATAATTCTACCTAAAGACAAACAACATATAATGAGAATGAGAGGGAGAAAAAAATTAATTTAATAAAATATATAAGATAGCTCTGTTACCTTTGTCTTGTTAATAGTTATACAATGGAAAGCTATAGGTATGCACCCTAGCTGTATTTTGGCTATGTACTTTAAAATTTAGATGTAAAAAATGAGAAACCTATTCCAAGAGATAAACTAAAATTCTTACAGATATAAGCTCTTTCTTAAGTTTCCATTTTTATTTTTCTGATGGTTTTTCAGGATTTTTATTGACCAATTGGCATCTTTTCAAAGACTAAATGGTTACAATATAAGTGAAAGAAGGAAATTAGAAATATCTAAAGATTTACACATCAATTCTACATATTAGTTTTGGTGTGCTGAGGTTGGTGTGGTGTATCAATAAGGGACAGAGAATAGAAGGGAGAGACTGGCTTTGGATGCATTATCATTGATAGTGAAGAAGTTGAAAGGCTTTCATGTTTTCCCAGCTCATTTGTGTAGTTGTCATCACATCACTTGTTTTTCTTTATATGTTTTTTTATTGTTGTAGTTAATCCTCACCCAAGGATATTTTTTCTATTGAGAGAGAGTGGAAGGGAGGGAGGGAGGGAAAGAAGAGTGAGAGAAGCATCTATGTGAGAGAGACACACTGATTGGTTGCCTCCCACAACCAGGGGCCAGGGAATGAACCTGAGACCTAGATACATGCCCTTGACTGGACCCTTTGGTGCCCAGACCAGTGCTCTCACCACTGAACCCACTGGCCAGAGCATCACTTCACTTGTTTTTAGTGAACTTTAATTAAACTTCCTTGTGCACATGAGCATGCTTGATCAGAATCCGGTGGCTTTGGAAGAGCACAATTCAAGCAGTTGATTTTAAAACTTGATATATTTAAACCTACACACCTGCTTTAGGGCAGAGAATGGAGACTGATCTAGCATGTGTCCAGATGTTATTTCTGTTACCTCACAGAGTATGGAGAGCAATAAAAGTCTCATTGAATATTTTGTTTCACCCAATTCTTAGAATTGTCCTGTCAACCAGTGTAGACAATGCACAGATCAGCAAGATGATAATGATTTTTTCCTTTGTAGTAGTCATTTTTGCATCTTAAGCAGTCATTTTAATATGGAGTTAATGCTTTCTGAGAATTTCCCACTATTTCAAGTGGGTGAAGCATCCACTTAAATTATAACCTCTTTAGTATGATATCTATAGATGTAGGTATATTTATATGTAAATGTAGATATTATATATAGATATCTATATATCTATATCTCTATACCATTTGACATATGTTTAAAATATATGTATATACCTAATATAAAATATGTTTATGCATGTATTTAAAATAAAGTGCTCTTGGGTCTCCTCTAAATTGCCTAAAAGAGCAGAGGAAGGGAAGGCCATATTTTAAATTGATCTATGTGCCCCAAAATATAGCTGCCCTTAATATTACATGAATTCACTTTTATCAATGAATGTGAAGATATTTAAATGGTAGAGGGGAGAATAGAACAACTTGAAAAAATTTTAGAAATATAGATTAATAATCTCTAACTTATGATATTTAATGTATTAATATAACTATACAATAAGATTTTATTATTTTTTAAATATTTTTATTGATTTCAGAGAGAAAGGGAGAGGGAGAGAGAGAGAGAAACATCAATGATGAGAGGAAACCATTGATCAGCTGCCTTCTGCAAGCCCCACACTGGGTCCCAGCCCACTACCCAGGCATATGCCCCAACCAGGAATCAAACCGTGACCTCCTGCTTCATGGGTCGGTGTTCAACGAGGTAGCCATGCCAGCCTGGCTACAATAAGATTTTATTAATTTTTTTCCACTCATGTTTTATGAAATGACTTTCTTCATTCTTTTCATATGCATTTTGTGCAGAGAAGGCTGTGTCAACATCATAACCAGGATTATTTTTTTCTAGTTACATAATACAGTTTTACAATATCACTTCCTACCAAAGTATTTGAAATACAGCTCTTTTAGAATCTACTTATGATTTTATTCTAAGCCACAAATATTTATTTGCATAGCATGAGGATTTAAAACATTAATCCTAATGGCGCAGCCAGCATGGCTCAGCGGTTGAGTGTTGACCTAGGAACCAGGAGGTCACAGTTCAATTCCTAGTCAGGGCATTTTCCCAGGCTGTGGGCTGGATTCCCAGTGTGGGGCATGCAGGAGGCAGCCAATCAATGATTTTCTCTTATCATTGATGTTTCTATCTCTTTCCCTCTCCCTTCTCCTCTGAAATCAATAAAAAATATTAAAAAATAAAAATAAAACAATAAAAAATAAAGCATTAATCCTGATGTACTAGTAAATGTTTATAGGTGCTGCAAGAGGTCATGTCATTTTATTTAAAAGTTGAGGGTATACTCCAGTGAATTTGCATTAAATTTGTTACTGTCTTTTTTAACTGAATCTATCAGGTTACTTCTATATCACAAGCAATCACTGCTTGAGGTCATTTTAGGTTAATGTACATTCCAAAAGCACTTTATTTTGAAAAATAAAGTGATTAGAAGTTGCCCCAGGATATGAGACACTGTGTAAAGACACCAATATAAATCAACTCTTTCTTTTCTAAGGGATAATTTTAGGGAGTGACCCTATCTTGTCTCTATTTAATTATTACATATAGCAACATTCATCTGGAAATGAGACCAAGAAAATAAGCTAACAAATTGATAAGGAAGATAAATCTTAGAAATCCCAAGGAAGAAATTGTGTGCAGTAAAAGGCCCAAGGGGTGGTACTCTCTGGAGGGCTACTCTGGGGTCTTTCAAAGGCTTCATATAGTTGCATTTTTAATGTTAAATTTTACCTGTGGACACAGAGCAGGGCTGTATTAAAAAAAACACACACAAGTGTTTACAGATATTAAATATTCTGTCATATACCCAACTTATGTTCTGACTTTATGCTCCTCTAGCAAATTTCTGATAATCTGGCCTCATGTAGTTTGCTTACAAAAAAATAATATGAAGATTGACTTAGAAAAAGATAATATATTACATGGAAGCAGTTTTTAAAATTCATAGGCTCCATGTTTGCCTTCATGACTTTCTCTTTTGTCTATTTTACCTAGCTTGAGCAGCCCTCTTATAAAGTTTGCCAATCTGGGAGACATTCGACCCCTTTGAGATGATGTTTTATGACTTTTATCGTATCTGGTAGGTCAGCGGTTTTCAACCTTTTTCATCTCAAGGCACACATAAATTAATTGCTAAAATTCTTCAGCACATCAAAAAATATATTTTTTGTCTACCTGACAAAAAAAATAGGTATAATTTTGATGCATTCACACCAGACAGTTGTTGTGTTGACTGTTGTCATTTTCTTATTTGACGATCTAGGGGAAAAGAGGTCAGTGGCCCTGGCTAAATAGTCAGGTATTATTACTATTGCATGTTCGCTGAGCTAGATGATAATTCGACACTTTAACACTCAGAGGACAGTGTTACTTCCCACCAGCACTAGGAGTCTATTCTCTCTGAAGAGGAATGATTGTGAACTATGTCTCCTTCACATAAAAAAGTACTGTTTATCACATAAGAAAGTCAAATGGTGTTGAATTTGTAAGTTTTCCCAGGAGTGAGATGAGTTGGTCATTTTCCGTCAGTACTTATGGACTGGATATACTTTGGGGCTAAGGCATGTAATGGAAGATTATTGAGAAAGAATACAACATTCAGTCATAATTAACATTTACTATTTTTTAAGGAAATATTTATTAACTACTAGTATGTGCCAGAGGAGGTGAGGAGGTACCATGTAATGACTATACTAAGTAGAATAAACTAAATTACTCACCACCTAAGCAGTGGTTCTGAATTGGAGATTATTTTGCCCTCCCTGGGGCACGTTTGTCAGTGTTTGGGGACATGTTTGAGTGTCATACCTGGGGAGAGGTACTGTCATCTAGTGCCATTCAGAGATGTTGTTAAGCATTCCACACTGCACAAGGCAGCCCTCCACATTAAAGAAATATCCAATGCGATAGTGCCACGATTGAGAAACCTTGACCTAGATGTTTAAACAAATGTGAATAAATTTTTGCATGACATTGTAGGGTATTTCTCTCTATGAAATACTAAGGGAACAGCCTCAGTGGAAATGTTTCTTTTATCCAGATGATAATTTATTTTATATGTTGCTTATTATATACTGCCCAGGAAATGTTGAAGTCTGGGCAAGTATTCTCAAGGATCATATACTAGTAGATGCATAAGGAAGTTCAAGTTCCACACATTAATTCCTTTTAGCCTTTATTACACAGATTCCAAATTTCTGACTAGAAACAGATTTTAACTGCAACATGGGAAATATGAAATTAAATTAGAGGTTCAGTGGACTTTCGGGAATAGTCAAAATAGAGGTTAACTGCAGGTCAGTACTCTAAATCTCAATACTCTGTTGTCCTAGGAAGGAAGTATCTAATCTAATAAAGTCTTGCATATGGTGAAACAAGCTTCTCTACTTCCTGAATACTCACATCTCTTATTTATTTATTTATTTTTTTATTTATTGTCCAAAGTTGTACATATGTCTCTTTTTTCCCCAGTTGACACCCCCCACCCAGTCATTCCCACCCTGGGCAAGGCCCCACCACCCCAGTGTCTCTGTCCATTGGTTATGTTAATATGCATGCATACAAGTTCTTTAGTTGCTCTCTAACCCCCCCCTTACCATTTGTCTCTAGATCGATCTATTCTTGTTCATCAAATTATGTTGATTATTATATACTCACATCTTTTAAATACACACACACACACACACACACACACACACACACACACACACACTCCCACAAAACTTTGTATGAGAAATAAGCAAAAATAAATACATAAGTAAGTATAAATTTTAATCTGAACTCTTACTTGTCCAAATAAGGAAATTGATTACTAACTTTGTGTGTCCCTTTGTTTTCTAGATTTATGATCTTGGCATATCCAGGCAAGTGCTTATAACAAAAAAACCAACTAAATAGAAGTGAATTATATGTAAAAAACTCACATTTTTTGATGAATTCTTTTTTTTTTCTTTAAAAAAATACTTTTATTGATTACATTGATTTCAGAGAAGAAGGGAGAGGGAGAGATAGGTAGAAATATCAGTGTGAGAGAGAATCATTGATTGGCTGCCCCTACACACCCCCTACTAGAGATGGAGTCTGCAACCAGGCATGTGCCCTGACCTGGAATCAAACCTTCTGGTTCCTAGGTTGGCACTCAACCACTGAGCCACGCCAACTGGCCTTGATGAATTCTTATGAAGAGCCTTTCCCATTCTCTACTATTTCTTTAACTTTTATCATTGTGGAAAAAATATAAGAACTATTTAGTAATTTCATCAAGAAAATGCTTAAGCAGTTACGTACTAGGAATATAAATGAGAGCGAGATGTGGTCTGTGCTTGCGACAGAAATATACTTGCAAGCATTTTAACAAAGGAATGCACACAGCCACCATTAATAATACTGTCTTAATGTTTAATAATCTGACCTATAGTTTCTATGAATATATTTATATTTGTCAGACCTTAGTTCTGTGCTACTGGGAGCCAGAGAATTGTGCTGTCTGTCATCTTGGGGAGCATAGGCAGGCTTCACAGATTAGAAAGGAGTTTGTATATTCCAAGCAGAATGGGTGTGACATTGAAGGGCATTATATTATAAACATGCATCATAAATTTCATGAGAATAAATCTGTTCCCCTCTACCAGTTTGTTGGAGGAACAGTGGGTGACAAAAATGGGGGTTCAATCGAGAATATAAAGGATGCTATAGAATATTTTGAGGATTTTTAGATTTATCTAACACACAATTTAGATTCCTAAACTTCTAAGGCAGTGGGAATGACATTTTCAGATTTTTGTTTTAGAAAGGTAATTCAGCAGTGCAATTGATTGCAGTAGTCCACATGCCAAATATGAACCAAGCCAGATGACGGTGTTACCCAGAAAGAGGTATTTTTCAACAATATTTCACCACAAATTGAAAGAAATTCATAACCAATTAGATGTCTGAAGTAAGAAAAAATGAGAACTTGAGTTTTATGTCCTATTTTAGCTCGAGTGGCATAGGAATGCAGACTAAAGAACTGTTTTGAGATTAAAGATGGTTTTTATCAGCCTGTGCAGTGTTTAGGGAGCAGTTGAGAAGACTGATCTGATCTCAGGAGAGAGGATAAAGTGGGAGATTAGGATCTAAGAATCATTAACAACTACAGATGGGAGCCAGATTCTGAGCAGGGAAGAGTCTTCATTGGCACAGAGCATAGAGTGAAAAGCGTGCATGCCTGATAGAAGTTTAAGGGGAGGGTTGAGGAAAAGGAGCCAAGAGTCTAAAAGAAAATTAAATTATTCAAAGAAATATAGATTTCAGGAAAGCGTTGTCATAGTAATCAAGATGGAAATAGAGGAATGCTGGAGGATGAACAACAGTGTCAAATTCTGCAGAAAGTCTAAAAAAGATAAATACTCTGAAAGAGTCCTATGGATTTAGCAATTAGGAAGCTATAAATATTGAGTATAATTTTTTAAATAACATTTGTAGATAAAAACCAGATGGTTGGGTTAGGGTAAGTATTGAAGGGTTGCTGTTTATTCAGATTTAGGTTAGTTCTGGTGAAGATTATTTCTCAAACATTGCATGCTGGGATGTTTTCTTCCATAATTTTTTTGTTGTTGTTGTTGTTGTTATCATCTGAGTGACTTTTTTTTTTTCATTCGAAGATATATATATATATATATATACATATATATATATATATATATATCTGCATAAAAACAAAGGGGATTCAAGAAAGGACTTTATAGATTATCTCCTCTACCTACTCAATTTAGAGAGAAGGAAATTGGAATCAAAGAGGTTAAGGGTCTTGCTCAATACGTATGCACAATCAGTAGCAGCACCAAGTCTGGGATTGATCTCCTGATTCCTGGTTCGGTACATTATTCATTACTCCGTGAACAGAAAGATAGAGGTCATTTCTATGCAGAGAAAAACAAATGAGCTGTGTCATTGCAGAAATGTTCTGCATGGTTTGCTGCCATCTGTCTTAAAGCTCAATCTGGACTCCCAGGAATTGAGACTGTTGAGCTGCATTTAGATGGGCCATGTGGACAGGGCAAGGATACTCTTTTATTTGTAGGGTTTGATTATTTCCATACATGGGTTATGGGAGATACAAAATATTTATGACAAAACCAAGAGGCTAGAGTTGTGAAATTTTTTCTTTATGTTTATTGTTGACACTTACAGATGTCCCCACTGTCCCCCCCTTTGACCGTTTCCATCCACCCCTACCCCTCACTTCCCTCTGGCCATCACCACAGTGTAGTCTGTTATGGATTATGCATATATGTTCTTTAGCTGATCCCTTCCCCTTCTTTCATCCAGTCTCTCCTCTTCCCCCAGGACTTATGGAATTGTTGAGGACTATCTTTGATTCCCTGTTTTGTAGGATTATGGAGCTCTATGTTTCTTGGTAGACCTGCTACATTTCATACATATTAAAACACAATTGGAGTAAAATAATTAACATTGTATTTAGAGGGAGAAAATGATAAAGCAGAAAGAACACTGGGATGGGAGTCAGGTAACCTCATCACTCTCTGGGCCCCAGTTTCCTTCCTGGACTAGGTCAGGGTTAGAAAGTGGAGGTCTTTTGAAGTCCTTTGAAGACTTGTTTGATCAAGCCCACACAGCTTTTGGAATTTTAATGTCTTCAACTAGAAATCTTTTCCCCAGGATACCCTCAGTCCTCTTGTCATGCATATATCCGCACTGTGGCCTCTGGAAGCATTTGGGTTTAAGTGCCCTGATGTCCAGTTCCCTTTCAGTCTTGATATTTAGTGATTCTATGTAAGAAGGATTCAGAGTTAGTAGCTCCGTGTGGCCAACTTTTCAAAGTGTTTATTTACTGTGTTGAAACTGACAAAGCAAATGCACTGAAACTGTATCTATGCTACAAAACCCAAATATAAACCCAGAACCGTTTGCAGGCTTCTTATTTGTTGCCTGTAATGATATAGTTGCAAAACTCATGAAAAAATAATTTAAGACTGGATATTAAGAATTCTTAGGTTAAATAAACATATATCATTGAATGTAATTAAGGAGATTATCAGAAGACTTGCACCAAGCTGTGGTCAATAGTTTGATCTTCCTTGGTTGATTATTGATGTTTTTTAAATAGTTTCTTTTTAAATTTTTTACTCATTAATTTTTTTAATCTTTATCGTTGAGATTATTACAGATGTCCCTCTTTTTTCTCCCCATTGCTGCCCTCCACCCAGTTCCCATCATGCTCCAGGCCTTCACCATCCTATTGTTTGTGTCCATAGGTAATGCATATAAGATCTTTGTGTAATCTCTTCTCAACTTCCACCCCCTTCCCTCTGAGAAATATCAGTCTGCCCCATTTCCATGCCTCTGATTCTATTTTACCCACTGGTATATTCTGTTCATTAGATTTCTTACTCATTTATTTTGGTTTTTAGATTCAATTGTTGATAGGTATGTATTTGTTGCCATTTTGTTGTTCATAATTTTATCATTTTCTTCTTCTTCCTCTTCTTAAAGAATAAACTTCAACATTTCATATAATACTGGTTTGGTGGTGATGAACTCCTTTAGGTTTTTCTTGTCTGTGGAGCTCTTTATCTGACCTTCAATTCTAAATGATAGCTTTGCTGGGTAGATTAATCTTGGTTGTAGGTGCTTAGTTTCATCACTTTGAATATTTCTTGCCACTCCCTTCTTTGTCTCTACATTTTGGCTGCTTCCTTGTGTTTGTTTCTATGTATTGGGTATAGCTTCTATGTCTCCTTGAGTAGGTAGAGTGGCCTTGTGTAGTAAGTGTTCTATAGGACCCAGTGGTTCAGCCTCCCCAGTCACGTGAGCTGGTAGCTCTAGGTACACCCCTTTGTGGGTTGTGAGCACAGTATTGTTGTAGTTGAGCCTTGATTGCTGTTGGTGTCACTGGGAGGAATTGACTTCCAGGCCAATTGGCTATGGGGACCAGCTTCTACTACAGTGAGAGAGCTGCTGTGCAGGAGACACCCCTATGGAGCAGGACTTGCTTCAGTGGGGCTTTGGTGTTTACTGAGTTTGCCCATTGAGTGTGTCACTTATGGATGTGAAGAGTTGTAATCTGGTATGGTCTGACACTGACCACTGTGCACACTGGCTCTTGGGTCTCCAGGAGGTACAAAGTCAGGCACTGCCTGGGGCCAC